>NW_026606564.1:11575000-12175000 GCF_029890125.1 Rhinichthys klamathensis goyatoka | reverse complement strand
GGCATTGAAATGCCCATGTAGCAAAACTTACAAAAGCACATTTATTTCATGTTTGTACCTTGTTTAGTCAAAAAGATATACTGAAAAATAGATTTCAGCCTGACGGTGGCGGCCATTTTGAATTTCTCAATTTTGAGGCATTTTGGGAAATTTTTGAGCTTCATATACAGCAGATTTGGATTCAGCACCCCTTAATACCCCTAGAAATGTTGTACAATATAAATAATCACAAAATGCCTCCAGCACTTTAAATAAGCACATTTTAAGAAATTCTGCCTAGTCTAATATGGAGGTCTGCACAAGTGTACTGGATGTCCCTGCATGTTTTCTGTTGTACTGAAGGGTTCATTATAAAACCTGTAGAAATTTCCTGCACATGTTGTTAATGTATAAATAAAAAAAAGGATTCCTGTAGGTTATTTTTTGTAAGGAAAACAGTTTAATTCACACCTAATTAACAAATGGATGCACTTCTCTTACATGTTTGATTTACTTTCAATTCTTAAGATATATTTCAACACTACATTTTCAAAATTATAAATCTCCTTTATAAAGCTCCTTCAACAAAACAAATGTGTAATGTAACACACGTCAGCTCTGAGCAAAACGCTCACAATCCCACAAATTATCATACTATGATAAAGCTATACATTTCCACATAGTATTCCATATCATACTTACTTCTCTCAACCGTTTATACACCATGGTTAGTGGTTTAATGCACTAACAAGAAATCAGTTTTCAAGCTTTGCAAAGCCGAACGCACCAGTAAACTCGCATCTGTGGGCCATGCTGTGGGCTACGTTAGCTGGTTCTTCCAAGTACTCCTCGCTGCAGACTGTAGCGCGGTGACGTCACGTATATACATACGTCACGTAAGTACGTCACGTATGTGTTACCACGCATGCGCCATATCGCGGCGACAGCGCATGCGCGTTACGCGGTTACGTCACGTGTTTTGACGTCCCGCGTCAATTTGACATAATATTTAACAAAAATGTTAATGTATTAAAAAACTCTAAAGTAATAATGAAAGCAGCAAAAAGAAGTAAAACACACATCCATAGTTTTAACTATGCCTGATTTAAGGTAAACGTATGAGAAATTTTAGAATGTATTATTGTGTAATATCTGTGTAGTATTTTATTTAAAGTTTATTTTTACATTCTATTGAATTGAATGCCTTTATTGTCATTGTACTTTACAATGCAACGAAATTGGTAACACTCTCCACTGGTGTATACAATAAATACATTTAAATAATCCTTACAGTACATAAAATAATATATATAAATAAAACAAACATAAAAACAGTATAAAATCAGTATAAAGTTGAATTAAAACAGTGCATTTGGAAAGAAGCTATTTTTGAATCTGGTGGTGCTGGATTGTATAGACCTATAACGCCTACCAGAAGGCAACAGTTGAAACAAAAGGTGACCTGGATGAGTATTGTCCTTGATGATGTTTTTGGCTCTTGAGAGAGTGCGACGAAGTGCAATGTCTGACAAAGATGGTAAAGGGCATCCTATAATGTTTTCTGCAGTCTTGATGATTCTCTGCAGAGCCTTTTTGTTGGCAGTAGAACACCCAGCAAACCACACAGAGATGCAATATGAAAGAATGCTCTCAATGGTGGATTTATAAAAGGACACCAGCAGCCTTAGATTCATTCTGTCTTTTATTGCACTTCACTTTGTAAATTACAAAATTACTGTAAACACTGATGGCACCTTATATATTTCTTATTTTAATCATTCCCCTTTAATAGTTAATAATTGTTTATTTTTGTGCATTATATAGGCTATCATAAAACATTTATTCCAATAAAGTAGTTTGAAGTTAAACAGCACATTGTCAATCTCTGTATCCGATATTATGCATGCCAACTCAAAAAAAACTCATAACAGTCATAACTTTTATTTCAAAACAAAGATAATTGTGTAAAAGAAATATGTACAAATACAGATAATCACATCCATCTGTACACACACAGACAGACAGACACACACAAGCACAGAGACAGACACGCACACAGAGACAGACACACACACACACACACACACACACACACACACACAGAGAGAGAGAGAGAGACAGACAGACACACTACTCAGCTTGAAATTCCCCTCCATCATTGAAAAAACAATCAACTGAGCATAGCCCTCAACCTCCTTATCAGAATAAAATCAACGCAGGACTCCCCTTCTGCCATCACCCACACACCCAGCCCCAGGTGGGCAGTCCTTGTATATTGCAGTGCAAGCACAGAGTTAACGAGTAGGGCACCCGGAACTCTTGCTTGTATTGCTGGAAAATGTACTCCAGTTCACAACACCTAATTTAGATAAAATACAGAACAAACAATATGAATCATTTTGAAGAAAGGCATTAATACAGTACAGAGTCGTCATACAAGGAATATATATATATATATATATATATATATATATATATATATATATATATATATATATATATATATATATATATATATATAATTTTTTTAAACAAAGTTATTGGCTTTGTCTGTAAAGTACCTAAGTACCTAAGAGACTTTAACATAAACTAGTTAAAAAAAAAAAAGTTATGCTGTCTAAATGATAAAAACAACTAAGGAGAATCACAATGAATCTTATTTGAGCAAAATACAATGTTCAACTTCATTACTTTAATTAATTTCACCACAAATGTATTTAACATAACTTACGTACTGTAAGTGTACTACATTCACGAATGTAACTTTTACAGTACGATCTGATACTGAGGAACAACATTTCTTTTGCAATGGATGGAACAATCAACTACATTACTTACATAAGTCTTTCTGCTCTATTTGAAGACATCTTTCAAACCTTAATTTGTTTAAAGGCGAATTAAGACTTATACATATCATTTTAAGACTCGCTGAAACTCGCTGAAGTCATTTTGATAATATGAGATCATAAAACATAACATTTTTTGTAAAATCTAAAACATTTCTGATGCGCTCTATGGAATCTCTTACAATTAAAAGCCGTTAACACAAAAGAACAATTGTTAAAACAGCATAAATAATCCTTATTGACTTACTGCCATCGAATCCATCGCCGGAAGTGATTGTAATGAACTGCGCGTGCGCAAATGCGTATAATTTGCGCGTGCGCACATGCGTCTACTTTGCGCATGCGTGGTAACACATACGTGACGTACATACGTGACGTGTATACGTGATGTCACCGCGCTACAGTCTGCAGCGAGGGGTACCTCGGTTCTTCGCTTGCATGCATGCTTATTGGTAACTCGCATATATCGCCACCTATGGGTTGTTGGATATGTATTATGTTATCTATGTTTCCCATCCCTTCTACCAACACTGACAGCACAACCAATTAATTTTACTTGTAAATTAATTTTGTATATATATAGCCAATTTAGTTAACATATTTATATTCTAAAGTTTATATATTACTTCAATTTATTAAATTATTGTGGTATTACTTTCCTGACAAGGTAACGCAAGGTATCATTATAAAAATGTACATTTAAAAAATAAAAATAAAATAATATACATTTGTGCGCGTGCCAGCCCGCGAAACCTGCCAGTATATAAGAAGGGGTTGTGACCAACGCGCGCAGAACCCGGTTTTCATTCTAAGTGGACATCCATATTTAACAACATTTCTGAGGTAAAGTACTTTTTACTTAACTGATGTAGGTAAATTACATTTAAAACATATAAACCCCATACAAAGGTAAATGACACTTAAAACTTTGAAGAAAGTAAATAATAAAATCTAAATATAGATTATAGGCTACTAGGCCCGATACTCAGGGTAACCAGATAAATAATAAGATAACGGCCGCTTTCCCCTAATGAACATTTTTAATTGTCACAACATTTATTAACTGTGTTTTCCAGGAAATGTACCACTACTTTTCACATAAACAATGGTTTTCCTGTTGTTTTCCCGTCCGCTATAATTAAATACCGTTAAATGCCGTTATGTCTGTGACGTCATTTGGGATACAGAAAATCCGCTCATAATTTAAATGAACTTTTTCGTTTCATCAGTCATGTCTGTGATGTTATCGTCACTGTAAAATACATAAATTATACAATTATTAATAATATTATCTTTACTTTGTATGGAAAGCGCGTTATTGTGGCTTGGCTGCGAGCTCGTGAGCGCTGGTGGTGTACGCGCAGCGCTCACGCACTCGCAGCCAAGCCAATGAGAGCGAGAGACGTGCATGGCTTATAAAGATGAGGTCAGATTGGCCATCCGTCTGTCTGTCATATTATTAATACCACTACATCTAATAATATTTATAAATATAAACATTGTTTAATAAATATTGTTTTATTAATAACAATAATTATTATTGTATTTTATCAATAACACAATAATATTATTATATTTTATTTAAATTATTATTGTCACAGTGTTAATTATATTATTCTTTTCTTTTTTTCCAGTATATTGCAGTCTGATTATTGTAAGTGATAAATCTAGCAGTCATCCTGATTAGTCAAAAATCATTGCATTAATTCGTACAGATATATCTCACTCATATTCAGACATGTTTCTTCTTTCTCTTCCCTTTCCTTGTGTCAACAGCAGCTACAACACCCCAAAGGCTCTTTTAAGAGCCCTAGCACACAGTGACTTTGTATTTTGTAAGTATGTTTTGAATGCCTACAAGATATTTAAGTTATAAGTCAGATGTTGGCCTGGAGACTCATATAGATTTCATGATTTAATTTGAGTCACAGTCTCTCTCCCCTCTCTCTCTCCCTCTCCCTCTCATCTTTCTAATTTGCTCTTGCAGTTTCTAAACTCTTTTTTCGATTCATGATACAAATGTATTTATCTAAACCAACCCATCCTTTTTCATTTATTAGATTTTACATCGTTTTCAAGTACCTCCTGCCCTCCTCCATTGAGTTTCTTTTCTTGCCATCTTTTATTTCAAGGTAAATAATGTTTTTTAGCTTCACTTCAAGCTCAAGTCTAAGACTTTTAACTAACACTTCATGTGTTTTTAATGATGAGTTACCATTTGTACAGTGAATTTTACACAGTAATCAAAATAATTCAATCAAAAATGTTAAGTGAATGTTGAGAGGTTGGCTTGATTTCCTGATTCAATTTCCCAAAATAAAGGGATTTCTAAGCTTTGTTTCTGACAGACATATTTCCCAGGATTTGCTGCTTGAATTTCTCTGGTAGCCCAGCCACCACTGATCAAGGTAAGTGACAAGTATTAAGAGTGGTGACCTGAAAAACAGAAGTACATTCAGACATTTCAGACATTCAAAAAAAAAAAAAAAAAGTGCACAAAAGAGAAAAACTTTACTATAGGGTAAAAATGTGATCAATAACTCATGGCAAAATATTTTACATTAAAGGTGCCCTTGCATGGATTATTTTATTATTTTAGAATGTTTCCTGGGGTGCCTTTATAATGTTAGTGTGTTTTTTAGATCAAAATATATTATAAATTAGAAATAAAAGGCATTTTTCCTAGCCTGATTTTAGCCTCTGATTTGAACACTCTGTTTGAAGGGGCGTGTCTGCTGTGAGACCTCAGTGTAAACGCCCACTGCTGTGATTGGCTGCTCTAAGACTTCAGTGTAAACCTGTTGATCACGTGAATGAAGATCTTAGGTGTGTTCCACATTAGCTGTGGCTGGATGTAACCGATCGGTGATTAAAGTTTTAATTTGATAAACACGACACAATATAACATCACAAAGAAATGAAAAGAGTGTTTACTGTTATAAAAAACTGATTTGTGAACTTTAGAGGAACTAAAGGTGTTTGAATAAACACGAAACACACGTGATTGTTGTCATGCGGTGAATCCTGCCAATTGTGGAACAGCTGTCGTCACCCGCCCTCGTGCAGCCCAGTGCTGAAAAATAAAATACAAATCTAACTATGAAAAATTTACAAATTGTTTACCTGAAAAAAAAACACGTGTCATGACTAATTTTTATATGCTATACGTCACATAATTAACACGTATTAAGTTTGATATAAACAATATTAAGTATTATGATGTAAAAAAACATCCAACAGTATGGCACATCTTTTAATGTATCTTGTTTGAAATTGCTGTTTATGTATACATATATATATTTATTTAATAGTTTATTTCTGTTTTCTCAGCCTTTGTACTTCTGGCCAATATGTCCTCCAAAAAGGTTAGTTCAGTGCCAATCAATTTATATGCTGAAAAACAAAACAAAAAAACAGACTAAATCTAGAAATATACTGAAAAACGTAATTTATTCAATTATTGGCAGAGACACCAGTACAGTAGGTGGATGACATCCAACGAGCGTAGGAGGCAGTATAATCGAATCTGAAGTGAGTGTCAAGGGCACAAAAGGCAGCAGCCAACAAGCAAACGATCAGTTCAATTGAGATGGCCAGCATTGCTGATAGTGACAGTCACAACCAGCTCTATGAGGAGGAAAATCCTAGCATGTTTACAGATCCAGCCCTGTCAAGTTCTGAGAGCGAACAAGCTACAACCACTCTCAGGGAAGAACTTTCAAAATGGGCATGTATGTTTCAAGTTAAACATAATGCTGTGGATGCTCTCTTAAACATCCTCTCAATACATGGGCATCCTGAACTCCCACATACTGCAAGGACACTCTTTGGCAATGAGAACCATTATGAACTTACTACCAAAGATGGTGTAGAGAGTGTACAGTTCAATGTGGCAGATCAGCTCTCAAAACATCTGAGCAGATATCCTGCAGCTGTGACAGACCATCTGCAATCACTTGACCTCTCCTTAAATGTTGATGGGCTACCATTATTCAGAAGCTCAAACGTATCCCTCTGGCCAGTTCTTTGTTCCATTAATTTGTCACCAGCATGTATCTTCCCCCTCTGCCTCACCACTGCAGCATCAAAACCAAAAACACAAGACTTTGTTAGTGACACAGTTCAGGAATTGGCAGAATTAATACAGAATGGTCTGACCTGGGAAGGCAAGCATTTAAACATCAAACTGAGATGTGTTACCTGCGATGCTCCTGCCAAAGCCATGGTCAAGTGTGTCAAGCAGTTCTCCGGCTACTATGGGTGCGACAGATGCACCCAGAAGGGATCCTGGGATGGTCGGGTGTTGTATCCTGATGTTGAGAATCTGACCTTGAGGACAGACCAATCATTCAGGGAGTGTTGGCAACCAGAACACCATCAAGAGGAGAAGATTTCGCCTTTCTCTGTCCTCCCAATTGACATGATAAAATCATTCCCCCTAGATTACATGCACCAGAGCTGCCTTGGGGTCATGAAAAAGTTGCTGCTATTGTGGACAAGGGGTAGATCAGATCACCGCATGTCATCAGGAGATGTAACCCGTGTTAGCAATAGGCTGGTGACACTGAAGAAAACAATTCCTGACTGCTTTGCCAGAAAGCCAAGGGGGTTGCAAGAAGTTGAGCGTTGGAAAGCAACCGAATTCAGACAGTTTGCATTATACACAGGGAAGATAGTTCTGAAGGGAGCACTACAAGGACAACTGTACGAACACTTCTTGTGTTTTAGCACTGCCCTGTGCATCTTAGTGAGTCCAGAACTTACAAAGGCACAAGGGCCTTATGCCAGCCAACTACTGCAATACTTTGTGGAGAAAGGACGGGAGATATATGGAGAGACATTTTTAGTGTACAACGTCCATTCATTGCTGCACCTTTCAGAAGATGCTGAAAACTTTGGGTGCCTTGACAACTGCAGTGCGTTTAAATTTGAAAACTATCTACAACAGATGAAGAAAATGGTCCGCTCTGGAAAAAATGTCTTAACTCAGGTAGCAAATCGTCTGGAGGAAACATCAAAGCTGGAGCAAGCAAACAAGAAAAAAGTGGTGTCATTGAAAGGCCCAAACAATGTGTTTGTTTTAAGCCCTGAAGAATGTTGTGAGGTGGTGTCAGAAGGGGTGGACAACACAATGTTATGCAGAGTGTTCACCAAGTTACAGCCATACCTGATGACGCCATGTGATTCCCGTCTTTATGGAACTTATGTCGCCAGCATTAGGCACTCACAAATGCGTTGCCTTGACAGAAAGGCACTTGAGAGGAGGGCATTCATGGTGGAAGAACATGGTGGAATCACAATTGTCGTGTCTATCCTTCATACTTTGTAGGCTGTTGAAAGATCATGTACATAGTTATTTATTAGTTTAATTTAAAGATACATAGCTTTACAACCAAATCAGCAAATATGACACACGACTCAACCCTATCTGAAGAAGAACATTTTAAGTACAAAAGACGAAATCAGAATGTCTAGAACTTAAAACAAGGAGGATGAACAATATCAACAAATGGATCTTATACAAAACAGCCATAATCCTAATTGATTCAAGAGGTTAGAGAATGTCCTATGGATCTAATAGCTAATTATAAACATTGTAGCATTTTATATTTGAACTTTTCTGTTTAATACAGGATTATTTACGCTATGTTGTGCTTCATTTCGTTGAGCACAATGAAGTGGAGGTGGCTCCATCCAGCTGGTTGGAGTTGAATAATGAGGTAAGACTAAGTCAATATCTATCTATATATATATATAAACATAAATGTTAAACACTACACAGTATTTATTGTATTATTTATTAATATTATTTATTATAAATGTGCAAATGAAAAAAAAATATCTATTTTCTGAAAGGTATTGTATTGCTACTGGCCTCACTTGAACGCTCGTATCATGGTAAAAAAAATGTGCCATACCAGATAAGAAAATATGGTCTAAACATCAAGTCAGAATATTTTCTGACACAGGTAAAGAATGCAAAGTAATACCATACATATTTAATGAAGACAACAGCAAAAAGAAAAACTGGCAATTATTTCTATAATTACTTAAGTTGCTTTGTGAGCAGATGATTATGATCTAGCAAGATTTCGGGCAAGAAGGGCACAAGAAACATCACATGTTGAGGACTCTGATGAGAACACAGGGAGAAAAGTAATTCCCCCAAGACGATTCAGAGGTATTTAGATATGTTATAATAAATAGGTTAAAGATCTTCCCTACTTTATTATGAAAGGTAATATTTAACTTTTTTTTGCAGAGGAGGAAGTCTTGGCCAGCCAGCCCAAAAGGGCAAAACAGAGCCAAAGCTGTAAGCATAAACTATAACTGAAATGAGAATGATTATGAAAAGCCAGACTTTGTGTTCTATATATTAATGTTTAATAAAATTTTGTTTTGCAGTTCATGAGAATGTTGGGTCGTCTCAAGGTGAATTCATTGTGGTCGTGTTAAAAAATGGGTTTTAAATATCAGTGAGGTTATAAAATTTTTGAATGAATGATTCAAGGCCTGAATACATATGTATTTACTTCTACTTAACTATATAACATAATTCTTTATTTTCATTATTCCACTTGGCCTGGAAGATGACATTACCAGCTTACAATCAAAGAAAAAGAAAACAAAACCCAAAAAAAGATTAAGATTAGCAGAAACTATGCTTGAGTGTAAGTAGAATATATCACTTTTGAAAAAAGAAATATATAAAGAGAAGTCTATTGCTTACATGATTGTTGTCACTGTTTGTTCTCTTTCATCATCTCGTTTCGAGATCCACCTATGGGAAGGGCATCCGTACCTGACCTCTGCAGAAGCATCCAATTGCACCAAGTCTGGCTAACAGACAGAAGCGCGCAGCCAATGCCAGGTGAGGCCACACCCCCTTACCTACGGGCATATCACAGCTGGGCGCGCTGCTATTCCTCAGTTGACATTCGCTTCTCGCGATCTCTGCATTGACACAGTTCGGTTGGATTAACGTTACGCTGCTCACTTTCGAGTCTTCAGGAGGACATATCGCATTCGCCAGATCAGCCTCCGCCAGACGTGAGTGACAGTCGTTTCTTCAGCCTATCCGCTGTGTTTTTTGCATCCGGAGCCGCCCGAGCTCTCGCTGTCCTTCACCTGCTCCTCCTTTACATGGCTGCCCGCCACGGATTTTTCCGAGTTCTTCACCGCTGGCCCGCCCATGGCTATGTGACCGTCTAAACAGCCGCTTCCCCCGGGGAACAGCCTAGCACGACGAGCCTGCCCGGCCGCGTGTGGTGCTCTCATCGCCGCTATAAGGACCCTCTCGTTCTGCGCGGTCTGCTTGGGCTTAACACGCTCAAGCTTTGGAGAACCCGGGGAATTGCGGTCATTGTAATTGCTGCCCATGTAGCTTTTACTAAGCCGGCTTTTAGTTGCACGACACAGCGCGCCGTGCTCGGCCTTTCTGACTCGGAGGAGAGACACGGTGATGATGACGCGCTACCGGGGGACTCCCGGAGCGCCACCTCTCTAAAATATTTGAGCTGACATCAGCCCAATCCGCATTCCCTGAAGAGGACATCTTCGCGGGAAAACCTCACTCTCGTTGACGAACCGGTCGGTTCCGGCGACGGGGATGACGCGGTCCTTTTAGCGTTCCCTAGGCTAGCGTTCACGCGGCTTTGCCTCCGTCCATCCTCCTGGAAGTTTGTGAGCGAGCGGCCGTTCGTTTCAACATTGTGTGGCCAGCTCCACAGAGCGCCACCGACCAGGATAGGAATATGTACGACGGGTAAACGCTGGGACCACCGCCCAGTCTGAACGGCCGGAGCGTCCCGCTAGACTGTTAACACGGTCTCACGGGCCTTGATTTGTTACGATTACGTGTTGAGGTTTTCAATGTATGCCTTCCCAGGAAGGCGGTCCCGAACGCAAGCGGCCTGCCTGTTGTTCGACCATTGGGAGTAACGTTAACTAACAGGGTCTCCCACCTACGGTCGGTTAATCCCCTCGCGTGGCTGCCCAGCCCGTATGTTAGTGGACGTTGTGTGTGTGTGTCCCCCTCCCCCCCACAACAACAAGTTACGGGGGAGGGGGCTGTCGTGAGGAAAAGTACATAGCAGTGTTACCACACCGCACGCACTTGGTTCCCCTCACCCAGTTATTAAAGGCTTCGGCCCCAGTGTTTCCCAACACAAACACACACATTACTAAACAACACATTTAATAAACGAATCAAATGAATTCGTGCAGATTTATATATCTGCCAGCGGCAACATAGAGAGCAAATCTCTCTGATCCCATGCATGTCGCCCTGAGTCCGTCCACAAGAGGTCGCCATTGCCTCATAAATCAACCAACTGGGCTCACACAGCTCAGTTGCGGCTGTCCAGCCGATGTTTTTTTAGTGGACGTTGTGTGTGTAAGGCCCCTGTGTTCCCCAACACAAAACACACACATAACTAAATAACACTTAAAAAAAAAAAAAAAAACGCATTAAATAAATCCGTTACAGAGAGAGTATCTCTCTCCGCGGATATTATTTTTCTGCCTGCACTTGAGACTGCCCAGTTCATGTGTTCAGGAGATATGTGTTTTTCCCACTTTTGGGGACACCTTGTGATGGAAAGTTCAGTACAGTGGACACCACACTATGTTTCCCTCACTCTGTCAATAAAGGCTTTGGCCCCAGTGTTTGCCCAACACAAAACACACAAAGCTACGAATCAAATGAATTCGTTTTGGAGAGAAGACCTCTCTCCGCAAAGAAAACTTCTCACTCCAGAGAGAGGAAATCCCTCCAAACCCCTGCATGTTGCCTCTAGTGTTCCCACTAGATGGCGCCTTTGCATCACAAATGAACCAGCTGGGCCCATACAGCTCCGCTCAGGCCCGAGCGGGGGCGCTCGCGAGTCACAAAGCGGCTTGGCAAGCCGTTTCAGCGCCCGAGTGGGTTTTTGCGTACTGTAACCCAGGGTTACAAGCTGCAGTTTGCAATAAAACCTCCGCATTTCAACGGCGTTCTCTCTTCTCACACGCCTCACACATTCTGAAAGAGAAAATTTCCTCCCTCCTAACAAGGGAGCGATTCAGATGGTGCCACCCAATCTGATAAACCATGGTTTTTATTCCTGGTATTTTCATGTTCCAAAAGGCGTGGCGCCCCCCCGCCCTATATTGGACCTTCGAGTGTTGAACAAACATTTGAGGAAATTCAATTTCAGAATGTGACACAAGCCTCTCTCGCCTGTGCCATAAAGCAGAACGACTGGTTCACATCAGTCGATCTGAAAGATGCTTTCTTTCACATAAGCATCTACCCTCCACACAGGAAATATCTTCGTTTCGCCTACCAAGGCGTTTGTTACGAATTCACAGTTCTTCCGTTCGGGTGCAATTTGAGTCCCCGAACTTTCTGTCTGTGTGTGGAGGTGGGCGTGGCGCCCCTGAGACTATCAGGGCTGAGAATTCTGACTTACTGGCTCATCATAGCCAAATCAAAGGAGAAGGTGTCGCTGGACACCGGCCGGGTGCTCGCGCACATCACATCCCTCGGGTTCAAGGTGAATGCGAGCGAAAACAATCTGACTCCCAGTCAGAATGTCATTTTCCTGGGCTTGGAATTGAACTCAGTCTCCATGCGAGCGCGTCTCTCTCAAGAGCGCGTTCGCTCGCTGATGGACTGTCTGTCTCAGTTCAGTGAAGGGGCGAGAGTACAATATCGCACATGCCTCAGGCTGCAGGATCTCATGGCTTCATCTATCCAAGTTGTGCCATTGGTCTCCTGAGAATGAGAACGTTCACGAAATGGGTTTTGTACACTACAGTTCAGCCCGATTTGCGATCTCTGCCGCTCGGTAACGATGACGCGCGCCTGCTCGGCGGCCTTGCGCCATTGGGTGAGCGAGAACTTTTACGCACGGGGAACCCCCCCTCGGGACGGTACGATGCGAAAAGTTTTGACGACAGATGCGTCCTTAACAGGCTGGGGAACCACCCAGGAAGGCAGAACGGTGAACGGTCTGTGGCTGAGCAGACTACGTTCAGCGCACATTAACTATTTAGAGCTTTTACTATTTGGAAAGCTCTGAATCATTTTCTGCCTTGCCTGCAGGGACATCCTGTTCTAGTACGGTGCGATAATACCACGGTAGTGGCTTATATCAACCGTCAGGGTGGCATGCGCTCGTCAAAACTCCACGCTCTAGCTTACAGGCTTTTGGTGTGGAGCAGACAGGTTTTTCTGTCATTACCCGTGACTCATGTCCCGGGCATTCGGAACAGAGGCGCGGATCTGCTATCGAGGGGAAACCCAATCCACGGGGATTGGCGTCTTCACCCGCAGATAGTGGAGAGGTTATGGATGAGATGGGACAGGCAGCCGTAGATCTTTTCGCCTCGCGCGAAAATCACCATTGTCCTATGTTCTTCTCGCTAAAGGACAGCAGAACCTTCCCTGCCTCGGGGCAGACGCACTGGCCCACCCATGGCCCAAAGTGCTGTTGTATGCTTTTCCTCCCCTGTGCCTGATAATTTTCACTCTGGCCAGGGTGAGAGAGCACGGCCTGTCTCTCACTCTAATAGCACCCAGGTGGCCCAAAGCCCCATGGCTGGCAGAGATAATCCCTCTGTTATACGCCGAGCCATGGCGCCTCCCCCCTCGCACGGACATACTGTCCCAAGCCAACGGGGAGATTTACCACCCCCACCCGGACAGGGTGGCTCTCTGGGGCTGGCCCGTGAGAGGACGAACCAAAATGCACTGGGGCTCCCGCCGCGTGTAATCGCCACTACTCAGAAGGCCAGGGCCGTTTCCGCGCGATCCCTATATGGCTGTGAGTGGCAAGTGTTCGAAGGGTGGTATGATGGGCGTGGTTTCACATCTTATCAGTGCTCGGTGCCTGATATTTTGTGTTTCCTGCAAGACCTCATGGAAAGAGGCAGGTCCTTTTCCACTATTAAGGTCTACCTGGCTGCGATTTCAGCCTGTCATGTGGGTTTTGGGGCTCCACCGTCAGGCAGCACCCTCTAACCCGCAGATTTATGGAGGGTGCACGCCGCTCTTTGCTGGTCATCAGGAGATCTGTTGAATCTGTCCCAGAGTGGGACCTCTCCATGGTGCTGGAAGCGCGGTCTCTGTATCCTTTTGAGCCTCTGGGGAGTATTTCCCTTAAGCTGCTGTCCCTCAAGACAGCTTTGCTCTCGGCCTTGGCATCTGCTAAACGGGTCAGTGAGCTACATGCACTCTCGGTTCACCCCTCGTGCGCCAAATTCTCCCTAAGTGGAGATAAGGTTTTCCTTAAGCCTAACCCGGCCTTCATGCCGAAATGCTTCCCTGCGTTCACGTCGGAGGTTTTGGAGCTATCCGCTTTTCACCCTCCACCCTTTGCCTCCCCGGAGGATCAGGGGCTGAATGCTCTGTGTCCCGTCCGTGCTCTGCAAGCATAATGACCAGGACCAGTGCTTTCCGCAAGAGCGACCAGCTCTTTGTTTCTAGGGCTCCCCTGCACAAGGGGAGTCCCATTTCAAAGTAACTGAGTAGTTATAGAAAGAAGTTTACGGTTGGGACTTTTTAAAACTAAATTAAATAAAACAGCAAAACAACTGTTTACAACATAATAATAATAAATGCTTCTTGAGCAGCAAATCAGCGTATCAGAATGATTTCTGAAGGATCATAAAGAGTGTTCTAATTCAGCTTTGTCCTCCCATAAATTAATTGAATTTGAAAATAAAAAACAAGTACAAACACATTTCTTTTAGTAATAATTCACATTATAACGGTTTCAACTTTCATATTAAATAAGTGCAGCTTATGTGAGCAGGATAACAGAAAACTTCCTAATTGTAACATTGAAACTTTTTTGATTTACTTTGTTAATGTTTTGATTTGACAGTTCCATCTGCTTTAAGCCTCCAACCACAGTCCAGTTCTACAAGCCAGCAGATTCAAGGTACGAAGAAAGACTTTATACACTCACACAATATGCTAAATATGTGCAAGCATTGAGTGATTATAACAGTCACACTGTATTTAATTATGGGCCCCTTTAAATCAGCTCTGTTCAATATGTATTTTTGCCATTTACTATTATATATATATATCTGTGATGCGCGGGTCAATGTATAAACAACCCGCACCCGACCAACGTTTTCAACTAACCCGCCCGCAACTCGGACCGCAAAAAAAGAAAAAGAAAATATTGTACCCGATGCGTAACGGAGATTCCAAAGCGCTCTTCCGTGTTCAGAACCATGGAGAGCGATCACGGATAGGTCTGTCCTATGCACCGAAACTTTTAACAATGCAACAAAATATTTAAAGAGCATGAAGCTATTAAAATCTATATTATGTATATGCACATAACAGTATATATTAGTCAATATTTTTTTATTAGGTTAAGAAGTGATTGGATAACGTTTATTTTTAATTTAACGTTTTTAATTTAAGACACAATTGGTCTGGCCCATCCAAAACTGGAATCCTTTTTTGATAGTTTTGTGGCTATCAAATGTGTAAATAGCATCGCAAGAAGTAGCCTACACATGACAAAGGTAGCACTTTGGTCATCATCTTTCATTATTTCGGCAAATTTCTCCCAAACTTTGCTCTTTCTATTTGTGTATTCCACTCCCCGAGTCTTCACCTTTTCTCTTGCCGCCTCCATCTCTACCTGCAGACTGAGCTCATGCGTCATCTTCGCGCCAGTTATTCAGCCAATAAAGTGCAGGCCTATGTAATTCATAGAAAATTATGTCTTGTTGTATATAAATTATAAAGGTTTAATTGGCATCTTTATTTCAAACGACCCGACCGACCGCGACCCGAATATCATTAAAAATATTTTTGGATGACTCGTAACCGCGGGTGACCGCAGGCACCCACTCATTTTGGATCAACCCGCGCATCACTGATATAATATATCATATTATAAAATGTTTTCACAGAAATCTCTCAGCTTTTTGATGGTTTGGAAAGGAGAATACTCCTGAAACTAGACCAAATCCATGCCGACATTAAAACTGCAATTGGAATGCAGTCCGTAAGCCAGCCAAGCACCTCTGCCTTGGACCTATGCGACATGCTGGAGGAGCCATGCAAGTCAGTGGAGGAATTGGAAGAGCTGTGCGAAAAGCTGAAAGCGGTTGATTTCCGCAAGAAGATTGTATGTGCTGAAACAAATGCTGTTTTATGCTATGAAATTTCTTGCCACTTTTCTTTGATAACTGATTGTTGTTGTTTGTTTGTAGATTCAATATCTTTGTCTTCAGAGTGCAAGCAGTCTGGGGGATGGCATTAGGAGAATGCTAAAGAAAATAGGAGTAAATTCCCTTTGGGCTGACTACAGCTACAAAGGGAGAAAAAGTAAACGTGCATTTCAGCATCTGCTGATCAATGATGTGATCATACGTAAGTCCAAAACATTACTCATGAGATCCTGTCTCCAAGGTTGTAAAAAGTGGTACATTCATTCTCTTTGATTGAAAAATGTTCATTAAAACTCAGCATATAAATATTAGTAATAATGGTCTGTTATGAGACACGATGGATGTTTAATAATACTATCGGAAATAGTACTTTCTACATTTGTCTGTGATCTAGTTCTAATTACTGTGAACTATGTATTATTTGAAGGTTCCTGCAGTAAGATGTACCCACACCACAAGACCCAGAGTGTGGAAGATATGATAGCTGTGACCCTTAAACATGCTCCACATCGTGAAAGAACACAAAAAAATGTTCAGGTAAGAGGATTTCAACCAAAAACTAGAGGCCGGGCATGTCTGTCTAGTTTCTGGCCCGCCTCTCAGAAACCTGTCAGTGATTGCAGCGAGCAAATATGGTGGTTAAGTCCTTTTTCCTATCCCTAAATAACAACCTAGTAAATAACTAGATTAAGAAAAGAAAAGTTAGCCTACCATTCACGTCGCGATGCTCTCTTGGTTCGTATGCTGTCCTTGCACTCGAAGCAGTAATCCTTTCCAGAATGTGATCCTTTTTTTCTTTTTGTAAAACTGAAATACAATAAACAAGAAATTAAATTACAACTTGTACATTAATTCGTTTGATATAAATATAAATATAAACGCGTGCACTACACGTGCGTATGTAGAAAACTTTCTTACATTTTCGTATTGAATCACAAACTTATTTTCGAGAGGAGATGTTTTGTTACCTAATAATACTTTTAAAGATCGTTTACAAATAGTAAATAAACTTAACAGGCATATCTCCAAGGCAAAGACTGTTTGTGCGTCGCATTAAATCGATGCTGCACGTTGAACTGTTACCTAACTAATAAATCAACTGCGTGTACAGAAAAATAACAAACTGCAATACTGGAAATTTTATTTTGGTAATTAGTTTAACATTTATGACCTAAAAAACTGTCAAACATGAAATGTTTAGTTACTTACATCTCGTAAACAGAAGCGTCGAGTCCTCCTGCTACAATTTCGCGCTCATCAACTTCCTCTGTAAACATAAAGCCCGCCTACTTTGGTTTGATTGGTTATCTCAAATATTCTAATATTGATGAGCAGTGACAGACCAATGCCACATGAGGCTCAGATGACACGAGGTACCTGTCCTCTGTTTCGCGCGCCCTGCTTAGCGCCGCTGCGGATGGAAGATGAAGAAGATGAATTTGTGCAGTTAAAATTAATCTAACTACTTAATAACACGTTTTTATGGGGAAGTTTAGTCCACATAAAAGGGCCTGGTGACGCCTCTGGCATCAAGACGATTCTTGTGAATTGAAATATAATGTATTCAAGCATGTCTGGCAACTTATCAATATACTGTTGGCAATTTTTAAAAGTATATATATATATATATATATATGAAATTAGATAAAAAGAGGATAAAAAAGTTTTTTGCAAACGAATTATACCATATGCCATCATATCTTATGTAACCTACACTAAATAAGTGCGCACATGCACGCAAAACAACTGACAAATTTGAAACTCTGAAAAATTGTTTGCGCAAAAATATTGCAGTTCTGAAGAAGGAAATCTCAAAAACAACATAATGTTTGCAGAGATATTTTAATTTTTTTTTACATTTTGCAAGCTTGCAAATCTTATTTTTCGATCTTGCAAAACTTTTTTTTGTACGATTTTGAGTTTTCGAACACTTAGTTTCAACCTTTCAGAACTTTATTTTCAGTTTTGAATCATGGCAGGATATTAATCCCATACATAAAGGGTAATTTATGTGTTTAAAGATCACGCAAAATGAAAGCATAAACTTGTGCCATACGCAGTACCAGGAGACTTCCCGAATTCATAAATCTGAATGATTGTGTACGCAAACAGACAGTAGCACGATGGGTAACACTTTATTTGACAGTGTCCTTACATTACAATAGTAACAGTTAATTATGCATAATTATATGCAACTAACCCTCAACCAAAGCTTAATGTTACCCTAACTCTAGTAAGTAGCCTACATGCAGTGTTGGGGAAGCTACTTTGAAACTGTAGTTTGACAAGCTACAAGCTACTCGTTAGTTAAAGTAGTTAAACTACAGTCAAGCTACCCTTTTGGAAAAGTAGTTAGCTACACTACAAGTTACGATCAAAAAGTAGCTAGCTACATTGAAACTACTTTTGCTTTTTTTGAACAACATATATTATAAATAACTGAATAAGTGTCTGAGGAATGTTTTAAGTAAAATATTTAGTGTTTAAAACAATGCAATACAATTATGATTTTTATTGTTTTATTACACACAACACTCAAATATCTCAGACTGTTTGTCAAAAGTGCAAAATTGCAACAAATACAACATTGCAAGAACAAAATATACATCCAACGTAAATTGCATGTATAGACTTTTTCTCAAAAATACCGATTGTGACTGTGAGATGGTTGCATTTTGGCAAGAAAATACATTGAACAACCGCTCACATGTGGCACTGTAATGCACGTTAAACTCGCTCACATGCAGTGATGGAGCTCGCAGAATTTACTGTGAAAGAAGAACCTGAATCACAAGCTGCTTGTGAGCACAGTTCGGTTCGCTCTGGATCCAGTCACAACAAATCTATACAGCAATTTAATTAGATCAAAGCCTTTGTCGTGCGATAAACAAACTAAGATTAGATTTTTTGTTCAACTGAAACACGATGGCGCAAACTTTAGTGGTCTTTTATGTTCATTACCAAACGCGGACAGATCATGGCGGTTCATTGTAATTAAATCAGAAATAAAAATTTGATGTAACATAGAGGGCAATAAAGCAGGATAATTAATACATTTTAAAATGGCCATTAATCACCTGTATGTGCGTCCTTAAATTTGTGCTTGAGGTCTTCTGTACGTCAGTGAACCGTTAGCCGCAAGATGCGTGAATAAACAACAGGTGGCGGTAATGGCAAAACAAATTAGTTTGTAATCTAACAAGAAGAAGAATATCCTTGCATCGCGCTGATTCGACAGGCTCAACAAAACACAATGTAGCTTTTGCTCGCGCTATACCACTACTTGCTGCAAAAAGTAGTTAGCTACTGGAAAAGCTACACTGTTTAAAAAGCAACTGAGCTACTGCCAAGCTACTGAAAAATGTAGTTAAGTTAGTAGCGTCGCTACTTGTAGTTAACTACTCCCCAACACTGCCTACATGTACTTAATTAATATTACTTAAATATATAATTACACTGTAACAATGACACTGTAAAATAAATTACAACCGCACAATGTGTTCGTGAATAAAATCACTAGTCAATAGGGCGCAATGATCCGCTGTAGCCTATTTAAAAAATATTTAAATTATCTTTAAAAATTGCTGTATAGACCTAAAGTTTTAAATTTTGATTTACTTTGTTTTAGGTTCCAAGCATACCACGAGTGGAATCAGATGTGGAGGAGTAACAACGCGTTTCAGCTGTAAACCAACATGCAAACACATACACAACATACACGCACTTTTTTGTTAAATAAAAGTATTTTGTTTCCTGATATTCCTTGTTGTGTGTTTTTTCCTGGGGTAGTTTCAATTTTGTGTTATCAGACTAAGTATAAAAGGATGTTAAAAGGACTTCTAATGAACGTTCTGTAAAGGTCCCCAAATGTTTTCCAAACGTCCCACGAAGGTCCCTCGGGACGTCGCACAACGGTCCTGCAAACGTCCTGCGAAAGTCCCCCGCGACGTCCTGCTAACGTTTAAAGAACCCTACACGAAAACGTCCAGAGGACGTTCACAGAGGACGTTCAGGGACGTCTTTTTGTTAGCTGGGGTGTTTGTAACGAATGGAAACATTTGAAGTAAACGTATCCATATATTTTATTCTAGTGTACTGAAGTGTTCCTTTTTAACGATTTATAGGCTGCATGCTAGGCTATTGTTATTATTATTAACCAACTGAAATAAAACCATGTCTATATGGTGAAGGGTAGCCTATGTGATGATGTGGGGCTATTTTAATTCTAAAGGCCGAGATAACTTTATCAGGATGCATAGTATCCCGGATCCATGAAATAACTGGCCTTTAAAAATAAACATCTGCCTGCGAATTTAACATAGAAGTGTCCAGACGTATGTATCCTGTATTTTAAAGAAGAACATATAATTATTTGCGATACATTATTCATTCACAAAGAATTCAGGGACATTATTCATTCACAAAGAATTCAGGGACATTATTCATTCACAAAGAATTCAGGGACATTATTCATGTCCCTAAAGGTACTGCAGTCAAGCCAGCCTCCACCTCGAAATGAGCGGTCAAACTAGCCGCCCCTATATTTCTCTATGCGCTTATACACTAGGTATTACGGTAAGACCGTCAACCATTCTGAAACCATTCAGTCAACCATTCTTCTAGCGAAGGCTATTTCAGTTAGTCCGTTCGTCCGTCTATCTATCTATCTATCTATCTATCTATCTATCTATCTATCTATCTATCTATCTATCTATCTATCTATCTATCTATCTATCTATCTATCTATCTATCTATCTATCTATCTATCTATCTATCTGTCCCCTGCAAAGTTTCAGGACATTCTGATGTTGTTTTACAAAATAAGAGCCCCCAAAACTCATATATCACCTGTTGTCTGCATACATTCAGAAAATCATAAAAATAAAAGTCCTAATTTGCACAGACCAATTCCACCTCAGATGGAGAGGACACCTTCTCAACGTGTCCCCTGCAAAGTTTCAGGACATTCTGATGTTGTTTTACAAAATAAGAGCCCCCAAAACTCATAGATTAGGCCTACCTATAGAGGGTATGCGCATGACGTCACCGTCAGCCGGAGTGAATGCGGTCACGCCCACAAGTGGCAAAAAGACTGAGCGGCAGCATTTGTTTTCAGCGTGAATGCCATGAAAATCACACAAAACACATCTAAAACGGGAAAGAGCTTTGCGATTGACTGTACAACTAGATTTGACCAGAAATCTGAGGTACTGTATATTTTTACAGACTGCAAAAAGCTACAGAACAGACTATATTCTGCATAATTGGATGTTTTTAAATAAACACTGACAAAAAACTATACAAGTTTTAGGGCTGGACGATATGATGATATACAGTATAACATTAATGTAAGTGATCACTCGGATTTAGACCTATCTATATTGTATTTATTTAAAACGTTTACAGGCAAATTGTCTTCATTTATTTCCCCGGCGTCGAAATCAGGCACATATAAATGTCAGGAAACACGATTCCTGGCTGCATGTCAATATCCATGGATCACTGGATCTTTGATAAGTTGTAAGGAACACTATATCGAGTCCAACTTTTAGTTTAAACTGATAATAGTTTGTTTTACTCGCGTTAACGCAGTTTCCCCTATTAACTCCAGTCACGCAGCAGCTCTTCTGCCACTCAGTCCCGCTGAGGGGGGCGTGTTCCGGCGGGGAAGTGACGTTAATGCATTCCCTCTATTGTCTCCATACATTCAGAAAATCATAATAATAAAAGTCCTAATTTCCACAGACCAATTCCACCTCAGATGGAGAGGACACCTTCTCAAGGTGTCCCCTGCAAAGTTTCAGGACATTCTGATGTTGTTTTACAAAATAAGAGCCCCCAAAACTCATATATCACCTGTTGTCTGCATACATTCAAAAAATCATAAAAATAAAAGTCCTAATTTCAACAGACCAATTCCACCT
Source organism: Rhinichthys klamathensis goyatoka (assembly GCF_029890125.1). Lineage (NCBI taxonomy): Eukaryota > Metazoa > Chordata > Actinopteri > Cypriniformes > Leuciscidae > Rhinichthys > Rhinichthys klamathensis. Next base: position 12,153,069 of record NW_026606564.1, on the reverse strand, counting down.
CAGATGGAGAGGACACCTTCTCAACGTGTCCCCTGCAAAGTTTCAGGACATTCTGATGTTGTTTTACAAAATAAGAGCCCCCAAAACTCATATATTAGGCCTACCTATTGTCTCCATACATTCAGAAAATCATAAAAATAAAAGTCCTAATTTCCACAGACCAATTCCACCTCAGATGGAGAGGACACCTTCTCAATGTGTCCCCTGCAAAGTTTCAGGACATTCTGATGTTGTTTTACAAAATAAGAGCCCCCAAAACTCATATATCACCTGTTGTCTGCATACATTCAGAAAATCATAAAAATAAAAGTCCTAATTTGCACAGACCAATTCCACCTCAGATGGAGAGGACACCTTCTCAACGTGTCCCCTGCAAAGTTTCAGGACATTCTGATGTTGTTTTACAAAATAAGAGCCCCCAAAACTCATATATCACCTGTTGTCTGCATACATTCAGAAAATCATAAAAATAAAAGTCCTAATTTCCACAGACCAGTTCCACCTCAGATGGAGAGGACACCTTCTCAACGTGTCCCCTGCAAAGTTTCAGGACATTCTGATGTTGTTTTACAAAATAAGAGCCTCCAAAACTCATATATCACCTGTTGTCTGCATACATTCAAAAAATCATAAAAATAAAAGTCCTAATTTCAACAGACCAATTCCACCTCAGATGGAGAGGACACCTTCTCAAGGCGTCCCCTGCAAAGTTTCAGGACATTCTGATGTTGTTTTACAAAATAAGAGCCCCCAAAACTCATATATTAGGCCTACCTATTGTCTCCATACATTCAGAAAATCATAAAAATAAAAGTCCTAATTTCCACAGACCAATTCCACCTCAGATGGAGAGGACACCTTCTCAATGTGTCCCCTGCAAAGTTTCAGGACATTCTGATGTTGTTTTACAAAATAAGAGCCCCCAAAACTCATATATTAGGCCTACCTATTGTCTCCATACATTCAGAAAATCATAAAAATAAAAGTCCTAATTTTCACAGACCAATTCCACCTCAGATGGAGAGGACACCTTCTCAACGTGTCCCCTGCAAAGTTTCAGGACATTCTGATGTTGTTTTACAAAATAAGAGCCTCCAAAACTCATATATCACCTGTTGTCTGCATACATTCAAAAAATCATAAAAATAAAAGTCCTAATTTCAACAGACCAATTCCACCTCAGATGGAGAGGACACCTTCTCAAGGCGTCCCCTGCAAAGTTTCAGGACATTCTGATGTTGTTTTACAAAATAAGAGCCCCCAAAACTCATATATTAGGCCTACCTATTGTCTCCATACATTCAGAAAATCATAAAAATAAAAGTCCTAATTTCCACAGACCAATTCCACCTCAGATGGAGAGGACACCTTCTCAACGTGTCCCCTGCAAAGTTTCAGGACATTCTGATGTTGTTTTACAAAATAAGAGCCCCCAAAACTCATATATTAGGCCTACCTATTGTCTCCATACATTCAGAAAATCATAAAAATAAAAGTCCTAATTTTCACAGACCAATTCCACCTCAGATGGAGAGGACACCTTCTCAACGTGTCCCCTGCAAAGTTTCAGGACATTCTGATGTTGTTTTACAAAATAAGAGCCCCCAAAACTCATATATCACCTGTTGTCTGCATACATTCAGAAAATCATAAAAATAAAAGTCCTAATTTCAACAGACCAATTCCACCTCAGATGGAGAGGACACCTTCTCAACGTGTCCCCTGCAAAGTTTCAGGACATTCTGATGTTGTTTTACAAAATAAGAGCCCCCAAAACTCATATATTAGGCCTACCTGTTGTCTCCATACATTCAGAAAATCATAAAAATAAAAGTCCTAATTTCCACAGACCAATTCCACCTCAGATGGAGAGGACACCTTCTCAACGTGTCCCCTGCAAAGTTTCAGGACATTCTGGTGTTGTTTTACAAAATAAGAGCCCCCCAAATCTCATATATATGCTGTTTTGTCAACAGACAAATTTCACCTCAGATGGAGAGGACACAATCTCACAGTGTGACTAACAAAAATACAATATATTCTGTCATTGATTTTCACATTTACATTTTTATTTAATTATTTACAAAATATTTAAAACTCTTAACTCTTTTCTTTAGTGAATATGTGAACAATTTTTTTAAATGAACAATGTAGTTAGCAATATTATTTTACCAAAAAATTTGACAGTAGCAAAATGTAAATAAAAAGATAAATAACATAAATGTAGTAATTCTGTTAACTTTTTAACAGATTTAACAGCACAAAATGCAGTCCCAATTATTGCGTCTGGCCCATTTCAGCTGCTTCTGAGTCATTCCCAGGCACTTTTCGTGGTACCATCTCTTGCAGCGGTCACACTGGATCTAAAATAAGTTAGAAATATTACTGAACTCCTACATACACATATGCATGTTTTAAATTGCTGCTCCTTATTACTTTCCAATTATCCTTTTAGAAATGAACCAAAAAACTTACCCACTTTGTCACACGTTGCCTACTTCCAATTACTTCTTTCTGTGCGCACATGGAACAGTGATTGGTCTCATCAAACACTAAAGTATTATAAATAAATAAATGGGTAACACAGATATAATGTTTAATGTACATGTCCATTTTAAAGGAACCATCTTACATCATCATTACATACATCGAAGAATGCACTTATTTATATATTTAACCAGCAAGATATTTTTATATAACCAGCGAGATATTTAAGTACTGTAATTACTAAATGTTGCGTTTAAACCAAGTTTTAAATTAATGAAAATACAAATGTGTGTAACTTGTGTCAAGAAATTATTTTTTACTATTATTATTACATTTATACCCCTTTCATTTTCGTGAACCTATTTATGTCACAGTATATCTATTGTGTTGCTGTTTATCGGTATGTATCCTTTTATTTATTGCATTATGTCTACTTGCTTGCAATATTTCCATGCCTTAATCCACAGCATAGTTATCTGGAATCTTTTTTTTTATTTGCCAGGCTTGTTAACTTGAATTACTGGCATGTATTACACGTGATCACATTTCCTTTGGCCTGCTCTGCGAATGTCATCTTTATTTGTAATTTCAGTTTATCCCCTGTGTGTTTATGATTGCATGTACTGCATTGCCATTGCCAACAAACTATAAACACCCTCCTGTGGCATCAGTATTACTGCTCTGCTTTGTGTTTTTTTTTTTTTTTTTTTTTTTTATAAATTATACATAATGCTGTTAAATAACAACACTCTGGTGTTATGGGAAAATTTGATTTTCATTGATTTACAGTGTTGATTTTCATTCGCTTTCAGTAAGACATTGAAACGACCGTTTATTGGACTGTGGTCTGACAACAATTGACTAATGTGTGTTTTAACACTGAGAAGCAGCTGAGACATCAGAAGGAGCCAGGTTGAAACAGAGGTCATCCAATTTAGAACTTGTGGGTTTGTAAGAATTAACTCAGCAGGATTAGATCACCAACCGATAAACCTTCCCTTGTTTAAATAAGAGCCTGCAGGTAAACTTGAGAGAAGGTATAAAGGCTGCTCAGCTCTGTCACACTTGCTTTGCAGATTGTACTTGACTTCTGTGTGGCAACTGGGCCTTCTTGCATTAATAAATACCTTTTAAAAGACAGCTTGACTCAGAAATGTCTCTTACGTTGTGACTTTTGTTTAATGAATATTTTTGCAACAACAATGGTGAAAAAGTATTTTAAGCAATAAAATATTTAATATATATATATGAAATATTTTGGTTACTGTCCAAATCTTTATAGCTTTTTGTAGTAACCATATTATAACAGCAGTAAGCAGCTCTGTGTTGTAGCTCACCATACTGTATGTTGTTCTTAAATTACTGTGTAGCATGGCTTTACAGGTCGTATTCCATCTGTCTTAGCTGATACTACTACCCTACATTTTGTGGTAGCTTTAATTTAATAATATACAAACTGGCTGTGAGTGTTGACCGTCAGAGGACATCTTAACTATTGTGAATTCTTTCTTTGAACTGTGAATTATTTAATTATTGTTATAACCATCTATTTTTCTCTGATGCTGCATTAACAGATAGTTTTATTCAAATTACAAATAAAATAATTTTTGTATTGCTGTTTTTATATTACACTACACATTGTGCATTTGAATTCTGACTAGAGTCTAAACTGTAAAGCTGCATTTTGTTTTGTATCCCTCCACACAACAGACAAACACTTGCTTTACAAACCTGATTCTTTCAGTATCTGCAGAGCCATCGTTTTCCGCTCTTGTGCCATTTCCTTTTTGGATGTTCCAAAATGTAAAACTGGAACAGCTGGAAATGCCATCACTATTGCCCTTGCAATCTAAACAAATATTAATATTTATGTGATGTAAATTGTTAAAAGAAATATCAACTTTATTTATGTAATAAAAAAAGAGAGAGTTTTATTATTGAATAAAAATACAATGTTAAGAAGACATTATAATTATTACAGTTGTAATCATAAGGACATTTGATTTAATTTCTACTTTTGGGCTGTTAAATTCAACCATTTCAATATTTTAATGTTTACAACAAGAAACACACAACAAACACAACGTAAGTAACCATAGGTCTATGATTATACTTCACAATAATTGTCCATTATTAATGGCTATCTGTGCATGAATTAATGCAGTGAAAATAAGTAAAACTACAGAAACACTTCAGCTACTGTATCTACCACTGTGAAAACATGTTAATTTGAAAACCAGTTTACCTAAGCAATAAGTACTAGTCAACTTAGAACCGAAATATTTTCTTTATACGTAATAAATAACTTATTAATTAGATCAACCTCTTTATGAAATATTAAGTAACTATGTCAAATTATATGCAATTATTACCAACTAAACTGTCTGAGACATAATACATTGCATTTTTAACTCTGAATATGGTCGTTTTAATGACTCAGATGATATGTAGTCAATATGCAGAAACAAGTAGTAATCTGGACCTTTATTTAAATGTATCAATAATAATAATTGTTTTATCGATTTAAAATTGTGAATCAGAACACAAGCAGTTCATACAGAGTTAATGGGTAAATAGCAATGCTTTTTATGACCATGGTAAGACTACAAAAAGACAACTGGTCACATCTCAGATACGTTAAAGTGGTGATTATTTAGTTATTGTTCATTATTTGTCATTGTTCATTGTGACACTATAATGAGGCTAATGTTTTTTTGTATTTATTGATTACCAATTGAGGGACTATCCTATCCTAAATTTACTTATTTTTCATATTACTAAATAGTGGTAGCTGAAGTGTAATTATAGAACAACATATTTATAATTGTAAAACTTAAATAGTTTATATAACTAGATGTTCAAGAGAATGAAATGCATATTACCTCGCCATATTATAACCATCGGTGCGGTTGAAGTGTTTTGAGCTCACGGTGACGAAGAATCATTGTTTGCCCTATGTTCTGGGTGGGGATCACAGAAACCACAACCTCTGTGTCTTTTTTTCTCCACCAGGAGGTGAGCTGCATGACATAAATTTAAATAACAAATTACACATAGTTAAACATAAGTTGAATATGTGTTTCTTTTTAGTGTCCCATTAAATGATAACCTTTAAAAGTCACCAGTAAGAATTTGTGATACTAGAAAGGCTTCTTACTTGATGCTGTGGGGTTATTGATGTCATGGATGGTTTATCCAAGGATGCAGGATTGGTAGACATATCCCCATGTTCTACCTCCTTTCCATCCAAGGTTTCTTCCTGGTCCCCCAGCAGGGATGAATTAGGCTGTGGTGAAGATTTCCCAATGGTGTCAGGTACTGAGGAGTCAACCTATCAACAGTGTGTTTAAAAACAAATCACCTTACAAAGGATCTTCATGTTAAATTCCTTTTGTTTTTCTCTTTATTTCCTATTTTAAATACATTTAAAACATATATATATATATATATATTATAAATATTTCAATCGTTTGTAGAAGTTTCCGTTGTAATCTACATAAATATTTTCAAAAAAAAAAAAAAATGTACCACCCACAAAATGATAAACCACATGTAATGGCGATTTGTCTTCAACTTAAATCAAACAAGAAATCAAAATAAAATAAACAAACTCAAAATCAAACAGCCATTGAGGCACTTAAAGATCGAATCTTACGCAGGATACAATAAGTCCAATGTCCAAGCAAGCATATCGTTCATGCGGTTTATTTCCATTTGAGCAAGCAAGCATACAAACAAATGGTGTCTGCAGCCTCTCTTTCCCTGGTAAAAAACCAACAACCTTTCCCAGTGCCTGCCTGTCTTAAATGTGACCACCATTATATACCTGCCAACAGGTGCTCAATACTATCAAAATAAAAGTCCCAAAAATACTCAAATTAACTAAAATAACAACATTAATATTCTGGATCTACATCAATAAAATAATCATGCAAATTATTTAAGGTGAAACAAAATAAAGTAATTTAATTATTAACTTAATTACAAAACAAGGAAATAGCTCCAACACTCCGGCCCCTAATTGTGAAATGTGTAAACCCACAATTATGTTTCTTCCTGTAACGGAGCTATTCTCTAGCTATGTCCTAAAAATAATACATCAATTCTTCTGGTCTTCTTCCCGTGGCTGTCTGGAAAAGAAACAAACAGAAGGAAAATAGAAGAGAAGAGGGAAAAGAAAGAATATATGTCCATGATGCTACACTGTTGCCTCCAGAAGCAGACAGATCTTCGTTATAGGTCTCTCCAAGACACTGGTCTTAGTTTGGAGGAGCACAGAGCGAACCAATCCTTTGGCGTCTGGCTTAGTACTCAGAATTCGGCCCATCATCCAGGATCCTCTCGGTGCCGTGGCAACAGCAATGATGACGATATCCCCAGGAGAGAAACTTCTTCTTGGTATAGCCCATTTTTGTCTTTCCTGCATTAGAAGTAAGTATTCAAATGTCCATCTTTTCCAAAAAAGTTCGGCAATGTATTGTACTTGCTTCCATCTTCTCCTGATATACATGTCATTCTTTGCGAAGAGTCCTGGTGGAAGGATGGGTTTTCCTTTTAGCAGAAGAATATGGTTTGGTGTGAGAGGCTCAAGGTCATTAGGGTCATCGGAGACCTTTGTAATGGGTCTGTCGTTTAGTATTGACTCTACCTCACAAAACAGCGTCTGCAGGCCTTCATCATCCAAAACCTGCTGCCCAAGAACCGAGGTGAGTATGCTTCTTACTGAGCGGATCAAACGCTCCCAAACACCGCCTTGATGTGAGGCTGTAGGTGTATTAAAGCTCCACTTAATCCCATCTTGAACCAAAGCACCTTGAATTTTTGCATTATTCAAAGCGGCAAGACTTTGCTTTAACTCTTTGTTTGCTCCAATGAAATTCGTGCCATTGTCTGACCTTAGGCTGGACACCGGACCTCTTCTACAAATGAATCTCCGCAGAGCATTAATGCAGGAATCCGTATCTAAAGAATATGCCACTTCCAGGTGTATTGCCCGACTGGTCAAACATGTGAAAAGCACTCCATACCTTTTTAGAAAGCTTCTTCCTCTTTTAACTTCTATGGGGCCGAAATAATCAACTCCCACAGCTGTAAAAGGAGCCTTGTCTGGCATAACCCTCTCTTCCGGTAAGTCTGCCATCTTCTGCTCTCCCAGTTTTCCTCTGTAACGTCTACATGTTGTACATTCTGAAATTATTTTTCTTGCAGCAGAGTTGGCATTGATTATCCAATATCTCTGTCGAAGTCTGTTCAACATGTGGTTTCTACCAGCGTGTCCTAGTTGTTGATGGATATGACGTAAAATCAGCTGGGAAACATGCAGATCTTTGGAAAGGATAACAGGATGTTTAATCTCTGATGGTAATGCAGACTTGTGCAAGCGACCCCCGACTCTGAGAATGTCATCTTCCAATATAGGATCCAACTTGTACAATGAACTGTCCTTGGGGACATTAACCAAGCCGGTCTTCAGGGAGGCAATTTCACTCTTAAACCGGTGTTTTTGAACAAAACGAAGTATTGCCTTTTCTGCTTCATCATAACTTTCTGGAGTTAAGGATTTCCCTCCAAGAGTGGCTTTGAAGCTCTGAAGTTTTTGTTCAACAAACCCTTTGACTCCTATGTCTCTGTCACTTTCAGTAGATTTGAACTCTTTTCTCTTCTGGCTCAGGAGCAAAAGAACTCTTTTAAGCTGGAGAAACCAGGCAACAGATGTTCTAAGCTTCCTCCAAGATGAGAAATAATTAATGAGATAGTCTGTAGGATCTTCTGAGTGCTTGACAATAGCATTCACAGCTACTTCTCTTTTGACCTCTGGGTCCTCAGATGGAATCACAGCTATATCCACATCAGTGATTGGCCACTCCTTCTCTGATAAAGAGAGGAACTCTGGACCTTTAATCCATTTCTGGTGTATGAGAAATTCCTCTGCTCTCAGTCCACGAGATGCTTCATCGGCAGGATTGATCTTAGAGCCCACATACTTCCACTGGTCAACTTCTGTGGCTTCTCTAATAACCGAAACCCTGTTTGCAACAAAGGTATGGAAACGTCTAGTTTCATTACAGATATACTTGAGGACGGTTGTGCTATCTGTCCAAAACATTGACCTCTCCAGCGGCCACTGTAACTCTTTCTGAAGCATTCTGTCCATTCGGACAGCCAGAACTGCTGCTGCAAGCTCCAGACGAGGAATGGTGACTTGCTTCAGGGGCGTAACTCTAGTCTTTCCCACAAGAAATGAAACATGTACTTTGTCACCAGCTTTCAGTCTCAGGTAAGACACCGTACCATATCCAACTTGACTGGCATCTGAAAAGTTATGAATTTGGGCTGTTACAGATGTTCCCAAGTCAGAAGGTTTAATGCAGCGATCCACCTTGAATCCACTCATTTTCTGGAGATCCGTTAGCCAGTTAGACCATTGTTTAGAGAAGGAAGGGGGTATTTGTTCATCCCACTTCAAGTTTCTTCTGCAGAGCTCCTGTAACATTAACTTAGCTGGCATGATAAAAGGACCCAAAAAACCTAATGGATCGTACAGTGAGCTGACCACCGACAAAATACCTCTCCTGGTATGGGGCCGTTCCTGTACTGAAGTCCTAAACATAAACTTGTCAGACTCAACACACCATTGCAGACCAAGTGCTCTTTCAATAGGAAGCTGGTCCGTGTCTAAATCCAGATCTTTCGTCTCTGTTGCTCTGATGTTACTTGGGATTGATGTCAACACAGAGCGGCTATTAGTCACCCATTTTCTGAGACTAAATCCACCTTTGTCACAGAGCACAGTCAAGTCATTTGCAATTTTAATTGCATCTCCTTCTGAGGCTATGGATTTCAGGCAGTCGTCCACATAAAAGTTATGACGAACTGTACTGATCACTGCATCTGGAAAATCCAACACATTGTCCTCTGCAGTTCTTCTCAAGGCATAATTTGCACAACTTGGGGACGATACTGCTCCAAACAAGTGTACCTTCATTCGATATTCCACTGGTTCTTGATCACTATTGCCATTAGGCCACCAAAGAAAGCGAAGAAAGTTCATGTGTTTATCAGGCACATGTACTTGATAAAACATGGCATGGATGTCAGACATGACAGCAACATGTTCTTTCCTGAACCGAATGAGGACCCCAATAAGAGAGTTGGTGAGATCTGGACCCTGCAAGAGCTGACAATTTAGTGATGTTCCTTTGTATGTAGCTCCGCAGTCAAACACAACCCTCAGCTTTCCTTTAGTGGGGTGATGTACTCCGTGATGGGGGATGTACCAGACTTTTCCATCCTCTTGTTCCATTTGGTCGACAGGTACCACTTCAGCATAGCCCTGAACCAACATATCACTGATAAATGAGGTGTACTCCTCCTTAAACGTATCATTCCTTTCAAACTTCCTCTTCAAACCTTGTAGGCGCTGTTCAGCAACACAGCGATTATTTGGTAAGACAGGATCTTCTTCCCTGAAAGGTAAGTCAATGCAATAATGTCCGTTTTTCAGTTCTGCTGTACTACTCACAATCTTCATGAATTTAACGTCCTCTCTTGACATCTCCAATTGCTCCTCTGATGTTCTTTCATTAAAATCATGGTTATATTGTTTAATGAGCATTTCTTCCAGATATTCCACAGATATGCGATTGGTTGTAACAGAGCAGCCAGTCTTTACTCTATTGCTGCCACCCCCTCGAAGTGGTCCATTAATTATCCAGCCAACTCTTGTTCGAACTGCATATGGTCCTTCACCTTGACTGTTGATCAACTCCCAGGGTTCCATCACTTTTGCTGCATCAGTTCCAATGAGCAAATCAACATTTGAATCCACATCATGAAGGTGTATGTTCCCCAAGTAAGACCATTTAGCCACATCCTCTTGTCGTGGAATGTTCAATTTTGACACTGGCATAATTTTTTGAGTTAAAACATTAGGCAACTCAATAAAATCATTAGTATCCATGCTAGACACTTCCAAACCAGACAAAACATTAGTACTCACAATTTTCTTTTGACCCATTGTCCTTAATAGAATGTTTGCTGGCTTTCCTCTTAGGCCTAGTCTCCTTGCCAAATCAACAGTGCAGAAAGTACCTGAACTCCCAGGATCCAAAAAAGCGTAGGTCTGTCCAACTGTATTACTCATCTGGCTTTTAACCTGAACTGCAACAATTGAGAAGACAGCATCATCCTCTTCACCGGCCCCTATATGACCACATGTCTGTTGTCCAGTTGACACACTCAGTGGAAGGCTCACAGACTCCTGTGCTTCTTTGAACGATGTACCCTTTACCTCAATGTGAAGGACTGAGGGGTGCTTCAGGTGACACACACTGCAATCTAAACGACTCCTACAGTCTTTGCTTGTGTGACCAACTTTTAAGCAACCAAAACAAATTCCATTTTCCTTTATGAAACTTATCTTGTCCCGGTGCATCTTCAATTTAAACCGTGAGCATTTATCCAGAGCGTGATTGTTCTGTTGGCAGAATAAACAGCATCTAAGATTACTTTGGGCAGAGGAGGACTTGCTCTTATCGTCAATGTAGCTCCTATCTCCTTCTTTTACTGAACTGACACTGGTTGCAAAAGTGTTTCCAGTTCTTCTCTGCTTTGCATGTCCAGCGTTGGAGACTTTAGTATAGGTGGTAGGTTGACAATCCTGTATATTACCAAACAGAGGGTCAGAGACAATTCTTACTTGTTTTTCAACAAAGGTCACAAGGTCAGTGAATACAGCCCTGTTTCCACTTTGCTCCTGCAGATCACATGCAACATTTCTCCATTTTTCCCTTAGCTTATAAGGCAATTTCATTACAATGCTTCTGAGGTTGGATGGCATGTCCAACTCCTTCATATACATGATTTGCTGTGTTAAATTGGAACAACCTCGAAGAAACAGAGAAAATGATTGTAGTGCTTTCACATCCTCTGGTTTAATGAGAGGCCATGTAAGAATTTTGTCCATATAAGCAGAGGCGATTTTGTGCTCATTACCAAAATGTTCTGCAAGAAGGGATTTAGCTCTTTGGTATCCCTGCTGAGGAGGCAAGTGCTGACAACTTTTCACCAGGTCTCTTGGCTGACCCCTGGTGTACTGCTCCAAAAAGTTCAAGCAATCACTCATATTATTAGTCTTTTCTTCTACACAGTTTTCAAAAGCTCTAATAAAGGTTCTAAACTGAAGAGGGTCACCATCAAACACAGGAATATTTCTCATTGGCAAAGCAGATGCTAAATTTTGCTGAACCAACAATGTGGTGATGTCGTTCTGTCGTTGCATAATGCTCAAAATATCGTTCTGGGTGTTATCATCGCATGCTGGGTTAAGATAGGATTGGCGTCCTATTTGTTGAGCATCATGAACCATTGGTGTCCTTTGTGTTTGGGTGTCACTTGTTGCAAGTCTGGTGTCTGATGGTTTCATTTCCACCTTTTTAGGTCTGACAATCTGAGCCTGTGACACAGGGTGAGATCCACGGTGTTTATTCTTTATGTCACTGTGTTCTGGAATGAAATGATCAGCGTGAGGATTGAGGCGGCCTGTCCTTTGCTTGTTCTTTTCATAATAGGAATTCATTCCATCAGATCCTTTAGAACCACACTTTGAATTCATTTCCAGCACATGAAGTTTAGCATTGGCTACAGCAAGATCGGTTTCCAGAGCCAACTGTTCCTTTTCCTTCCTTAATTCCTCTTCTTTGGCTTCTAACAAGTGTTTCCTTTTTAATGCAGTCATGCGTTCCATAAGTGCTGCCTTATCAGCTTCTGCATTTATCCTTGCAGATGAAGTTGAGGATACTCTTGATACTTGAGAGTGTAATCTGGAATTATTCTCCTTTACAAATGAGATGTTAGATGCACTGTCCTCAGGTCTAATCCCATCAGAAGTTACGCTTTGGTTGTCAGGATGTTCAGCATCAATATCAACTGATTGTACATATGGGTGAGCAGCCTCAGACAACCAGCCCTTTACTTCTTCAGTGAAATCACAGAACATGGTCATTTTTGTATGAAAATACTTATTTTGTCTTTGAACTTCACTCTCTGGCAAATTCAAATTCAAGAAGGATTCATGTGTGTCATTAGCTTCCTCATAACACTTAATGCATTTTCCCAACTGAGATTGCACAGAGTTCACATTGTCAGTGGATTCCATCAAGACACGTATTTGTTCCATGTACTTCTTAGCCTGCTTACATTTCAAAGACCTCTTTTCTTGGCACGTTTTTGCATAAAATGCCAACCCTTTTTCGGTGAACTTGGCGCTTCGTTTTACAGAGTGCGTAGACAGAGCGTCACTCTTCGCTCTTGATGTGCCAGATTGTTGCGACATTGTTTGTTTGTTCTCAAATCCCTTTAAGTCCATCTCAATTTTCACACAATTTGTTTGCCGTAGCACGAAGAAACATCATTTGTTGCATTAAGTCACTTCAATGACATAGCTTTCTTATGAATGAATGACGTGAATGTCTCTGTTGAGGTATTGCGCAACCGCTACACATCCTCCAAAATCCCTCAGAACCTTCAAGACTTCCAATATTCAACCTCATGCAGTGAAACAATGAATCCAATGCTCCAATAGCTAAGCCATCTTCCAATACAGCTTCAAAGTAAACATTTTTCACATACCGACTTTTGAACAGCTTTGTGTGATGTCCGTAGGCCACTGTCTTTCCAGGCAACGATGTGGTTTTCAACAACCTACTCCACAATCCTCCTTTGTGTAAGTGATCCAAGCTTCCACAAAGTCCATCGACATGAATGTCCACATTTAAGGTGGGTTTTTTACTTATGTAATGGCGATTTGTCTTCAACTTAAATCAAACAAGAAATCAAAATAAAATAAACAAACTCAAAATCAAACAGCCATTGAGGCACTTAAAGATCGAATCTTACGCAGGATACAATAAGTCCAATGTCCAAGCAAGCATATCGTTCATGCGGTTTATTTCCATTTGAGCAAGCAAGCATACAAACAAATGGTGTCTGCAGCCTCTCTTTCCCTGGTAAAAAACCAACAACCTTTCCCAGTGCCTGCCTGTCTTAAATGTGACCACCATTATATACCTGCCAACAGGTGCTCAATACTATCAAAATAAAAGTCCCAAAAATACTCAAATTAACTAAAATAACAACATTAATATTCTGGATCTACATCAATAAAATAATCATGCAAATTATTTAAGGTGAAACAAAATAAAGTAATTTAATTATTAACTTAATTACAAAACAAGGAAATAGCTCCAACACCACATATAGGCCTAATATTAATATTGCGTAACAATTGTGTAGTGTGTAAAAATGGCTTTTGCTGTTTTATATCTAAGTAGTAAACTATTTCGGATTGGCTGTAATTACATTGCCTGCAGTACAGCTAAAGCTGAAATGTTTAGATTAGGATTAGGCTATTACTTTTAATTCTGTAAGGCATGTCAGCTTTATATTTACAGTATACCTTCTTAGATGTTTTGAAAGGAAATGGCTTCCGGAGTGGTGTGACATATCTCCCCCTCTTTTTTTGCTGCCGTTCTTTCCATCTTTCCTGGTCCACTCTAAATGTCTGCATAAAGTAAAGTTTTGATGGAGGCATTCAATTATAATTTCAATAACTTTGGAGAACTGTTTTAGATACCAATACAAATAATTTGATTACATACAAAATTTAAGTTTCTTTATATTTACTTTCACTTAAACACTTTGATCCAAACCACTTCTAATGAAACTATAATTAAATTATTCAAACCTTTCTTCTAAAAACTCTTTTGGAATCTTCATATTCCTTCAGGAGAGCAGTGTGAGTGGTCTGGTACCGGGCCACAAAATCATCAAGCCTAGTCAGGCGGCCCGAGGGAAATCTAATATGTTTTAAATCCCACTGGCTCTTCTCCATTATGCCCTGGGTTCTGTTGTCCTCTGTTATGTTCTAAGAAATGTATAAAAAAAACAGGTAAATGTTAAACACATTAAGTAATGAGTAATAAAGTCGTGACATGTAAAATATATTATAATTACTTGTCTTGGAAGCTTTCTGAGCGTGTTGAATTTTCGAGAGCACTGCTCATATTGTGGTCCCGTCCCATGTCGTCCAAGGTCCCCTTTGAACAAAAGAATGTAAGTAAAGCCATGTGTTTGATTTGAATAAAACCAAGCAAGATTTTTATATCGATAATAGATATATTGATTAATGATGACAAACCTAGCATTATGCCGGTCCACAATCCAGAATATGGTAGAATGTATTTGCTGAGGTGCTCGATAAGGCCTCTGCAAAAATACACATTCGGCTCTCCAGACCTGTCCAGTGGAGCTTTGGAAATTACATCTTTGCAACGTTTTGCAAATCGGTTGTCTCCATCGATGTCCTTAATGTAATGTAACAATGTGTTATTATTACACAGGTCTGTTTGAAAATTAAAAAAATTACTGACAAAACTTTAACAAGTTTAACCTTTGACCTTTTGATAATGTCGGGGCAGGACATGCCAGACATGTACAGTACTTGGTGCCATGTGTTGTTGAGGTTGTGCTGTTTTGTCCCAAATTTTTTGATAAGTAGTTAAAATTTTTGGAGAGCAGTACAACACAGCCCACCACACAATGAACATAAAAGAACCATCAATGACACATAAAAGGAACATTTATTAAAAATAATGCTATTTTTAAAAAAATATTTTTCACTGTGTTCACTGTCTGTTAATCTTTAGTGTACCCAGCTTTCCCATGTGTTTCTTTGTTTCATCTCATTAATATGTTTGTCTGCTTGGTTACTGATTAATAAGTGTCCTAATTTCATGTGTGTGTATTAGCTCCCTTGTTTTTCTGTGTCTGTTAGTTGTCAAACGTTGTTTAATGTCACAAATGGCCGTGCTAAGTTTCTCCTTATATATCTAATATAGAATTTCTTAATGATCCTAAATCATGTGCTTTATTACTGCTACCAATTGACAATCATACCATAACATATGTTTGAGGCTGTGGATGTTGTGGACTTTATATTTATTATACATTTCTGTCTTGTTATACTAAAATGATGGTGTGTTGTGTTGTTCCAGTGGCAGATAAATATATTTTTTATTTTATTTTATGACAACACACACTTACAAAACACAGTAAAGTTAAGTAATGTCCTTCTGCTATTGTAGAGTATTTACATTACATGTTATTAAATGGTAGTAATGTTCAAATATGTATAATTTTAACCCACTTTTATATCATTGTAAACTAGCTGCACTCCATGGCATTTATCTAAGTACATTTTCACTCAAGAAATTTAACTTCATTAACTTTTCTTTATATTATTTCTTTGATAACAACAGTATACCTTCGCATATTTTTTCAAATTAAAACCATAAATGTTCGAATTCAAATTCAAACTTGGTATTGATATTTACCTCAAAGCTCTCACTTTTGGACTCGGTTGTCTCATCCAATGTCGCTGTTCTCAGCAGCCATGACTGCAGGTTCTTGAAATGTTTATCTACATTGGGACCCGAGGATGGACTGGAGAACACAACTGCAGCACTTTGAACCATGTCGTCTAATTCGATCAGAGTGCTTGCAGTTGTCAGTGCACCGAAGACGTGCATGGCCAGATGGTAGTGGTTTGGCGCACTGTGGAATGTAACAAAAATAATTAGGTTCAAGAATATAACTATGGTCTTCAATGATATATGTTGATAGATGATATATTGTACAACTTGTGTGTATTATATCCAAATCTACACTTGTTATACACTATGTTATATTTGCTGGTCTTTTGTATATTTGTTAAATAGATCATTATTCTATTAATTTCACAGGCAAAGCCAATTTAGGAGAATTCAGAAGCCACACAGCTAACAGAAAATGTGTGCATTTTGATAGTTCAGATCACATTGCCAGTAACATTATTGTTTTTTGGTATTAGGAAAATACAGAGATGTTGCTGTTGTGTTTTTTACACTAGCACATTAATGAAAGGTAATTCATTA
Organism: Rhinichthys klamathensis goyatoka; assembly: GCF_029890125.1. Taxonomy (NCBI): domain Eukaryota; kingdom Metazoa; phylum Chordata; class Actinopteri; order Cypriniformes; family Leuciscidae; genus Rhinichthys; species Rhinichthys klamathensis. Next base: position 12,136,612 of record NW_026606564.1, on the reverse strand, counting down.
CACAATCTGTAAAAAGTTTATTGTGCTCTTAGCAAAATGACAGTAAAAGAGGATTGTCACAAACAGTAATTTTTTCAAGTACACAACTTACTACTTTCTGCACATTTCCTTAGCGTTCTTCATAACGTGGCTGAGACAACGATGGAGAATAGGGACTTCAAAATCTGCTTTTTTTCCTTGACCACTTGCTATGTTATAGTAGTGGTCAATGGTGTCTTTCAGATTTTTCTTTGCAAATGACAGGCATATTGCCTGCATCAACACCATTGACCCATCACACAGGACCATGATGGGAGACCGCATACCCTTTTTCCCGAAACACCTTGCCACATCGGTCTGAAACGCCTCAAGGAAATAATTTACTGAGGCAGTGGTGTGATCGCAGGTAAGGTATGTAGCAACAGGTAGTGGAGATGAGTTTTTATGGGGATTCCTGACCACCAACTCATATACATAAAACGGCATCGCTCTTGATATATTTCTATCCCCCTGTGTGACCAAAGAAGAACCCCTTTTGGGTGCAACATCACCTTCTGTAGGACCTCATCCGGACCGCCTTTTTTCTGCTCAATCATTTTTTGAAGACTGATAATTTCATTACTGTGCAGCCGGCTTCTCTTTCGTGCTTCCCACGATATATTTTTCAGGACATTCGGACTTGGAGCCTCATCCCGACAGCCAGACTCCATAACATCTTCGGGTATGTTTGTTAATTTTTCAAGGTACATTGCTCGTGGAAGCTGTCTTTTTAGGTCTTCGCCCAGTGATTTTCTTTCGTGTGCCCTAACAGGTCTTCTTTTCAATTCCGTTAAATTATGAATACTCTTCTCCCCTTGGTAATTTACTATTGCCTTGAGGTCCTCTTCACTGTCCACAGTAACTGTCACTGTGACAGGGCAATCTTCAAATCTACAGTAACCAAGGCAGGAGAATTCAGGGCTTGCATGTAATGAACCCATCACCTTCAGTTTGTGCCTTTTAAAGGCAATTGAACAGTATGGGTTTATGGTCCTCAGACCTTTTGAGATGACATTTGTCCACTGAAGTCCTTTAAAGCTTCTTTCTTTTCTGTTCTTCTTGAGCTTTTCCCAATCACTCCTTTCAATGTAAAAGAATGATGGGTTCTTGGGTAAGTGGATTTTTATAAATCCATCGTCATCAGATGTATTACTCATAGACCCCTAATGAAGAAATAAAATGTTACTATAACATGTATGTATGTCCATTAATTAATTTTTATTTTATTTTATTTTTTTACTTTGGAACATGTAATTCTACAACCTTTGTTTCTGGAACAGTAGTGCAGTCAAACGTGAACACGGACAAATACTTATTTTTTCACATATTGTAATTGTAACATTAACAATAAAAAGGAATAATGTGATGGGAAGTCAATGTAGAACACTAGATTCTTATTATCATAACTTATCTTTCAATTACAAGACAAGGCATATACAGTAGGCACCCAACATTGAATTAACCAAATTAGAAAAAGAGTGAATACTAACTTTCTCTAAAGATTGGCAATATCCTGCGTGCTGTGTTTACAGAAAGTCAAGCAATGTTTGACATTGTACCACTGAAGAAGACAAGCAACCTGTATGAATACAAAGAGTGAAGACTGACCTTCTCTGGAGACTTGTGTCCCTCATCTTCAGCAGCACTTCCACTGGCCACAGATGACAGAGGAGATGTGTTTTTTTCTGCCTGATGCTTTTTGACAAAGTGTATAATGTAATAATGTTGTTTAAATGTAAACATTTCGAAAAGAACCTTGTTAAAATATGACATGCCTGCATCTGTCTTTGAGAAACTCAATATAACATTTATTATTGAATCTCATTAGCAAGATTTATTATACACATACATACAGTATATATATATATATATATATATATATATATATATATATATATATATATATATATATATATATATTTGTGTGTGTGCTCACCTTATGAAAAACATTTTGCAAACAATAGCGATTGTTTTTAGTGTTTGCAATGGCAAGTGCAATGCACACTTGTCCCCAGAAGCCGTCTTTATTTGTAATGTTATCATCATAGTCGCTGACTTTCTTTTTCAGGACCTCAACTGTCTCCACAATTTCATGGTCTACTATATGTATGGTTTTGTTCTATTGGGGAAATAATGCATAAAAAAAATGACATAGTTATACATAGTTATTCAACTAAGTGTAATTGCACAGATGGATAGTTAATTGCATTACTCACCCCAAATAACTTGAATGAGTGTACTCTGGTTAAAATCAAAAAAGGAAGAAATTAGGATGACAAACACACACACACACACACACACACACACACACACACACACACAAACACGCAGAAACACACACACACACACAAATATAAATAAATATCATTGCTGTAAAAATGTAGAATACTGTTCTGAAGAAACCATTTATAAATGAATATTACACACTTTTGACATTAAAGTAACTACTATTAACAAACAAGATAAAACAATTTCTAACAATACGTTGCCGTGTCGTAGTTTACATTTAGAAAATTACTATTATTTATTTATTACTAATCTATTAATTACATATAAAAAATTGGATAAACAGGATCATAATACTTGTGTTTTATACATAATGCATCATTGATGTAAATTTAATAAACTTATAAAATATAATAAGCCCATTTATAATGACTGTCTATAATCTGTATATTAAAGAGAAAACATCACACAAAAAAAGTTTAAATGACTTCAGATTGTATTTAAGAATTCTCAGGTGTTTCTCTTTAAAATAATGTTCAAAATATATAGTAATTTTGTAATATTTGAGTCATTGTTATTAGGTTAACACCATGATCTTCACTTTATACTAAATTATAGCCTACATTAAACATTACACATAAATTATGAACCTACAGTTTAGTCCTCAAGGATTAGATAACAGTAAACTACTAACCCGACTATAACATATAGCCTAATAATTCGTAAATCTAAACCTAATAATTCAATTTTTTTGTTAATAAACAGTAGTTACTACAGTGTTAATAGTAGGCTAGGCTACTCATTTGCGCTGCTCATTTGCTCCTTTGAAAAAAAAAATTAAACTCACTTTACATAGACAATAATTTTTTAGAGTTGCTGTAAAGCCCAAACAATATCTGTCCTTTGACTTTCATATTTTCACTATAAAATTTACTGTATTCACTTTGAAATCCGTAGGAAGCGCTATATAAACAAAGATGACTTGACTTGAATAGTTTTTCTTTGATGATTGCCTGTAATCGTATTGTTAATTTCGCACTGTAATTGATAGTAAAACCAAAGACTGCCCTAAGTAAAACATTTCCTTTTTAGTATTCAGTAGACACTTTACTGTATAATAAACATTGCATGACATTAGACAGACATCAGAGAAATAACATGTTAGCCTAGAATAGATTGTTGAATTGTGCTAAGGCTAATTGATTTAACATGCATATGGCTAATGGTGTGTGTGGCAAAAAAAAATGGCAAAAAAATTACGGTGATGAGTAAGGTTACTCAATGTGCAAATAAATCCAGGTGTTTATAGTAAATGGGGATTCTATATTTAATAAAAATATGCAGTCACCCTTTCTTCCTCGGCATCTTTCCAGTCATCAGATGGTGCAAGTACGGTTTGTGTTGTTCATCAAGAAACAGCAATAGCTTACTGTCATCGCACGGTTGTTTTGTCAGTGTAGGTGCATTAGGCCTCGCAGGTGCCTGTTTAAAACGTATCAGGTAACATATTTGCTGTTTTGACATTGCACTACGTTGCAAAGTGTAATTTTAAACATATATACTTTAGACATAATAACCATTTAATAAGAATATTATGGCGATCATAGAGGTCAACTCTCAGGTAGACAGTACTGTAATAAAATATCTTTTATTTTCAAGATATATTTGTAATGGTAAAATAATCAAAGTTACTTAATTTTGCATTACTGCTGCTGTTATGTTTTCAACGGAAAATGTTGCAGTTAAATGTTTTATTTTATTTTATTACAAGTTAAAAGTAAAAAGTAAAAAGTAAAAAATGAAAATCTTTGATAAGAAGTTACAAGGAGGATGGGTCTTAACGCTTTATATTTTCAAACTATTAACCAGACATTCAAAATTAACTTGATTAAGTATTGTATTTCGAACAATAGTTTACCCTAGTTTTGGATCCCTAATTTAATCTTTAAACAATGTGGTGACCTTAAATTCTTATTATCTTGTAATTTTAAGTGCAGCAAATTACATATTAAACTCTCAAATTTTCAAAAAACAAGCTCTTGAGTCCTGGAAGATTGCTTTCAAACATAATTTCTCCCCACACACGTGTATTATTTGGATTAATGAAAATTTACTGTGTGGTAACAAGTCTCTTTTTTTTCAAAGAATGGGTGGATCAAAATATTCTTTTTGTTTCTGATTTGTTTAGTGCTCAAGGAGACCTTCTTTCCTTATGATTGTATGTCCCTAAAAAGTGTTATGATTTCTGTAAGAGATTTTAATAAGGTGACTGAAAGCATTCCTGTAAGTGTTAGAACCTTGTTTAAAGCGCATTTAAGTTACAACCGTTTAAACAAGTTTATTCTTGCATTCAGTGATGTTAATATATTAGATAAAAAATGCAACAACTTCTTTATTAGGAATGCTCTTTCTTCAACTTCAAGAATTCTTCCTAAAGCTTGTTCTAAATAGAGTATCTGTTATCTAAACTCTGATTTGAATTACTTATGGGCTTTTTCTCACAATCTTTTTATTCCTAATAAAATAAAAGAACTACATTTCAAAACTGTTCATAGATATTACTCTTGTAACCTATTTTTGAGCAGGTTTTCTGAGAATGTTTCTTCTTTATGCTCCTTTTGCAATATTGAAGAAGAATCTATTCTACATTTATTTAATCAATTCCCATTTTCTAAATCTTTCTGGTCAGATGTTACCTTGTTACTTTTTTTGCAGTTGCAACAAATTGGTAAAAATTTCAAATTCTATAACTTTTTTTTATCAGATTTTCATTCTAATTATGTTTTTTTAATTATACTGTATTTTTGCTTTGTCTTCTGGGCAAGTTTCATCTTCACAAAGCCAGAACCATTCATTGTAAGCCGGATTTTAGAATGTTCTCACCTGATATAAACTCTCTTTTTCCTTCTTTTAAATATCTTTCAAAACCTTTAAACTCTAAGGTTTCTAAAACACATAATATTCTTGAGTCTATTGTAAAGAACCTTTAATTTGTTATTTTAACAAATTGTAATATTGAATTGTTTTGTATAACCTAATGCAATCTATTTTGATGTCGGTAACCCCTCTCTTATTGTTATTATATTATATTATATTTATTTATTTATTTCATCTTATTTTTTTCTCTTCTGTTCTCTGGTATTGTTATAGTTTTTTTTTTTTGCTTTAATTTGCAATATATATATATATATATATATATATATATATATATATATTTAAATGTACATTTACAAACTGTAATGTTAAGTGAGCAATTTTAGTAATAAACTAATCAAATTACCAGCCCCCCCCCCCCAAAAATTTTTTTTAAAATAATTTACCACTTTTACCATCATTTAGCTTCCAATCCTGAAACGATTTTTTATGCCCCCCTCTGGTGGTCAACAGCTACCACCAGTCCAAATTGGCATATGCATAAAACCATAACAGTGGTTTCCTTAATTAAGCATATGAACAGTATGCTTTAATTATGTAGTTTAAAAAATAAATATCCATCACAAAACAGATTGGGAGAATCACAAGAATCAAAATAAGGAACACATGCAAAAGTAAACTGAGTAGCTACTTCAGCACCAAGGACAGCATAATTGATTTGTGTAGAGCATGGATATGTGTTTATTATATGATGTTTTGTGAGTAAAAGTCAGAAAGATAGAAGAAAGCTAATAAGGACATAAAGAAATACATTTGCATGATGAAGAAACATTAAAAACAGTGTTGCACCAATATTTATTATTATTATTATTATTATTACTACAAGAGGGGAACGAAACCCACTTGGGTTTATGAGCTCCACTCCACTTACATAAATAAACAACCAAACAAAACAAACAAAAAAAGAAGAAAAAGACAAGATAAAGTCCCGCAAACAGATAAATTGAATAATAAAAAAGGGAAAAAACATTTTATCAGAAACCTGATTATCCTTTTAACTGAAAGTTGATGTTGAAGAGTTATGATAAAAGAAAATCAAAAGGGAAGAGCAACATGTGAAGTAAACTATAACCAGATGCAGTCATAATAAAATCAAAAGGTCTTTCAACTGTTTTTTTTTAAAGACAGACAAATAAGACATAGATCTTAGGGACAAAATTAATTTACTCCATAATTGAGGACCTCTAAAGCTGAGGTCAGTTTTATACTGTAGCCTGAAGTTCTAGAAAACGGTAAGACAAGATTTATTGCACTATGCCTTGTTTGATGGATATGAGTATTTGAAATTAAAGTGAAAAAGTGTTGTAAAGTTGTTGGAAAGTCTTCTCTCTTGTAAATAAACTTATGAATAAATAAGCATGATAAGTAAACATTGACATTCTCAATTGGTAAAATCTTGTATCTAAGAAATAGTGGTGCTGAAGGAGCATATTTAGACGAGTAAAAAATCATCCGTAAGAACTTCTTTTGGATTTTAGAAATTTTTGCCACATAAGTGGGAAAAGTAAGGAAAGTAAGTAATATTCGACTGACAAACAGTGACATTTATATTGCAGAAATTAATGTCCACCACTGAGAGATTTGTGTCAACTAATATTTTTAATGGATAGACACAAGCACAAAGGGAATATGAACAAAAGTCTCTTCTGGGCCTTGTTCACAACTGAGAGGATATAATTGTTCAACTTGAGATCATGGAAGACACTGCAACGGTGTAATTTACATCATCTGCACTTGCTTAGGCACTGTTGTAACAGAAACAGAAAAACAGACAAATTAATGTTTTTTTTATCATCAATGACAGAAAAAAGAAGTATTGAAGGCCATTTATTTTGTAAAACAACATCAGAATGTCCTGAAACTTTGCAGGGGACACGTTGAGAAGGTGTCCTCTCCATCTGAGGTGGAATTGGTCTGTGCAAATTAGGACTTTTATTTTTATGATTTTCTGAATGTATGGAGACAACAGGTAGGCCTAATATATGAGTTTTGGGGGCTCTTATTTTGTAAAACAACATCAGAATGTCCTGAAACTTTGCAGGGGACACGTTGAGAAGGTGTCCTCTCCATCTGAGGTGGAATTGGTCTGTGCAAATTAGGACTTTTATTTTTATGATTTTCTGAATGTATGGAGACAACAGGTAGGCCTAATATATGAGTTTTGGGGGCTCTTATTTTGTAAAACAACATCAGAATGTCCTGAAACTTTGCAGGGGACACGTTGAGAAGGTGTCCTCTCCATCTGAGGTGGAATTGGTCTGTGCAAATTAGGACTTTTATTTTTATGATTTTATGAATGTATGGAGACAATAGGTAGGCCTAATATATGAGTTTTGGGGGCTCTTATTTTGTAAAACAACATCAGAATGTCCTGAAACTTTGCAGGGGACACGTTGACAAGGTGTCCTCTCCATCTGAGGTGGAATTGGTCTGTTGAAATTAGGACTTTTATTATTATGATTTTCTGAATGTATGGAGACAACAGGTAGGCCTAATATATGAGTTTTGGGGGCTCTTATTTTGTAAAACAACATCAGATAGATAGATAGATAGATAGATAGATAGATAGATAGACAGACAGACAGACAGACAGACAGACAGACAGACGGACGGACTAACTGAAATAGCCTTCGCTGGAAGAATGGTTGACTGAATGGTTTCAGAATGGTTGACGGTCTTACCGTAATACCTAGTGTATAAGCGCATAGAGAAATATAGGGGCGGCTAGTTTGACCGCTCATTTCGAGGTGGAGGCTGGCTTGACTGCAGTCTAAAACTTAGAGTTTTTCTCATTTTTTAATTAAGGTAATAAGATTTTTTATTCCTCTTTTTAGTCAACTTTAGCATGGGTGTGTTCACTTATTAAGCAGTGTGTGTGTGTATAATTGAATCGCAATTTTAACCAGAAAAATCTACAATGCATGCCCAAAGTCGTGCAGCCATATAATTTCTCTTGATATCAGCATGTTCACAGGTGTTTATTAGGGATGCACGATATAGGATTTTGGCCGATATTCGATAAGCCGATATTTTCAGACTAATTTTGCCCGATGCCGATACCGATATATTTGTTTGTTTTTTTTAAGTGCAAAAAAAGCTTATTAAAGCTTCTATTAAAGTTCTCAGTCAAGAGCAGTGAGTGATTTCCTCTTTGTGTTTTGTTGTTTTATTAACATTAACGAGATAGTTCTCCCCAAAATTTAAATTGTCATCATTTACTCTCTCAAGTTTCTTTCTTCTGTTGAAATCATAAAAGTTATTTGGAAGAATGTGGCTAACCAAACAGTTGCTGTACTTCAGTGACTTCCATAGTATATTTAAGCACAAGAAAGAAATGAATACAGGTTTGGAACAACATTAGAGTGAGTAAATAATGACAGAATTTTTATTTCTGGGTGCAGTATCTCTTTAAGGACAAGCGGCAGCATATTATACTGTCTCTTTAAGAACTGCACGCGACGCGTCTAATATACACGCATTTGACAAGCAGATTTTCTCTGTTTGCTTTCACTTTAGACATAACCAACTTTGTTTATGTAAACCGTGTGTGTATTTGACAGTATCAGCGCAATAAGACTCGAAAGATTAGTCCAGTATGCAGACTCTGTGACAGGCTTTTAGTTCCTGCGAGCGTCGGGTGTAACGCGCTCAGAAAAGCGGATGTTAGAACAGCGCATCAGCACGTGAATGATATGTTTACCTAGCAAGACTTTGACGCACATGCAAATAATGAACTTTTGTGAATTGCGGTGTCCCGTGACCGTGAGTGTAACTCTACCTCTGCGTTTACATCTGATGTGATGTGAATGTACGTCGCGTTGTACAGTATGTTGAGATGAAGGCGCCAGAATTGAACTGATAGAATGCACGATACTAGGGGTGGGCGGTATGACCAAAATTCTATTTCACGGTATGACTAATTTTATTTCACGGTAACGATATATTTCACGATATAGTTATTAGCTATTCTCGAAAAATCGTCAAAAAGGGCTTCGTATAATAAATAAACCCAAATACTTTAGAAATAAAAAGTACTTCACATTGTTTTCTGTTTCTCTTATTTGGTAAATTATTTCTTTGGTAAACTATTTAGATAGCTAAATATAAACAAAACACACTCATCAACTTTTAGATGAACTGCCCCCAACTGATTGATATTAAATACAACTCATAGGTGCAATTAAACTTTAAATAAAGTGTTTCTGAATAATTTTTCAATCTCATGTTATGCTTTACTTCATCAATCAGTTTATAATATCTGAATATTTTATATTGAACTATTCTATTCATGATAAATTAGTTATTTCCTTTTAATTTTGTAGGATAGTAATACTAGTTATGTTTAAATGTGTTCCCCGGTACATTTTTGCCATGTCTGCTTAGGCTACACTGCGTTTTTAAGGGGCTTGTTTTGCTCTTTTTGTGATATCTGGCAACCCGTCACCCTGCGCTTTAATCAATAGAAGTTCAGAAGTGACTAGAAGGAGAGCAGCAGTTTGAAAACCGAACAGCAGCTACTGTTAGTGTTGACAAAGTAGCCTAGTTTAAATTATACACACCTTGTAACTGCGTCATTATTTGACCATAGCCCGGTGAACACCGCGCTCCCTCAGTGCGTGTGCACGCGCGTGCGCGTCTTCTGCATCAGTAAAATGCGATCGGTTAATTTGAGTGTCAAGTTGTAATCACGTATCGAATCAAAGGAAGATTTTATCAGCTGGTTCAGTGGCCAATTGTTTGGAGTTAGAAATATATAACTCGCGATGCATATTTAGTAATTTTGCCTCAGATAGGCTACAGGATTACACATTCACTTTAACAAGCAGGTTACACATTACCACGGGCGGCAAACTGTTTGCGTGTTTTAAAACTATAAGAGACGGAAAGATGCTGATAACTATACATTATTTAAGGTTATTTCTATTCGTTATGATATTGATGAACTGTTGTTGTCCAGCTTTCCCCGTTGCGAGCGTGCATGCACTAATCTGTAGCCTGGGTGCTGCACTGCTCTAGTGACTGCTGCGCCTTTCCCCCCGAAAATATCACGTTAACAACAACAACAACCCTTTAGAAAATGTCATTCCTTTGTGGATCCTCTTGATCTGCTTTCTCCGTGTTTCTTTTTACAATTCTCAGTGTTTCAGTCTCACGCACGTTGGACGCGAGTTTACCACGCCCACTTATTTGCATGTCGCGGTATACACGGAATAAAAAAATCCGTTACGGTTGACATTTTCTACCGCGGTAACGATATATACCGTCATACCGCCCAGCCCTACACGATACTATGATTTTTCTTCAAAAGCAGATCGTGGAGACATCAATCAAAAACCGTGAGACGCACACCCCTAGTTGGAAGTTTAAGTTGCTGGCGCTCATGCTTCGTTCGCGTCACGTGCGCATAGGAAACACGCCACCCTATCGGCAAGGCTCATCGGCAGAAATATTCATATCGGCCGATGCCGATGATGGTCATTTTAAGCTTTTATCGGCCGATACCGATGTTGTCCCGATATCATCGTGCATCCCTAGTGTTTTTTTTTTTTTTTTACAGGGAGGAGATGCCACTGATGAGTCCTGCTAAGTTCAACATTCACAGGAGACTGTACGTGAACATGGTAAAATGAAAAATCAAACACCTTGGAAATGACAGGTATGTACTATTTTTCAGGAATGGGACAATGTTGTGTGACTGTTCAAGCTTCTGTCTTTAGATCAGTGTGTTTACTAATGTGCTTTTTTGTCCTTTGTTGTGTATCTTTGGATTATGTTGTGTTGTAAATAAATACAAACAATCTAAAAGCCATTCTTTTTTAAATCTCCTCATTCTTTGTGCAAGGCTCCTCGTAATGATAGGGCCTGATAGCACCTAATAGGGCCATTATGGGAGGGTCTTTGTCTTTCTCAGGTGTGAAATTCCATACATATTGAGAGATCACGCCTCCTCGCATAAAGCTTTCTCAAACAAAACACGTCATACACATTCTAAAAGACTTTATTGACTTATCTGAATGAGTAGTCAGGATGATTCTCACATACACTCTAAACAAAAATGGTGCTAAATAGCACCATTGGCTTGTAATCATAGGGGAACCATAGCACTTATATTTAAAGGTGCTACACAGCACCTTTGTCAAATGGTGCCATATAGAACCATAAGAGGTGCCATATAAAACCTTGATTGTTTACAATTGCTTCAATAAAAATGGTGCTCAACAGTGGTTATTTGGAACCTCTTTTGGTACTGTATGGCACTTAAGAAGCTTTATAGCACATTTGTCAAATGGTGCTATATAGAACCTTTTTCCCCCCTTTTTTTTGAGGTAGTAGGGGCCATTATCATCCCAGATACTACAATTGATGAGTCAATATATTCTTCTAAATTACACTTTTACTTACCAAATCGTGGATTGAAAGATTCAAAATCCTGTACAAAACCTTACTGAGAAACAAAATACATTACACTTTCAAAACAGTTTAAATAATTTATTTCAGTTGCAAATATAATCAATGCTTTTTAACATTAACACTGGCTAACGGAGTTGTATACTCTGAAAAAAAAAAATAGAAATTGGAACTGGAAGAGGCCCAGAAAAGAGAAAAAGAGAGAGACTCTGGTCTATGCACAGATTGAGTTGTACACCCTTTTAATCGTGACAGGAAGTCCAGCTGCATCCTTCATTTTTAAAACAACGCACTCCAAAAAGGTCCGTGTCTTTTTCAGTCCTTTAGGACAGGGTTTCTCAACCGGTGGGTCGCGACCCACAAGTGGGTCGTTGATAATTCTGTAGGGGGTCGCAAGACTTCAGTGTTCACTACCACAGCCAATCAGTGGGCTTCACAATAGGCTCATTGCAATACGTGCAAGTGCAACAAAATAATCCGTTAGTAAACGCATTGGCGGCTCAATCGGACTAAAAAGCCTTAACACCTAATCATATAAATGCGCACAGATTGAAACAAAAGTTGTAAACATAGCCAGTCCTCCAATGAATCTGATTTTCGAATGTCGTACTGTCTTCATTATTGCCGTGGCTTCTAACGCTGTATTTCAACTATCCTATCAAAATAATTTATTATTGCCGCGAAAGGCTCTTATTGGACAAGGTCATACTCTATTTACATAATGTTACTAGCCCTACCTGCTATGCCAGACCTTATTATTAAATTATACGCAGCCACGGTCTGTTAGCTTGACAAAATGCATCCGTTTTTTAAAAGAAAAAAAGCAGAAGGTTCGGAAACTCCTTCAACTTCAAAGGCAGCAAAATGTAAACAACGCAAGTACAACCCGGACTATATTAAATATGGATTTACTTCTTCGGATGAAAAACCACAGTGTGTCGAGTGTGGTGAGGTCTTGGCAAATGAGTCCATGAAGCCATCCAAACTTGAACGTCACCTACAGACTAAACATCCAACATGTGTGGGTAAACCTGTGGATTACTTTGTACGAAAGCGAGACCTACTTAAAAGACAGCAAAATAGTATTGTGTCGCTCACAATAGCTTCAAAAAGCACCCTGAAGGCAAGTTATCTGGCAGCTGGCCATATCGCCCGTGCTAAGAAATCATTTAATATTGGTGAAGAGCTAGTTATCCCATGTGCAGTTGACATGTGCCGCGAGGTACTAGGGGAAAGTGCTGCTAGCAAAATAAAAGAAATCCCACTCTCCAACGACACTTTCTCCAGACGGATTATAGACATGAGCGATGATATTGAAACGCAACTTTTGGATCGAGTGCGAGCAAGCCCCTTGTTTGCCATTCAAATCGACGAATCAACAGATATTTCAAAGATGGCTTTATTGCTTGCATTTGTACGCTACAACTGCGAAGGTGCAACACATGAGGATCTACTGATGTGTAATGAGCTCTCGACACGGACGACAGCAGATGAGTGTTTCAATTGTCTTGATGACTATTTCACAAAGAATGGCCTGGTTTGGAAAAATTGCGTAGGTATTTGCACGGATGGCGCAGCCGCAATGACAGGCAAACATAGTGGTGTTGTGAGAAATTTTTTGGACAGAGCACCCGAGGCGACGTGGGTTCACTGCTTTTTACACCGTGAAAGCCTTGCAGCCAAAGAAATGTCAGTGCCCTTAAATGAGGTAATGGACATTGCTGTCAAAACAATTAATTTAGTGAAGAACAGTGCTCTCAGTTCCCGCTTGTTTTCAATTTTGTGCGACCAGCTGGAATCAGACCACCGCCAGTTGTTATATCATAGTGAAATTAGGTGGCTCTCGCGAGGAAAAGCTCTTAATCGTCTTTTCGAAATGCGCAAGCAGGTGCACACATTTCTGGAGGAGAAACGGTCTCCCCTGGCAAAGCATTATACGGAGCCTGAATTTCTCAGGAAACTGGCATACATGTCCGATATATTTGACCAGCTAAACCTATCCTTTCAGGGGAGAAACAACAGTGTTTTCTTGATGGCTGACAAAATTGAAGCATTCAAACGGAAGTTGGTATTGTGGGAGAAGAGAGTGCAGGAGAACATTTTTGACATGTTTCCTAACCTCACTGATGTTCTGCAGGAATTCCCTCACATCAGCACCGACATACAGAGAATTGTCCGGGAACACCTGACCAGATTAACACAGAAATTCTCTGATTATTTCCCCAACGACCGAAGAGTTGGGAATGCGTGGATTCGCGATCCTTTTTCAGTAGATCCAAGTGATGTGGATGTTGTACTCCCCATTAATTTGCAAACACAGTTAGTGGAACTTGCATCTGACGGAAGCCTGCAGCTTGCTTTTCGCAAAACAGACCTGAGCTCATTCTGGATTCAGACCAGACACGAAATCCTGAACTCGCAGAACGTGCAACGAAGTTTCTCTTGCCATTTAGCACTACCTATCTTTGCGAATCAGGAATTTCAACAGTGACTGCAACGAAAACAAAAAGCAGGAATAGGCTGACAACAGCTAGTTTGTGTGCGACGCTACGAGTCGCAATTTCCCAAATTCCACCGCGTCTGGATATGATTATTTCAGAGCGGCAGTCCCAAGTGTCACATTAACTTGAGCAAAAAAAAAAAAAATCTGTTTGCCTCATAGTCTTGTCTATTGAAAATGTTTCTGTGTTTTTGTGAAATTAATTATAATAAACATAGGCAGACGGAGTAGTAGCCTATATATCTAAGAGGCATTTCAGTTAATGTTTACCTTATCCCAGGTATTGCCCTTGTACTTATTTATTCTATTTGCTTCTTTCTCTTTTATCTCCTTTTTTTTCTTCTGTCTTAATTGTTTATATTTCTCATATATTCTTTTTTTATTTTTTATTAATGGAATATGATGTGTTGACCTGCCAAGGGACTACAGATGATAGCTTTTCTGCTAACTCTGGCGCATTTACATTTTGAGTGATGTCAATTGATGTGCATTGTCCCTTTAAAAAAAAAAAAAAAAAAAAATTATTTCCAGCCTTAGTGGGTCGTATGACTGGCATACGAAAAAAAAGTGGGTCGCAGTAGGCAAAAGGTTGAGAAACCCTGCTTTAGGATACTGGATCCCAAACAGAAAATATACACAAAGGACGAGGCCCAATGCCATTGAGATGTCCTCACTCTCCTCTGTAATTGACTGGCCATCCAACATGATGACAATGTGGTCGTACTGCATGGGATGACCCTCCCTGCAGCCTTTAAGTACCATTTTAGGTGTTGGGGTTTCAGAAGGGCAGGTCTGAGCATGGCCCTGGGGGAGAGGGAATAATTAACCATATTCTCATACTTATTTGAAAGGCAAACCTTAAAGGAACACGCAGACTTTTTTGGACTTAAGCTTATTCACCGTATCCCCCAGAGTTAGATAAGTCCATACATGCCTTTTTCATCTCCGTGCATGCTGTAACTCTGTTTGACGCACCCACCCCTAGCCTAGCTTAGCACAAAGAGTGGATGTAAATGGCTACAGCTAGCATATTCATCCCAATAAGTGACAAAATAACGTCTGTCTGTCTGTCCTAGATCAATTATTGTTCCTGCTGCTTGGTGCATAACAGCACAGATATGTTTCAAGGAGGAGTGAGCTGTATTTTGTCTGTTAACTGACTGTTTTAGCTTTTACGCTCAATGTATGCTGCTCCACGCTCTGTTGCCAAAAACAACAGTGTGTCGAGGTTGTGACTTCCAGCCAAATTATAAAGCCTCAAATTCCCAATTATTTATTTACAAGGAGCTGCGGGACAATAATTTTCACATGTACGAACCCAAGTGTCTATTCTTTGGTGATGATTCGCCAGAAACAGGAGATCTAAATTGGAAATCTAGCAAAAACAGAAGGGGGCCTGTTATAGAGCCCTCGGCTGACTCTAGTTAACTAAGTAAGGTTAAAATTGAGAATCGAATTGGATTCCAACCTTGAAAAAAAAAAAATCAAGCTGAATCAGTTTGAGGATCATGACAACCCAAATAAATCTCTCAATGACATTTTTTCAAAAAACACTCACGCTGCCACTGCTTGATGAGTCTTTCAAACAGGCAAATGACTGAACCAAACCCAATGCCAGTGCCTTTTTGGTTTCTGATGTAGGACTGTAAAACAGAAAAAGCTTTTTTAAATTTAAGTAAAATGAAAGTACATGTTGTACTTGTTACTTATGTTGAAATATGTTAATTCAATTTCAAAATGAGAATGTTGCTGTATTTAACAGGAAACCTATTCTATATATTAAAAAAAAAATACTTCTCTCCAAACTTCTCAATGAGGTACGACACCAAGATACGGACGAGGAGACGTCTCTGACTAGTTGTGATGACATTATCTTCATCAAGGCTCTCAACAATTTCCTTGCCATCATGTAAGCCTGTAAGAATCTGCCGGACATACTGAGAAAATTTAAACAAGAGACAACATTGCAGATCTCTTACTTTATGAAGTGAAGGGTGATACGAATTCAAATCGATATCACCATTATTTCAAACCTTTGCCTTGATTTCAAATAATGAACAGTTTGCTCACATCACAATGCGTTTCACTCTTTTCAAGCACTACTTTTGTACAGCAAAATATAACAGTGTTTAAGGTGCTAATCAAATGAATTTAGCTGATTATAAGAAAATTACTAGTTTTTATCCAGGTGGATTTGCTAATTTAACCCTCTGGGGACCAAGGGGTTTTTGGGGCCCTTGGGATGTTTTGACATGCACTGACATTTGTGCTTTTTTCAGTTATTTATAAACATGTTAATGGCAAAGGTGTAAATTCACTCTATATAGCACAAACGGGGCTACCATAATCTGTGAGCAACATGTATGTACATGTTTGTATTTTTGAGAGAATATTATTTATGCATGGTTATTGAAAAACTTAAAAATAAAAGTTTCTGAAATAAGGCCACAAAACACATATTGATTATTTCTTCACAAGACTTTTGAAAATTGTATCACATAGTCTAGAATATTTGCTCCAAAACTATGTGAGAATCATCCTGACTACTCATTCAGATAAGTCAATAAAGTCTTTTAGAATGTGTATGACGTGTTTTGTTTGAGAAAGCTTTATGCAAAGAGGCGTGATCTCTCATTAATATGTATGGAATTTCACACCTGAGAAAGACAAAGACCCTCCCATAATGGCCCTATTAGGTGGTATCAGGCCATATCATTACGAGGAGCCTTGCACAAAGAATGAGGAGATTTAAAAAAGAATGGCTTTTAGATTGTTTGGATTTATTTACAACACAACATAATTCAAAGATACACAACAAAGGACAAAAAAGCACATTAGTAAACAAACTGATATAAAGACAGAGGCTTGCACAGTCACACAGCATTGTCCTATTCCTGAAACATAGTACATGCCTGTCATTTCAAAGGTGTTTGATTTTTCATTTTACCATGTTCATGTACAGTCTCCTGTGAATGTTGAAGTCAGCAGGACTCATCAGTGGCATCTTGTCCCTTAAAAAAAAAAAAAAAAACACCTGTGAACATGCTGATATCAAGAGAAACTATATGGCTGCACAACTTTGGGCATGCATTGTAGATTTTTCTGGTTAAAATAGTTTTTTTAATTGTGTATATATATATATATATATATATATATATATATATATACACACACACACACACGCACACTGCTTAGAATAAGTGTACACACCCATGCTAAAGTTGACTAAAAAGAGGAATATAAAATCGTAATGCCTTAATTAAAAAAATGAGGAAAACTCCAACCTTTAGGGACATGAATAATGTCCCTGAATACTTTGTGAATTAATAATGTATTGCAAATAATTAAATGTTCTTCTTTAAAATACAGGGTGCATACGTCTGGACACTTCTATCCCCAGAAACTCTTAACAAAAGCTTATTTGATGTCTTTATTTTGAAGCTTATTTGATTTGAAAAACTTAATCCAAAACTAGTCAACGAAATTTTGTCTTTTATTTCGTCTGTAACAGTGCGTATCTGTGCGTTCATTCATTAATTCATTCTCACACACACACACACACACACACAGAAACATGATTCACATTTAAACAGTATGCTTTTTTTCCGTTTACAGACACTAACGTTATTCTATATCGCGATTAGAACAAAGCACAAGCATAAAACACTTACACTTCTCAGCTGAATCTGTTGGTCTTCCTCGAAGTGAAAATAAACCAGTACTTTTGTGTGTTACGTGTGGGTTTTTGTTGTGTCTTGTATATCACGTGATTCCCTGTTTGTCATGTGATCCTGCCATGTGTCTTGTCTTTTGTCATGTTGTTGCTCAGTGTCCACAGGTGTTCCTCGTCTATGGTTATTAGTCTCCCCAGGTATCTGGGATTAACCACGCCCCCTTGTTATCTTGTTTAGCTTGTCTGCTTGTGTTTTTATACCTCTGTGTTTCAGTTGTGGTTTCAGTCGTTGTAGTTGTTTGCTGTTCTTGTCCCTGTCTTGAGTTCCATTGGATTACCTGCTTGTTTTATTAAAGAACTTGCATTTGGATTCTCTCTCCGCTCCTTCCTTGCTGCATCGTTACACTGTGGTAAATGTCCCAGGATTATACCTCATAGCTCATATACCTCATCAATAGCAGGATTATACCTCATACCTCATATACCTCATTCGCAAGACGAATCTTAATCTGACTAAAAAATATAGTGTGTTTACAGAGTTTATAGCATTTGCCTGGGGGCGTTTATCTATTTT
This sequence comes from Rhinichthys klamathensis goyatoka, assembly GCF_029890125.1. Classification (NCBI taxonomy): domain Eukaryota; kingdom Metazoa; phylum Chordata; class Actinopteri; order Cypriniformes; family Leuciscidae; genus Rhinichthys; species Rhinichthys klamathensis. The sequence goes on along the minus strand of NW_026606564.1, from coordinate 12,118,279 downwards.
GCAAATGGCCTCAACACATTATCTTATGAATAGCGCGCTCTGCGAGTGGGTGTGAACAAATTAACGATAATGAGCTGAGACAGGAGAAACTGTACTTCTCTTTAGTTTCAGACAGATTACATTGCAGGAGAATATTTGTTTTAAATGTGAATTGTTTTATTTAAAAGTAGAAATTTAAAGCGTTCTCAGTGGTTCCCAAACCTGTCCTGGCGACCCACCAACACTGTACGTTTTCTTTGTCTCCCTAATCAAACACACCTGATTCAACTCATCAGCTCATTATCAGTTAATGAGCTAATGAGTTGAATCAGGTGTGTTTGCAGGTTTTCTTTGTCTCCCTAATCAGTGTTGGTGGGTCGCCAGGACAGGTTTGGGAACCACTGCTAGACGTATGTTTCATGTTTGTGTGATAAGTATAAGATTTTTGCGGAGACAGAGTGAGCTGAAAGCGCACCCTGTTTATTTTATTTATTTAAAAAAAAAAACAAGGTTTTGATGTTAATGTGAGTGTACACAAAAAAGAAGACCCTCTACAGTTTATAATCATGTATTGATTTTATTTATATGACTATAAATTACGGAGTATTTTAAGTCTATGTTGCTGCTATGTGAAAAAAAAAAAAACAGCAAAACGCGCCAGCGCGTTCTTGGTCCCCAGAGGGTTAAACCAGGTACTGGTAGCTTTGGCACTGTGTGCAGGGGCCAAGTCCTGTTAGAAAATGAAATCTGCATCTCCATAAAGTTGGTGAGCAGCAGGAAGAATGAAGTGCTCTAAAACATCCTGGTAGACGGCTGCGTTAACCTTGGACCTCAGAAAACACAGTGGACCAACACCAGTAGGTGACATGGCACCCCAAACCATCGCTGACTGTGGAAACTTTACACTGGACTTTAAGCAACGTGGATTCTGTGCTTCTCTCTTCCTCCAGACTGAGACCTTGATTACCAAAGGAAATGCTAAATTTACTTACATCAGAGAACATAACTTTGGACCACTCAGCAGCAGTCCAGTTCTTTTTGTCTTTAGCCCAGGTGAGACGCTTCTGACGCTGTGTCTTGTTCAAGAGTTGGGGGGGGGGGGGGGGGGTAGAGACGAGTGAGATTTGTTGACGGGGGGGGGGGGTCTCGCTCGCGCAAAGGTCTCTCGCTCGCGCAAGGTCTCTCGCTCGCTCTACGCGGTTTGGAGCACAATCTCTGTCTCGCATGCACGCTCGCTCTAGATAACGGGAGATTTTTAACGAATTTGCGGTATAACTAGTCGATCACGAGTGGCTCAACAGGTAGATATATAGATAAACTCATCTTCCAGGCATTTGACCGCCCGGGTTGACACTTCAGCGTGAGAAATCGGGAGTGTGGCGTGTGAGCGTGTGAAACCAATCAAATGCGGGTGTCTCACGGCCAATGCGTGAGAGTTGGCAGCTATGCATAAGTCTGTGCGTGGTGGTTCTTGAAGCACTGACTCCAGCTGCAGTCCACTCTTTGTGAATCCCCCCCACAATTTTGAATGGGTTTTGTTTCACAATCCTCTCCAGGGTGCAGTTATCCCTATTGCTTGTACACTTTTTTTCTACCACATCTTTTCTTTTCCTTCCCTTCGCCTCTCTATTAATGTGCTATTCTAACAGCCAGCCTCTTTAACCCTCTGGTAACCAAGGTGTTTTTGGGGTCCTTGAGATGTTTTGACATGCCCTGACATTTGTACTTTTTTCAGTTGCTTATAAACATATTAATGGCACAGGTGAAATTACACTCTATTTAGCACAAACAGGGCTACCATAATATGTGAGCAACATGTATGTACATGTTTGTATTTTTGAGAGAATATTGTTTATGCATGGTTATTGAAAAAACTAAAAATTAAAGTTTCTGAAATAAAGCCACAAAACACAAACTAAATATGTGTCCACAAGACTTTTGACTAATGGAAGTTGTGGCCTAGAGTTTTTGCTTCAAAATGATCTGAAAATCATCCTGTCTAATCATTGACATAACACAATAGATTCTTTAACCTGTTAAGCACTGAGGGACTTTTTAGAGGGTTTTTTTCTGAGTGACACACACAAAAGTAAAGACTCATAACTTCAAAACTATAGTAAGGAGAGTCAAAAGGTAGGTATCGTTAAAAAATATAAATTACATTACATTTGGACATTCTCCTGCTGAGAAACTGCTGATAAAAGACAGAATATATATATAATTTTTATTATGATTTTGCATATCTTTCTTATTTGTCATGGAATAACTCAGGAAGGAAAACAGGTAGAAGGAAAATTCTTTTTTGGTGAAGTACCTCTACATGTGACCTGCAGCTGGATCAAATTTTGTGGTGATTGGATGAAGTAATCAAAAGTTACAGCATTTGGAACCAATATAGCATTTTTGTTCAGCCCTTGACGCCCCCTAATGGGCATTTTTTAAATTGGTTCTCCATGAAGAATTTCTTATCATAAAAGCAATATATTATGTTAATTTTGGGCTCATTTTAATTGTAATAATATGCTGTAAAAAATTAATTGCCATTTTCAACGATCTGTGAATGTTTCATGAGCTGTATGATGTTTTTGACATAGTAAAAAAAAGTATTTTATAAATTATGAAATTTTTCAAATGACACCAATTTTGTGTTAATCGAGGCATTATTTTTGAAAAAAAATATGATAATGTATATTTTCGCAGCCAGGTTGCCCCCGCGGGCGGGGGCATCAGAGTTAGAGGGACTAGTCAGCTCTCGTTCAGAGAAAATCAAAGTGATTATATGCATTAAAAAGCTGAGATTCTAAGCTTTAAAATGATACCTATTTTGTGTTATTCCACGTTTGAGAACGAGCACGGATGGCTCCGGGAACATTGGAAAACACATTGCACCCCGGAAAGACAAGAGACTTTTTAGCCAAGTATTCATCACTTCATGAGGAATATCTCGTGATCAACGCGATGGATTATATTGTGTTATGGCTCTTTGTAATTGTGAGAATCTGCTGTCAATAAAGGTGTTCAATTTTTCACAATCCATGCATTTTTCGTGGAGTTATGAGCTGCAACGTCACATCAAAATAGCATAGCATCGCTGCTACTGCTACTTCATAGGTGCGCATAGTGCAACTTCGTTTTAGAAGTCCACGAGGAATATCTTTAGATCTGAGTGATGGATTATGGTGAGTTTGGGCTCTTTATATTCTTAAAAATCTACTGTAAATAATGATGTGCCATTTCCCACAATTTCTGCATGATTCGTTGAGTTAAAAAACGCGACATCAATGCTCCATCTACATACTAGGCTCTATGCGCGCATGTGGAGGTTCGCGTGTCACAACTCCATTAGGAATATCTTTAGATCTAAGTGATGGATTATGTTGTGTTTGGGCTCTTTTTAATCGTGAGAGTCTGCTGAAAATAAATATATGCAATTTTCTACGATCTAGGCATGCTTCATGAAGTTATACGCGAAAACCAAACGCTAGTGCATTGAGTATATACTTGTCTAGCTGCGTCTCTGGTATTTATTTGTGTTAGAACGCCATGAGGAATATCTTTAGATCTGATTGATGGAATATATCAAGTTTGAGTTTGGGCTCTTTGTAATCGTGAGCTCCTGCTGTAAATATCGATGTGTAATATTTCATGATTGATGTATGTTACATGAAGATACGAGTAAAAAGGCCAAGTCTAAGCTACCTTGCTTAGCCATGTGCGTCTGGATTTTTTTTGTGTTAGAACTGTGTTAGAACTCCATGAGGAATATCTTTAGTTCTGAGTGATGGATTATGTTGAGTTTGGATTCATTTTTATCGTAAGCATCTGCTGTAAATAATGATGTGTCATTTTCCACATTCGGAGCATATGGCACAGGACTATCTGAGCTGTATGATGTTTTTAACATTTTGCAGTATGAAGTATGATATTTTCCCCCTCCTATTTATCAGCGAATAACTCAGCACTACTTAGGAGTTTATCAAATTGGCTACATTCACTGTAAAGTTCAGACTCTAATTTTTCAAATGACACCAATTTTGTGTTAATCGAGGCATTATTTTTGAAAAAATATGATAATGTATATTTTCGCAGCCAGGTTGCCCCTGCGGGCGGGGGCATCAGAGTTAGAGGGACTAGTCAGCTCTCGTTCAGAGAAAAGCTAAGTGATTATATGCATTAGAAAAGCTGAGATTCTAAGCTTTAAAATGATACCTATTTTGTGTTGTTCCATTCAGTGGTTGCTTAGTAATATGATTATGAATTTTTTTTTCGCGGAGGGGGGGTGTCCCCCTGCGGGGCACTTCGGTTTCAACAACTTTTAAGCTGATATTTCATTTGATATGTATCATAAAAACGAAAGTGATGGTATTCTTTGTAAAGACTAGATTCTAAGCTTTCAAATGATACCATGTATTGGGTGATACCTTATATGGAAGCTTTTAAAAATAACGTACGAACATCATAACAAGATGTTGCCCCCGGTACCGGGGGCGTTGGTTATTAACAGGTTCAATTGTGAAAAACATTTTTTGTTATCCAAGGCAATATGCGAATGGGCGTGAACGGCCCAACCCCATTGTGAATAATTAGGTGGTTGAGAAGACAAAGACCCGCATATTAATGAGTCTTTCATTCAGGTGTGTCACACAAGAAAGAATGCAAGGACAATACACACACACAGACATACACACAAATATATATATATATATATATATATATATATATATATATATATATATATATATATATATATATATATATATATATATATATAAATAAGTCAAAAGCACATTTTTAGTCATACCTAGAAACAAATCCTGTTCAAATAGGTTATATGGGCCATTCTACAGAATTGGTTCAAAGTAAGAGTTGGAAACATCTTGAAAAGAAAATTGTCTTTTTCCATAAATGTCTTAGTAGGCCAATACATTTTATCATACATATTTCAAAGTTAAGGAATCATTATTTTGATATAGCTTGCATTGGAACAAACACTAGCCTATAACATCTTAGTTGATTAGTTTATTGACAAAACATACTATATATTTAACATATGAGCAGAAACTGCTAACAAAAGCTTATTTGATGTCTATTTTAGAGTTAAAATTTTATAATCTATTCAAAACTAGTCACACACACATAAACATGACTCAAATTTAAACAGTAGGCTATTTTTGCGTTTACAGACACTAACGTTATTATACACTCACCTAAAGGGTTATTAGGAACACCTGTTCAATTTCTCATTAATGCAATTATCTAATCAACCAATCACATGGCAGTTGCTTCAATGCATTTAGGGGTGTGGTCCTGGTCAAGACAATCTCCTGAACTCCAAACTGAATGTCAGAATGGGAAAGAAAGGTGATTTAAGCAATTTTGAGCGTGGCATGGTTGTTGGTGCCAGACGGGCCGGTCTGAGTATTTCACAATCTGCTCAGTTACTGGGATTTTCACGCACAACCATTTCTAGGGTTTACAAAGAATGGTGTGAAAAGGGAAAAACATCCAGTATGCGACAGTCCTGTGGGCGAAAATGCCTTGTTGATGCCAGAGGTCAGAGGAGAATGGGCCGACTGAATCAAGCTGATAGAAGAGCAACTTTGACTGAAATAACCACTCGTTACAACCGAAGTATGCAGCAAAGCATTTGTGAAGCCACAACACGCACAACCTTGAGGCGGATGGGCTACAACAGCAGAAGACCCTACCGGGTACCACTCATCTCCACTACAAATAGGAAAAAGAGGCTACAATTTGCAAGAGCTTACCAAAATTGGACAGTTCAAGACTGGAAAAATGTTGCCTGGTCTGATGAGTCTCGATTTCTGTTGAGACATTCAGATAGTAGAGTCAGAATTTGGCGTAAGCAGAATGAGAACATGGATCCATCATGCCTTGTTACCACTGTGCAGGCTGGTGGTGGTGGTGCAATGGTGTGGGGGATGTTTTCTTGGCACACTTTAGGCCCCTTAGTGCCAATTGGGCATCGTTTAAATGCCATGGCCTACCTGAGCATTGTTTCTGATCATGTCCATCCCTTTATGGCCACCATGTACCCATCCTCTGATGGCTACTTCCAGCAGGATAATGCATCATGTCACAAAGCTCAAATCATTTCAAATTGGTTCCTTGAACATGACAATGAGTTTACTGTACTAAAATGGCCCCCACAGTCACCAGATCTCAACACAATAGAGCATCTTTGGGATGTGGTGGAACGGGAGCTTCGTGCCCTGGATGTGCATCCCACAAATCTCCATCAACTGCAAGATGCTATCCTATCAACATGGGCCAACATTTCTAAAGAATGCTTTCAGCACCTTGTTGAATCAATGCCACGTACAATTAAGGCAGTTCTGAAGGCGAAAGGGGGTCAAACACAGTATTAGTATGGTGTTCCTAATAATCCTTTAGGTGAGTGTATATCGCGATTAGAACAAAGCACAAGAATAAAACACTTACAGTTCAGCTCGCTCCTCGAAGTGAAAATAAACCAACACTTGTTCTGAGGTAGGTAAATGTCCCAGGATTATTCCTCACAGCCGCGCAAGACGACAGTACATTAATCTGACTAAATATAGTGTGTTTACCGAGTTTATGTGGGCATTTACACGTCTCAATGTGTTGCTTCAGATCATTAGCGTTTGAATAGCGCGCGCTCTCCGTGGGCGTGTCACATTAGCGGGAATAATGAGATGCGAGAACGATAATGAGAACGGCTGACACCTCTCTCTTTTTATATAGATTACATAAACAGAGAATATTTATTTTAGTTTTAAAATTAGATAATTTAAATATACAAACTTAAATGATCATAAACATATATTGCTCAAGTCTGGGTGAATAGTATTCGCTGAGTTTTGTTTAAGTTTAGAGACGTGCTCCAGAAAAAGAGTTCATGGACAGGCAGAACGCACACCCTGTTTATTTTCTTTATTTTACAAAAGCACAATATTTTATTTCGATTGTAGGTGGGCACATAAAAATCCCCGGTTCCACCTGACCAGGTGTCGAGGTGTCCATGAGCAAGACACCTAACCCCGGCTGCTCCCGACGAGCTGGATGGCGCCTTGTATGGCAGACACCGCCGTCGGTGTGTGAATGAGTGTGTAAATGGGTGAATGTGAGGCAAATGTAAAGCGCTTTGGTGGCCATTGGGTCTGTGAAAGCTCTATATAAATGCAGTCCATTTACCATTTACCATTTTACCATATAGACGCCTGTCTCAAATACAAGCCGGTGCAGTTCGACGATTTGGGAAAATAAAAGCCCGGGCTACTATTTGAAATATTACGGTACACTTTTCTGCTTTGCAATCTCACAGAAGACTGATGAGTTGGGTCTTATAAAGACATAAACAGCAGCCATATTACCATGTTAACATATATCAGGCTTTTTCCAGGCCTTCCCGCTCTCTAAAACCTCATTTTCAAGATATTTTCCTCAGACCTTTTTCTCTTTTGTATTTTCTCCATAATCTTGACAAAACTGATACATGTGAAGTAAATATATAGTAGAGCTGCATACAAATAAACAGCCTACCTTTCGTTTGTGGGCAAACTTGCTCTCGTCGATAACAACAAATCGACATTGACCACCAATTCTCATTCCTCTGATCCTCAGTCTCTTGAGGGCAGCAATGCACACCTTCAAATATAGAAATAACACATCACAAGTAGACTTGTAACAATTTTAGTATGGTATTTGATAAAGTTGAGTGCACCAAATAAGTATGTAGCAATGCTGAATCCAGTTGTCTACAGTGGGTCTTGACTTATCAAACATTGAAATCTAATGTTTTACTTATTGATTACAGACAACTAATAAGTAATGCAACAACCTTTCTGAGTATTTTTGTCATTCTTGTCAGTGTTTTTGAGCTTCCTGCTATACCATCAGTGATCATGGCAAGTTGCTTCAACTGCAAACCTTGAGCAAACCTGTAGGGAAAAATTATAAAAATTATTAAAACAATTAAAACACCAAATTAGAATCACTTGAAATTGTACTGTTGTTGCATTAAAAGCCTGGCCTGCATAATTTCCTGTCACTGAACTGGGTAAAAGCAAACAACCCTTTGCGAAACAAAACCAGCACCTCTTTATTTTATATACACCTCTATATACACACATGTATAATTCACACTACAAATGTTTCATGTATTTGTATTTAACCTGTCAAACTGTAATCTTTTTATATATTTTTAAAGGGCCCCTATTATGCTATTTTAAAGTTTCCTAATGTTGTTGTGGAGTCTCTTACAACATGTTTACATGCATCAAAGGTAAAAAAGAAGAAGTTTAATTTCCTCATAATATACATTTGCACATCATCACATTTTCAATGATTCTAAAACGACTCGTCAAATCCCCCTTTTCGTGAGCTACTCTGTTCTGATTGGCCAGACAGCTCAGTCCTGTCTGCAAGAAGAAGAAGAAGAAGAAGAAGAAAAAGTCAAAAAAATATACTGACTCACACAGCCGGTCAAGAATGTAAGATGTTTTCTTACATTAAAGTTGCACATTACTTAACTGTCTTTCATTTTTCATATTTGCGTGAAAAGCAGCTTAGTTAAAGGGATAGTTTTCCCCAAAATTTATATTCTGTCATACTTTTCTCTCATTCATGTTGTTCTAAACCTGTGTGAATATGTTTTTTCTTGATATAAGATATTTTGAGAAATGTTGGTAACCAAAGAGTTTTGGTTGCCATTAACTTCCATATGGAATAAAAACAACAACAGCAACTAGGGCTGGGCGATATGAGCAAAACAAATTAACACGATCATTTTTTTATATCAGTCGATATCGATAATTGTCACGATAAATGTCAAATCTTTATTTCTTTCAAGTTTAGAGGGGTAATATAATGCTATTTTTGTACAAGTTAATATGAATCTTTAGGGTCTAAATAAAAACCTTGTTATATACTTTTATTAAAAATTCTCATTAGTATTTTAAGAAAACACTTATTTTACCTGCTCAAAAACAGCTCTGTTTTCAGCACGCCGTTTCAGTGCATATGACTTTAAATGATAATGAGCTCTGCTGACTCCGCCCCTCTGTTCTGTGCGTACAGTTTTTAATAACACAATAACCATAACGCGTTGTTCATTATAAACGTGGGATTATTAATTATATTGAGAACGTCGTAACGTTACATAGAATACATGCCGTAAAGTACCCTGAGTGTAAACCTTAGCCGCATTCATCGTGAAGCTTGCAAGCGGTTTGCAAAGAATAATATTTAAAGGTTAATAAAACGTTACACTCACTTCAGTTCTTCTGGAGGTGCAGCAGGAACACGTATAGTTGGTACCGATTCCTTTTTCAGGAGCAGCTTCTTAGCAAAACCAGCTTTATACTGACCCTCGTTTATAAAGCAGTCTGGTGAGAAATGATTCGTGCTAACATGAACACATTGACGTTGATCGTGGGGAATATTCCCTTCGAAAACAAAACTCAGCCACTGCGTCTTCAGCGGTTCGGATTTAGGAACATCAAAATGACTGCTGTGTTCGTTATTACACCCAAGAACAGAACACCACAATCACTTAGACGCCATTCTGCTCCAGCGTATCAACAATGACAGACTATGATGACAGCTCGCTCACGAGCGAGGGCGGGTCTGTGTTGAAACACTGCTGTCAATCAACAATCGTGGGAGGGGCGTCCGTTTTATCTACGTCACAGGCTCGAACGGCTCATTTTGAGGCAGGGGAAAACATATAAGGAGATTAAAACAAAAAAACACTGGATGGATTTTTATCATTATATGACGGCTGTGTACAGGCACTGCCAACACACATTTAAGTACAATCAACTTGTAAAAGTACATGTACCATTATATGACCCCTTTAAAGGCAGATTTTTGCTCCTAAGTGAAAGTTGTAGAAACCAGAGCGTTAATTGTGGTTTTAAACTATTCACAAATCTGAGGTAGAACATTCACACATTTGTCATTGTTCCTTAACAAAATAAGTATCTGAATAGAAAAATATATTTCTTAGTTTCTGCATGTGCTAATGGGGGATATTGTTTCAAGGCACGTATCTTCAGCACAGTTTGCAGTGCAGGCTGCAATATTAATATTACATGTTTTGTCTCGAAAAAACGCATATTTAACAGTGAGTTGACAGTAAATCTGCATCCTAACTCAAGCTAATACTACTATGTTAAATTTAGGTTCATTAACAAAAACAGTAACATCTGTTAATTAAAGCTGCAAGCAGCCTTACGGGGCCAAGCCTTCAATGGTTCCATGGGTTCAAAAAGTACTTAAAAATACTTTGCTTTCAAAACTTTAAAAGAAACTTTAATAACCAAAGTATTCTTACTCATTAACTTCTTACCTCACAAAAGAAATGAGATCATCCAGCTGCCGAGGTTCAGTAGTAAAAAAGAGAATGAACTCAAAATAAAGACTTTGCATATAAATGAAACACACGTTGTATTTAATAGGAAGAAAGAATAGTACAATGCGTTTCAGGATGATAAAGAAATTGAAATGACACAACTTTATAAAGTTGTAAGACAAAGGACTTGAACCCACAATCTCTGGGTCATATGCCTGTCACTCATTGAGCCCCTGGAAAGTCATGTGTTTCCATAGATGTAGAAGTTCCATAGTTCAAATGAGAATCAACTCAAAATGAAGATTTAGTATTTAAATGGACAGCATGTTACGTTTAATGAGTTTAGTTGATATTATTGTGATTCACTGTTAGGTGGTTGTCCTGCACCTTTAACAAATAAAGTTAGTCCAAGATGCAGTATATAGATCGATAAAATATTATTTTACAACATTAAGATTAACAGGTTCTTGTAAGAATCTTACAATTCTGGACTTTTGGTACTACTAAGAATATTGAACTGCACTAAAGGAGAGAATGTTTTGTTTTTGCATGTGGGTCCTAAAGTCTGGAGCAGGTTTCCTGATAATATTCACTATTCTGTCAAACATTCCTAGTTTAATTGTAGATTAAACACTTCTCTTTAAACAAGAATTCACGCAATGCATTTTATAATCTTGTAATTTTGTTATATTAGATCTAATACATATTTTTATGTTCTATTTTCAGTTTCTAAATTGTCATGGGCATATTAGATATTAGGTCATTAAGTTAATATTCAGAAAAAATACAAGTACTCCACAGCGACTCTAGGGGTCACTGTTTGACAAATGGAAATTTTGCATGGTGTGTCTTTGATGTAATACAACACTATTAACTAAAGCTTAAAACAATTATTGAACCTGGTCTTTAAACTGTAGAAGTTTGTCAGTTTATAAATCCATTAACACCATATACCTAGCCTCCCTTTGTTCTACTAATGGTCACAATTGTGACCTGACGAATAATCAAGTTTTTTGTATGGATTTTGATATATATTTTTGACGTAATTGTTAAAGATTGTTTAATATCCTTATGTATTCATACATGTTATCTCAGGGAAAAGAAATTGGAATTACATGGGTTAACTGCCATATGCAACTGTAACCTATATTTTTGCTACAAGTACATTACTTTGACAGTCATCTTTGATAATGTCTTGTACAATTAAGTTTTTTTTTTATGCTGCCTAGAAACAATATTGTGAGAGGTGATAAAAATGTGAATTAAAAATAACGATTATTTTTAGTTTAAATACCATTTAGCACATTGGATAAAGTAAGCAAATTAGAGGGGGCCTTTGAAGTGATTTTAAAGCACCATTGTTGCATATTTAAATCTTTACAGAACAGAATACCAACCGTTTCTTTAGTTATTCACAATGACACTTATGGTTACACTACTTGCTTTTCCCAGTATGGTTTGTGAAACTAAACTTAGTGCCTAGTTAAGAATGGCTAGAAGAATGCACGCAACTTTCCAAATGCAAGATAAGCCCATGCAATAAAGGTCACATATTCCAAGAATTGACACACATTTGTTTTAATAAAAAAAAAAATACATTAAACAACATTTAACAAAGCTTTGCCATAAAAATGAAATAAAAATCAATCAGTAGCATTTCAGAACATAATGGACAAAATTAACCTAATTTCAATAGAAAACATGACTTAAATCAATATTTGCCATTCATTAAAAAAAACACAAAAAAAAAAAAACACCAATACCATCATTTCAATATATATACACACACACACACAACCATCTTAGTTGTGCATTTCAATACAAAGTCATTTTTGTATTATTTTTACAGCACTCTTCTTAGTCAAAGGTTTTTTAGCTGGTGTAATAGGAGGCGTTGTTGGCTCAGATGGTCTTTTAACTGGAGACTTGGGTTCTGGAGTGCTTTGTGTCTCTGTGACACAGAGGACAGGGTTGATTTCATCGATATTCACTTCAAATAAATCCTCATCACTGGGATGAGCGGATGAAGCGTTTTCAATATTGGTGACTTCCAAACAGTTATTATATGTTAAAGTCAGTTCATCGGAGGATAGAAAGAGTTCTTCTATATCTTGTGAATCACAAGTTGACAGTTCAAGTTCTGGTGCTATGAATTTTGACAAAGTTGAGTTCGAAACCGTAAGAGAAGTTATTTGACTGTCTTGATTTATCTCAATTATTCCATTGCATTTTGTTATATAGCTTTTTGTGTTCCGTAGAATTTTGCAAGTCGGGCAACGGTGAAATTGCTGTTTGATGTTGAATTGTTCTTGTGATTTGTGGCATTTTGGACATTGTTTTTTAATGTTTATTTGCACCCCTATTGGCTTTTGTTTCACCACTGTATTAGGTAGAGAGGGTTCTTTACTGATTATAGGGCCTTGACCAGGTGGGAAAACTTGGTCCTGTGCAATAGGTTCCATGGTTGTTTTCAGGGTTGTTGTGAGGCTCTTAAGGCTGTTGTACAGTCTAGTTTTAAGATTGGTAAAGGTGTAGGAGTTACCTAGTTGCAGTTTTGAAACTTGGTTTTCCCAAAGAGTAAGTTGAATTTCTCCAGATGGATCTTGCAAGGAACATTCTTGGATCTCACAGTCTGTACCCCAGGCCTTTACAGTAGTTGCGTTGTTTAGCTTGCATACTGTTGCAGATATTTTAGTGATCTGAAAATTTAAAGAAAATCGTACATGTACAATCAAAAATATACATCAATAAACATGATTACAAGGGAAATGTATACAACTGCTGTTGTGGTCATAAGAAGAGGAAATAGCCAAACTTTTCCACACATTAACCAATTTGAAACGCATTAATCATGTTTGTAAAGCATCTAGCAAAGATAACTGAGAAGCAGAGTAATCTTTGCCTGTGCATCTGAAAAATCTTTCACATTTTAGCATTTTTTTGAACGTCAGGCTACTTTAAAATGTTTTTCTCCCCATAAAAACGATTTTGCACAATCTACAGGGGGCTAATATATGTGATTGTACTACTCTCCAGAGCATTACTACAACAAGTAAACAACCCTGTAGGCTATTTACACAGTGAGAAGGTTGAAAAAAAAACAGCTTACCAATTGTCGTGATCCCAGAGTTTTTGCTTCTTCTACAGTGAGTTTTTCTATCTCTTTTGGTGGTTTGTGGGGAAATGTAGATGTTGCGACTTCCACAGCAGTACTCCGATCACACTGAATGAAATATTCAGAATTATTGAGGCCTAAAGAATGAAAAAAGTGAGAATTGATATGGGCTTGTTTGTACAATGAATTTGAAAGGAATACGATTACTGAAAGTTTATCAGATAGAAAACAGGATTAAATAGCTAGACTACCACTTACTTGGCTTTTTTGTTATGTTTGACAGTTTAACCGCTGTCCGATTTAATGCTAATGTTGTCCAAGTTTGATGTTTTTCGTGCGCAAAGATGACAGCTTGGTGATATTCACTGCGACCTGTTTGCAAAGTTGCATTAAAAAACTTTGAGTTTGTTCTAGACAGTTGCACTCTGGAAACTGCATGAATGTAAACATAAATGCAGTTGTCAGATTCACTGGTCTCTGGTCTATTTAAATATTTGTTCATTTTTGCTGTTGCATGAAAAAAGAGGTTTGCAAGTGGTGTGATTTATAGTAGATTAGGCCTACTAGAACAGAAATTGACAATGCTTGGTATGCAATTAACAAACGATTCAATTAGGGTGATTGCAGGAATTAGTAATACATTCATCAAATTGCTGAGTTAATCATTTTAGAATTGGGAAGCTTGGTTTAGTGGAGGCAAGAAATGGATCTGAAAGTCTGCTGGAAATAATTGAAAGGTAAATTTACTTGTATAATGCCTTTTAGGGATGGAGAAATGAAGCCTCTTGAACTTAATTAAGCTTTACTCTGATTGTTTTGGGAAAATATTCAAAGCATCAGGAGCAGCAATAAACCTGGAGTGCAGCTCTGTGTATAATGATAGTGTATTGTTTGATGTGTAATGATATTTTGTTGCTTATTTGAGAATAAATAATTGTATACATTATGTAAATTCTTTAGGTTAGCTTTTACTAGTCTTTTTGGCAATATACCTCAACTAATTGATGTTGATCCAAATAATGTACTGTTAGAATAGTAACTATTTGTAATTTAACATTCATGTAGTAACTAATTAACTTCTATTTACAATTACAATTTATTTTTTAAAACAATTCTTAATGTTAGATAATACAAAAATGTTCATGTATTTTAATGTGATTTTATGGTTTACTATTATGATAAAATTACTTTTATTTATTGTCCACATGACGAGAAGGAAAAACTGATATTCAAGTCACTAAGTAAGTCTAATGTTTATGGGACTTAAAATAATTAAAAGATATGCATATGTACACATTCAAATGTTTAATGTCAGATCAGTTAATATTGTGGAGTTGGTCAAACCATTTCTTGTATGGAATTGAAAGTATTCTTTACTATATACTTTGCAATAAAATGTTGCCAGTGGTTGATCAATTGAATAGGCATTTGTGTTCTGTTTGAAGCTTTATGTATTTAACTTGAAATGTAAAAAAGGCAGCACAATTTAAAAAAATAGAGGTTTACCTAGACCACCACAAACATCTTATCATACCCTTCTGCTCTCCAGTTCACTACTTTACACACAATGCACAAACACATATATGAAGTTGAGAATTAACACATGGAGGCAAAAAAAAAAAGAGGATACGACTATACATAGGAAGAAAACAACCAATTTATGTAACTGCTTACAATGCAATTAGAATAGTTGAAAGTCAATGACTGCTCATTTGTTCACAAACCTTTCTGGATATTTAAGACTTCAGGTAAGAATCAACATAGAATGAACAAAAACACATTTCTAATCCCAAAAGAAAGATTACAACAATGCTTATCTGGATAATAAAGGAATTGAAATGACAACTTAACACATTTTTTTTTTAAATTAAAGTTGTCCCACATGGGGCTTGAACCCACTATCTCTGGGTCAGATATCTGTCACTCATCTCATTGCACCACTTGGAAGTTGTGTTTTGGCCAAGATGCAGAAGATCCATAGTTCAAGTGAGAAGCAACTCAAAATGAAGAATTTTTAAATAAATTATCTGTGTGTTCTATTCTACTAGCTCCTTCACCTGGAACAGAAGCAACTTGTCCACCACTTAAAGCCTTATGGTTTAGCCTGATAACTGAAGAGCCACATTAGAAAGAATGGCATCTGGCTAGCATGCTAACCAATTAGTATGCTAAGCTAACTAAGATAAGGCAACAAACACAGGCTAGGTCAACTGCAGAGAGGAAGATCTTTGGTATGGGGGCTACTATCAAAAACCTGTTCATCATTTCTGTGCAGCTCGGTCCAAAGATCATCTGATCACACGTTGGACTACTCACTACAAGTGTTTCATAATCAATTAATTTCATAATACACAATTTTAAAGTTGTCCCACACGGGACTCGAACCCACTATCTATGGGTTAGATGCCTGTCACTCATCTCGTTGAGCCACTTGCCAGACATGCATCCACACAGCTGCCGAAATTCAATATTTTCAAGAGAGAATCAAGTCAAAATTAAGAATTTTGAAGTAAATGGAGAACATTTTGTATTTAAAAAGTTTAGATTAAATCATCCAAAATTGGTCAGATTACTACTCATTACCATCACTACAAGTGTGCCAATTTTCTAACTTGTGGTTCATAGGGCTGCCATTGACTACCCTTCTGGAAGAAGAACAACAATGAATTGGACGTAAAAGCACTGCATGTTGTGTGTGGCAGCTTCAGATGAGATCATTCTTATGCACAATGCCTGGAACAGATGCAACTTCTGCATCTTTTCCTGCCACAGTACCTCATGCGGTCTGGGCACATGTCACACTGAGTGGCGAACCCACGACGCTGAACATCGGGATCCGTGGTGTAACACGTTGAGCTAATCACTCATGCACGTTCACCAGCCTGCTGAGTAGAGGTTTCAGTGTGAGAATGAGTTCACAAAAAGTTCCATGACATGTTAACCAGATAAGCATGCTAAGCTAGCTTAATGCTAATTTAGCTTATAACGTGGTACATCCAATCCTGGCAAAATAGATATCGTCGGATTTGACATGATGCAAGGAATCGATAGACACCAATTTTATGATTTTTTGACAAACTGTTCACAAGTTACAGCCTCTGAACCAATGTTGGGTCGACCTTGTTAAATTTGCGACATCATAACTTTTTTTATTACAGTATAGCAAAAAAATCGGGAACAGTACTTCTGTGCGGCTCGGTCCGAAGATCATTTGAGCAAATTTTGGACAATTTTGGACAAATTTTGAAGGAGGAGTAGCGAAAAAACTGTTTTACATTCGCTCCAATATGGCGGCCAGTCACATTGTTGGAAAATGACAAATGAGATATCGTCTAAATCGGCATAAACCAAGGAACATAATGTCATAAAGAACTCAAAATTTGAACAATATTTTCAAATGTTATAAGCGTTTTTTCAAAAAACAATGATATATCTGGAACACTAGGTGGCGCTGTGATCAAACTTCTCATGTCGCTTTAGGACATGGTGTCGGTCATCCCTACCAAATTGTGTGCTGATATGTCAAATAGTTTAAAAGATATTGCAATTTATGACAAAATTCAAAATGGCGGACACGTGGTACATCCCATCATGGCAAAATCGATATCCACGGATTCGGCATGACGCAAGGAATCCATAGATACCACAATTATGAATTTCTGACAAACTGTTCAAAAGTTATTGGCCAAAATAGCAATTTGTCATATCTCATGACCCGTAGGTGGCGCTATTCCCAACTTTGGCATGGGACCTCAGAACATGCTTCCGATGAAGTGTACCAATTTTCGTTTCGATTGATCAAACTTTGGCCGAGATACAGCCTCTTAGCCAATTTTGGGTGGACCTCGTTAAGTTTGCGACATTATAACTTTTTTTTTTCCAGTATAACAAAAAAATCGGGAACAGTACTTTTATGCGGCTCAGTCTGAAGATCATTTGAGTGCATGTTTGGAGAAAATTGAACAAAATTTGAAGGAGGAGTAGCGAAATAACTGAATACTGTACATTTCAAAATGGCCACTACTGTAATGGGTGGGGTCTTAATGTAAGGTATTGGTTGTGATCAGCATGATGAGTGGAATCAGGTGTACTAAGTTTCATGTCTCTAGATCAAAGGGTTCAAAAGTTATAACCATTTCAATGTTGAATTTTTGAACTGGTGGTGGCGCTATAGAGTTGGTCCTAGAGGGTCAAAAATTGGTCCAATTACTATTCATTAGCATCACTACAAGTGTGCCAAATTTCATCATTTTCCTACTTACGGTTCATAGGGCTGCCATAGACTCCCATTCACGGAATAATAATAATAAGAAAACTAACAGATACAATAGGTGCCTCTGCACCTTCGGTGCTTGGCCCCTAAAAAAATGTAACAACCCCATTTTTATTTGGTAAAATGTAATATTTTGACCATTGGTCATCCAATATCATGCATTTAGATCATGATAACCACAGATAAAACCAGGCATAGCCTATAGCAGCTCACTAGCATGGCAAAATTTTACTTTATGGTTTCTATGGTATTTGTAAAAACGGTAGCCTAAATACATTATTAAATACTGTAATTATATTCCATTAGTCATTTAATACATTGTCTACATTAATAATATAATACAATTCAATATGTATATCCCACATTTCATGGTGCAGTTAATATTACTTATACCACGGCCTGTTTAAATACTCGATTCTGATTGGCTGGAAGGTGTGCAGTAAAACCGTATGATGCACAGGTAGTTCCAGTCAGTTTGATTACAGTTCGAAATGAATCCGCTACTATAAACATTGGTAACCATAGTAACAGAGTTACACTTGCAAAAGAGTGAGAGAGAGAGACACATATGAAAACGTTATAGGCTCAGAGCCATAGAGAGAAAGAGTTGCGACGCTCTTTGATCGCTCGCGATGGCTGTCACGTGGTTCATGTAAGCCCCAAGTTCCAAAACATACGCGGGCTGTCATGTTCTTCTATGGGACAGACAGCAGCGATTGCATTATTGACCGGTAAATATAAAATAAAACACACACCCAAGTACTTTTTCAGCTGTTACTGCATTATTGCATTAGTTATGCATTTGGAGAGGCAGGGTGAAAACGAAATAGCCTACTACTGTATATTACTTAGATACGTTTTAGGCTTTTTTTTTTTTTGAGGGAAAAGACAGAGCTAGATAAGATCGAAGACGACAAAAATGAGGTCAATACGAAAAAGACAACTAAATGGGCAGTTAACACTTTCAGTGACTTCTTGCGCCAAAGACAGAACAATTGTGATTTCGAGACCTAACGTTACTCTGCTTCTCTTTTAAATGAGACATTTAGTTTTATGCCTCTGTTCAGTCTACCGCTGGACGCGAATACAGTGTTGCAAGTTTGATGCGTCTCAGAGCAGGTATAAGCCGTCACATTACAAAATACAACATCATAAGGGATAAAGACTTCAAGTCAAGCAATGCCGTCTTTAAATCAGTTTTAAAGCGCAACAGGAAAAATGGAAAAGACACCAGCGTTCATCATCCGCGTAAGAAAAGTTTGGTTTGACATAGGCCTACAGCTAATTCATTTAAATAAATGACATGATTAGTTCAAATAAAGCTTTCCTTGTCACTGTCAGTGTTGCCTATCATTCATAAATAATTTTAATAAATCCATGAATCATTAAGTTAGCTATATAGGCCTATGCTTAAGCAACGAGGGGACTGTAGACTTTAAAGAAGAGACGCTCATAGGTAACTCGCGCACGCATCTCTCTCTCTCTCTCTCTCTCTCTCTCTCTCTCTCTCTCTCTTTCAGTTCTCTGTCTCTCTCTTTTAATAATGAATTTAAATAAATGTGATAATTCATTCAAATAAAAGCAATCCGATGGCTCTACTTTATTTAAAGCGGACGGAGTGCTAGAACTAACGAGCCGTAACTTAAGAAAATAACCGTCATTTTTACACGTCTGTTAAAAAATTACATTGTAAACATCAGTTACAGCTTTAACTTCTTATTAACTTGGCAAATAACCGAGGTATAAGCGGGATAATCCACGGCTAGCCATGCATTAAAGGATTTTAATGCACGACCTAGAGGCAACCACCCTCCGCTTCGCGTCGGGTGGTTCTTCGCCTCTACGTCGTGCATTAAAATCCTTTAATGCATGGCTAGCCGTGAATTATCCCTTACAAGGCTAACGTTACAGTAAATCTGTGGTAAATGGATTCAGTATCAATTCAGATTCTGACTGTATCGTTGCGCACAGTGATTCTCCTGTTTGTCAGCGCTGTTTCATCTGCCTTTAAACTGGTTTAAATCTATGAGACGTTTGTGTTCTTCGCTGAATTCAAGCGCTTCTCACTGGATCTCGTGAGCGAGACGATCAGAGTAAACGCGTCTGCTCTAGTCAAGTCAAGTATATTTTTTATAGCGCTTTTTTCACAATATAGATTGTATCAAAGCAGCTTCATAGTATCAGCAGTTTCACAGTATAGCTCTAGTGAGCTCGCGCTGCGCTGCCGTTTGGACTTTGAGCTGAGCGGATAAAAGCTTAGGAAAATGAGTTTCGTTCCGCTTTTGGTACATAAACATTATCGAACATTTATCGAACTCTTGAAATCGTTTTATCGAGAAAAATAATATCACGATAATTATCGTTATCGTTTTATCGCCCAGCCCTAACAGCAACACTGAGACATTTCTCAAAATATATTATTTTGTGTTTCACAGAAAAAAAGAAATTCATACAGATTGGGTAAATGAAAGCATTTTTTTCATTTATCTTGCATGTTTAACCCTCTGGGGACGGATTGGGCGGTACCGCCCAAAATGGCATACTTTTACAAATGTGTAATTATCTTAAAAACTATTAATGATAGAGAGCTGCGGCCTTTTTTACCGTCTTCCTCAGATTCCGCTGAAAACAGTGATACCCGGCTTTGTAAATATACACACTTCCTTGTTGCGCAATACCACTATGTAAAAGGCCAATGAAATCGATGTTGTTTGGCAGATTCCGCGAACGACAACCAATTGAAAAATTGCCGATGGAGAAATATTTTTCTTACCCAATCAGAGGAAGGTTTACCATGACCTTTCTAGCAAATCAGAGGACTCTATAGCCTTGCAAGGGGTGGTACTATATAGTTAGGGATATGACGCAAACAGCGTTGAATGGAGAGAAGGAGAGAGAGCGAACGGAGGCTTACGGAGCGGATTATCAGAGATTTATATGAGAGAGAGAGAGACAGAACAATTATAATATATATATATATATATATATATATATACACATACATACAATTATAGCATTATTTATTGTTTTAGCACTTTTATGATGGCAAGCAGTAAAGATTTACGGTGGAACAAGCTCTGGAACAATTACTGGAGAGTGACGAGGAGAAAGCATTGCTTAGAAAATTCTAAGCATTCCTAAGAAAAACGCCTGGGACTATTTGTAAATAAAGTTACATTTTTCATTGTTCTTTACACATTTTATTTAACAATTACACATGTCTGTCAAGCAAAGGCTTTGACAAATATATTTTTTGTTCAAAAACTGTTCACTATTTTTGTGTGATTTTCAGAAATAAATGAGAAAAATCTAATTTCCGTTTTTGAAATTCTCTAGTTTATAGTACATTTTTCACTCATACTTCCTTTATAAACACATTACATGCATGCTTATGTTATCTTAGGGTCTTCTGAATCCATAGATACCAAACACATAGTGATCCATCTCCATTACATATGGTTTACAAGCCTAAATGTAAAAATAGAGAAAACGGACCAAAAAGGGCTTAGTCCCCAGAGGGTTAATAAAGAAACATTTATTTAGCCTTTAAAGCAGACAAGAACATACACTCATTTGCATGCTGATTCAGTGTGCATCCTCCACCCAGGCTGGTTATGTTAGATATAGGCCGTTAAATATAAAAGGACACAGCTTACTGCGCTGTTTCTTGGTCCTTCCTCCTGTTGTAAAAACAAAACAAAAAAAGTTTTTCTGTTTATCATACACCTGGCGCAATTCAGCACCAGGCGCGACGTGAGTGTTTTTTGCTACACTGTTAACCCTTGCTGTAAAAAAAGTGACAGTATCATACCATTTTCCATTAAAACAGTAATATACCGTAGAAAACAATGCATTCTGGGTTATCTTTGCATTTTCGAGAAAGTAGCCTACAGGAATATACTGTGAGTTGACAGCTCTCAAAGTCGACACTCAGAGACTGTGTTCCTAATCACACCCTATACCCTCATTCAGTATTCCCTACATTAGTTCACTAATATAGTCCACTTGAATGAAAAGAAGTGAGTGAATTGAGACACTGATGAACACCTGATAAGCAGAATCACTGAAGGACAGAGAAACAAGAACAGAAAAAAAGAGACAAACAAGAACTACAACTGACTTCCAGCAACACTGAGTGTGAAAACAGTTTACAAACCAGCTTTACATTATTTCTTTGATACATGTACAAAAGTTCTTGTTGAGAATTAACAGAGATTTAGTTAATAATAAAGTTTGTTGTCACCATGATGGAGATCAGTATTTGCTTTAGTTGGTCTCTTGACCCTTGACTTATAACATTCGTTTCTCTCTGACTGCTGTAACACTGAGTTTAAAAACACTTGTTGTGGCAAGAAAAAGTTAAGAGGAAGTTGATCTGGTGTTTTTGGCTGTTGTGATGATGACGACGTAATCATCCTGGACATGTATGATTCTCTGATCTCATCCTTTGTATAAGCTTTGAATGTATGGGTATTTAATATTTATCATATATCTGTAAATCTACAACATGAAATCCAGCAATGTTTCTGTAATCAGTTATTATGAAGGATATTGAAATCACATAGTGCATTAAAACATTTCGACCTCCTGCTTGACTTAGACACACACAGACATCAACAATCATCATATGAATCTCAACAATGGTGACAATCAAAAGTTTCATGTCGCAATGCATTCTGGGTTCTAGGATAGTATAAAACTCCCAGCATGCACTGCTGCATGAATGTGTTTTGTTGGTTGTGCATGTGTTAAAAAAAAAATTAGCATATCTCAGCTGTAGTTTCACAGTGATGGTTATGTAATACTTTAGACAGAGAATTAAACACTGAATGAGATTAATGAATGAACAAGCTATATTTGCCATCATAATCAATATAGCCACAATCACTCACAAACCGTGCCTGTGCACAAGTGTGACCTGAAGAGACACAGTTCAAGCAGCAAGAGAAAAACTAATGATAAACAGTCAAGGGTCAGCATACCAACTAAAGCAAACACTGATCTCTATAATGGTAACTTCAAACCAAACATTTTCAATTAAACATCTCAACAACATCTTCTATAGATGTATGACAGAAATAAAGTAATACTGGTTAATAATAAGTGTAATAATGTGTGATGGCTGGAAATCAGTTGTAGCCAGGTCTTGTGTTTCTCTATTTTCTGATCTTGTCGTTCCTCTTTCCTTCAGTGAGTCTGCTTGTTAACAGCAGGTGTTCATCACTAATGCTCAACAATCACTTACACATTCCCTTAATTATCTCACTGCAACACTGTCAATGTTGCTTTTTACTCTTTGTAGTGTGGATTTTCCTGTGGCGTTGAAAGGGTTAACAGTGTAAGATAAATAGACACACCCACAAAATACTGTATTTTAACACTATTAAACTGTAAGTTATAAAACAGGTTTATACTGGCTACACTGTTTGCCAGTAGTTTACTGTAAAATCTTGTTTTTTGGGTCACCATTGTGCTGAAGAGTAGAGCCTGTGCTTCAGTCCAGGAGAAGATCTTCAAACATTGATGATATGCTGCATGTTACTTTAATTAACAAGCGGTGACTGTGTAGTTGCTGATCCAGTGAAAATCTTTCCGGAAATCAATGTACAATAGTTTTTTAGTGGAGTAAAATGAAATAAGTTTACAGTAATATTTTATTTCACATTATAAGTATATTATACATTTTAGTTGATACGTTTAAATGAGAGTTGGTCAATTTAAGTGAGTCGGTTTCTGCAAGTGAAATTAGTTAACTTGAGTTTTAATTTAGTGCATTTTTACAGTAAAGAACTGTACAATTAACAGTAACTTACTGGCAACAGTGTTGCCAATATTTTACTGTAAAAAAAACCTGGTAAGGTCTAACAGTGTAGTTTCAGCCTGACGTAGTTTTCATTTTAATAGCATAAATACAAATAGTGAATCCGCTATGGCGTGAGCTCAACTGGCATTTAAACTGAATGGGAGATGAGACTCTGGTTGGTTTATTGCACGTAAAGGCCAGAACACACCATTACTCATTAAGAGAATAGGAACAACCCTTTTAGACCATGCGCCTGGCGCACCAACCATTTTTCTCGTCGTTAAGTAGCAAAAGTGGATTCGGATGCCCTAAGTGCGCTTGCGCCTTCATCCCTCCATGTGCTTACATTCTTAAAATAGGGCCCAAAGTCTGTGATGTCAAAACTTAAAGCCTTTATTATGTCAATTGAAAGGAGAATCCACAGTGAACCAGCAGGGTTAGGATAATTATTTTATATCAGCTGTTGTCTGAAAAAAAGCTGACACGATTAATCGCATTTGCTATTACATATCTTTAACAATGAAAGACAATTGACAGGAATTCCCCAAACTCACGTTCCACCACCTCAAACACCGCACAAAAGAGGCAAGTTATTCACCATTTTACAGAAGCATCTCAGACATACCACTACTCCCAGAAGCTCCGGGAGTCCCTTGCATTTCAATAGCGTGTCCCGGATATGCCCAGAAATCGCATCTTGAACGTTAGCTGAGATTAAACCTACATCTAATACTGCAAGGATGACACTATTTGACTTCATAAAATAAGTCAAATCTAGAGAAGAAGTGTATCTTTAATATTTGTATGAATTAGGACTGTCAACTGATTGAAATGTCCTAATCATGATTACCGGTAACAACAAACAGCAAGTGCGAATAATTCAATTAATAGTTTTGATGTCAGAACATGTCAGAACCCTCAGTGCGAGGAAGAAAAAGTTCTGTTAGTTTTGGGGTTTTTATGTATTGTACACATACATAAAGTTAAGTATAATCTTTTGATGTGTCTGTTGCATTTTTTTAAGGTATTTAAAATAATTTGACAGTAATACCACTTTTAATGACAAGTTCAACTTGCAGCAAATTATTCATGACACTGTTATAAACTAATTTGACAGAGTATTAACACTTAATGACATTTTTATGACACATTCAATTTGTATCACTGTAGTTGAGGTCAAGAAAATTATTCATGACACTGTTATAAACTAATTTGACAGAGTATTAACCCTTAATGACATTTTTAAGAGACATTTAATTTGTATCACTGTAGTTGAGGTCAAGAAAATTATTCATGACACTGTTATAAACTAATTTGACAGAGTATTAACACTTAATGACATTTTTATGACAAATTCAATTTGTATCACTGTAGTTGAGGTGAAGAAAATTATTCATGACACTGTTATAAACTAATTTGACAGAGTATTAACACTTAATGACATTTTAATGACACATTCAATTTGTATCACGGGAAAAAAAGTGGTCAGAAAAATATTCATGACAGTTATAATGGCCTCATGACAGCCAATGTCAAAACCAACCACATGACAGTTTAATGTCATGTTAACCCATAAAGCTAAGTGGTTTCTTAAAGTCCCTGTAAAGGCAATTTCAAAAAAAAATTCTAAACACATTATAAATGTTAGAAATGTATTGCTAAAACATATTACAAAGACTGTGAACTGTGAAGTACTGAATTGTGGAGTTAGATCGTTAAACAGTTTTTCACCATTGCTATTTTCCGGATTTTCTGGGCGGGGCTAAAACAGGGCTCGATGACGCACTGAAGCCCTTGAGCTCCTGGACACGCCCCTACTTGATGACGCACTGAGGCCACTGAGGCTGGCCGCTCCTAACAATATTATAGAGCACATTCACATCAGTTTGCCGCTCAATCGCGAGTTACTGTCAGTACTATTATTAGTAACACAGCCTACAGATTGCTAGCTAGCTATGCCTTCGTCACGGAAATGCGTACTACCTGGATGCGATCACCTGATCACGTACAAAACAGATCGGTGTCCTTGTTTAAATTTCCGAAAAACGATTACATCAAGAAGAAGTGGATTAATTTTGTGAAGAGCCAACCTTGATGGAGAGCTGAGGATCACCGCCAAAACCCGCCTCTGTAAGTAATCAATACACGGGATAGTTTTATAAACTTTCGTCGGAGACAACTGGGATTCACTGATAATCCGCTGTTACTGGTGAATGGGGCCGAACTGACTCCCGCCTCAGCCTTCATCCTCCCGTCGCGCGGACAACTGGTGCCATCATCGGCAGTGCGTGCCCACCGTGCGAGCATCCATTTCGGCTGTAGAGTTGATGTATTGGTTTTTGTCAAGTTGTCATAACAAAGACATCTCAAACAATGTCACATTTGCATTCAAAATGTCATAATTGAGCGAATGTCACTTTATGATAGTTGTCATAAACATGCATAAACGCTCCTTCATATTAATGACATGTGTAATGTCATGCTTATGAAGGTGTCATGTCAGTCATATGCACACCCCTTCAAGTAAAGTGTTACTAAAAAGCTGCCAAAACAGACAGGTGCGTTTTTGGTCCCCAGAGGGTTAACAAAGACCTTTTGTGTCTTGCCCTCCTTGTGCAAGATGTCAATGGTCGTCTTTTGGACAGCTGTCAAGTCAGCAGTCTTCCCCATGATTGTGTAGCCTACAGAACTAGACTGAGAGATCATTTAAAGGCATTTGCAGGTGTTGTGAGTTAATTAGCTGATTAGAGTGTGACACCAGGTGTCTTCAATATTGAACCTTTTCACAATATTCTAATTTTCTGAGATACTGATTTGGGGATTTTCATTAATTGTCAGTTATACTCATCAAAATTAAAAGGAATGAACACTTGAAATATATCAGTCTGTGTGTAATGAATGAATATTAATATAAATTAAATTAATATAAATTAATAGAAAATTGAAATATTTGGAAAATAGGTATTGAGGGCAATATTACAAATAAACATACTAACCTGCTTTGGACATGAACTTAGTGCTTATACCAATCCTTGATAAAAAGCTATTTGCTTGTTCTACTTCTTCCCCCATGGTATATGCAGCACCCGTTTGAAAGCTTCCACTCCATTTGATCTATTTAGTGAGGAAATGTTTAGTACATGCAGGCTTTATCAGAATATAAAACAACATTTAAAGAGGCAATACGAAAACATTGGTGTAATATACCTCACATTTTATGCCATGTACTTTCACATGCACAACTGAGAGGAATGGCTTCATGTTCAGAAGATTTCTCAGTTCCGGGCAGGCCTGGCAAACTTTGACCAAGTATGGCCAGTATTCGCACATGGTGTCAGGACAAAAGAAAGTTGCATTTTCTGTGCAGAGTTTTTTCTGCAAGTACAAAGGATATGCATAGATCTCTCCTCTGAACATATTGAGTGCCCTCAAAAGAACACCATGCCGACAGACAGCGACTTCAATGCCCTCCTCATCCAGTTTACTGCTGGTCTTTCTGGAAAACTCTTTGGCAGCTGCAAACTGCAGATCCACAAACACCTTTGCCTCCCACCTACACGACAGGCATTTGGGATAGACAGAAAAAAACAAGCTGATAGGCTTGATTCATGAATTGTGTACACATTTTACAAAAATCAGTGTATGAAACTTTTCACAAACAAATCATAAAATCATACTGTGTACTTGCAAGCAATCAAGTTTGCCTCAAGTCTGTACATTTACGTGTTGCACTTTTTCACGGATATATTGAACAAAAGAGGAAACATCATCATCTTTGCAAAGACACAACCCTTCGAAGTAGCCAGAGCCCTCTGAACTAATAAAACAAAATTAGATAGATTTTTTTAGATCTGATTTTTAAATGACAATGAACACAAACTTACAAAAAAACTATTTCAGGGTAATTCAATGAATTGTTCTGACAATAATAAAAAGGACAAAACTGTCCTTTGAAACATTCTGCTCCAAAAACTTTGTATTAGTGACACAAGACATTAAGTCATAATAGTATAAAAAATTATTATTAATAAATAAATTATAAATTTTTATTATTAAAAATTATAATAATTTTAATACAACTATTTATTGGCATACAAAAAGTAAAAGTCAACCCATAATAATAATAATAAAAACAACAACAACAAACTTACTTCCCAGCCTTTTTGAAATGAAGTTTTCTGTTGCCATCCACAGCAACTGCCAGCATTAGAGGGGCACGTGAAATGTTGTTCACTGCAGATCTTTTCAACCTCATAACGGCAGATGGACCATTCGAAAAAGCTCTTCAAAAACGCATCACCACATGAAGTGCCATTCTAGTTAAAGATACATAGAAATATTATAAAGAACAAGCCTAGAATTGTGAAAGGCTTCTCCATATTTACTATGTTCTATAATTAAAAGATACTGATCAGCAATAACGTCAGAATATTATGTAGGTCCTCCTTGTGCAACTAAAATAGCACAAAGGCTAAAAGTGCTATTATTTTCTAAAGTGCTATAGACTTTGGCAGTTTGAACCAGTCTGACAATTGTTATCTGTCATCAAGGTGTTTTTACTCGCATTACAGCTTCTCACTGTTTTTGTCACCATTCTGGGTAAATGATTGTAACGGTGGCTGCCCCATATCAAAGTTGGGTTTTTAATAAATGTAAATTTAATTTAAATTGTTCAGGCGCCAGACAAGTCAAAACTTGTCAAGTAAAAAAAAAACAAAAAAAGAAGTCACGAGAGTCCTTGATTCACTAATGTCATAAAGGGGTCATATAATGGTACATGCACTTTTACAAGTTGATTGTACTGAAATGTGTGTTGGCAGTGCCTGTACACAACCATCATATAATGATAAAAATCTATTCAGTGTTTTTGTTTTAATCTCCTTATATGTTTTCCACTGTCTCAAATCGAGCCGTGTGACGTCACTAAATCGGACGCCCCTCCCACGATTGTTGATTGACAGCAGCGTTTCAACACAGACCCGCCCTGAGCGAGCTGTCATCATAGTCCGCCATTGTTGATACGCTGGAGCAGAATGGTGTCTAAGCGATTGTGGTGTTCTGTTCTTGGGTGTAATAACGAACACAGTCATTTTGATGTTCCTAAATCCGAACCGCTGAAGACACAGTGGCTGAGTTTTGTTTTCGAAGGGAATATTCCCCACGAGCAACGTCAATGCTTTCATGTTTGCGCGAATCATTTCTCACCAGACTGCTTTATAAACGAGGGTCAGTATAAAGCTGGTTTTGCTAAGAAGCTGCTCCTGAAAAAGAGAATCGGTACCAACTATACGTGTTCCTGCTGAACCTCCAGAAGAAGTGAGTGTAAAATTGTATTAACCTTTATATTAATCTTTGCAAATCGCTTGCACGCTTCACGATGAATGCGGCTAGTTTACATTGAGAACGTCGTTTAGTGTACGACGTTCTCAATATAATTCATAATCCCACGTTTATAATGAACAACGCATTATGGTTATTGTGTTATTACTAACTGTGTACGTATAAGTTACATCAGTAAACACATAGCGTTCGTATCTCACTACTCTACCCTGCCAGTACATACAAAAATAGATCAAAGTGACATTACGTTAACCAACCATTCAGAAACGTCCTGGTCCGACTCCGGTTCAAACTGATTCGGTTGCACAGATGTGTCCTCAGAGACTCGCGCTGCCATTCTTTCTCAAAAAAATACCCTCAACTGTTGTCAAGGCAACACTCCATGTGTGTTGTGTCAAAACGCCCCACAGAACAGAGGGGCGGAGTCAACAAAGCTCATTATCATTTAAAGACACATGCACTTAAATGGCGTGCTGAAAACAGCTGTTTTTGACCAGGTAAAATGAGTGTTTTCTTACAATACTAATGAGATTTTTTAATTAAAGTATATTACAAACTTTTCATTTAGACCCTAAAGAATCATATTAACTTGTATAAAAATGGCATTATATGACCCCTTTAAAGTTCGTTATTTTTTTTCAAACTCGGTTTTTCATGTTCAATTTCAACCAAAAGAAAATAAACAAAATAAAAACAGAAAAATAAATAATCCAAAAAAGTGTTTGGGTGTATGGGTGTGCGTGTGTAATGAGGGTGTAGGCCTATGCGTGTGTGGGTGTGTGTTGGCTGCGTGAAGCAGTCTGTGTAGCAGTCTGTGTAGCGGCCGCAAATCCAGGGCCGGGGAAAGAGTTTGGAGACTTGGCGTGAGGTTAAAAGATGATGGACATCAAGCCTAATACCCGAGGCAGGCGAACCAGGCTGGATTGTGTTGCACCAGGCAGGCGAACCATGCAGAGCTCAATTTCTCCGTCACTTTGGCGATCGCACTCAGTCAGCGCAGCATGCTCAGAGATTCAGCAAAGAATAGCAACGACGGCCTTCAGGTAGCGTGTGTCCCACTCCGATAACCTACACTATTGTTTTGTTTTTTCCCGCTCCTCCTCACCCGTTTCTAGCTCTCTTTTACATTAAATTTCCTCATTGGTTTCCGCCTATTAGGAAAATTGAAAAGCTTGTATGGATTTCTTCCATATCGCCACATGATAGAGACAGTTCTGTGCGTGGAAATCCCAGGAGCTCAGCAATTTTGAACTTTTGGATCATTGATGTTAACAAAAAAAAATGCAGATATGGGTCATCTTAAGTTCAGGCAGTACACTGCATGATTGGTTGATCAGATAATCAAATGGATGATTGTTGGTGCCGGATGGGCTTATTTGAGCTATGTTCCTGTTTCCACCTGTTA
Organism: Rhinichthys klamathensis goyatoka; assembly: GCF_029890125.1. NCBI lineage: Eukaryota > Metazoa > Chordata > Actinopteri > Cypriniformes > Leuciscidae > Rhinichthys > Rhinichthys klamathensis. The sequence continues at coordinate 12,088,010 of NW_026606564.1, read as the reverse complement.
TTAAGATGTATTTTGGTTGGTCGGGTCACAAGTGGACGACACTAAATACAGCTAATGTGTAAACATTATGGGAAGTACGCTAGCCAGGTGAGATTTAAACTTAGTTGGCTGAACACCCAAGTTTCGTTTTAAGACCAAAAAAAAAAAAACGTACAAAGATTATGTACAATAACATTCTCTAACTATTCCTAATTTCTAACCTACACTTACCGTGGTTTGCCGTAATCTTGCCGCTTTCAGAGCAGAAACGAAAGCTGCTGCTCTCTGTATTTTTTCTGTGATCTAAAGCCCATATATATATAGCTCACATACCCTCTAAATAAATCAGGACAGAAGTGGTTGAAATTGGACAAGAGATGGATAAAAAAACAAACAAAAAAAACAGGTGTAAATGGGAACTCGACAATAATAGGCAGGATGTTTTAATGCTGTGGCTTATCAGTGTATGAGAAAAGTACTCACTCTGCCATAGTGCACATAGTGTCTTCATGTCAAGCATTCTGATGAATGCTAAACGAGACAATCTTGGTGCAGCCATTTTCAAGGCTTCGAAGGACATGAAGACTTCTTCATTATAATCGGTGCAAAAGTTCAGGGTTGCGGGTCAGTAGCCACTCTTCTGCATTTCTCACAGTGCAAAAGGGGCAATTACAGGTCATAGCGACCTATAAAATATTTCTCAGTAAATTACATTTAATAATAAAGTATGATGACAGAATACAAATGATGCCCCAAACTCACACTTTTAAAAATTGCTAAAAATTATGTTTAAACTATTGTAAGTGGAGGCAATAAACTACAAGATCCAGTCAAACCTTCAACTGTCCAGTGCAGATGTGTTTGTGTTGTATGGCATTATTATTATTATTCCATAATAAAAAGTTATTACTGTGACAATTGTTTTGGCTGAGCGAGTTTAGAACAGGCAGACGTTAGTTTTTTAGGTTTATATGCAGCGGCCACAGAGCAGGATTAATTCAGCAGTTTACAGACACATTTCAATGCATAAAGACTCAGCACTGATTCTGATTTTGCCAATGACTTAACTTGTTTGTATTCTCTTTGACAAGGATGTTTTAAACAAATGATGCAAATCAGGTGCTAATATTATAGATACTATATCCTCAGAAATGTGCTTGTAAAGCAAACCAACATGTTGGTTTAATATCAACCAACAGAAATACACAAATTGGCTACTGCAGTACATATGGTGGAGCTTAATAAAGCGAAATAATAATAATAATAAATTATTCATATAATATTCAATAATAAACTCACTCATTCACTCTTGATTAGAGTAATGGTCCTCCCTACGCCAACACTGTACATTTCTTCTACACAATTGCATATATACTTAGGTGGTGCCATTGGTAAGAGTCGATCTACGATAAAAAAATTAAACATGTTTCAAATCATAACTTCACAAGTTCAATAAAAAACTAATTAAAATGACAATGACAGCTTGTAGTTATGTGACTATCCTGAGAAAGACATTTATAATGACTAATATATGAATGTAATTAATTTTAATTTAAAAACTAAAATAAGACCGTACCTTCATGACGGTGAACTATGGTGGTGGGAGGTACAGCCTTGTGGAGCCTTGAAATCACCTTTCGCACCGGAGGAACCTTTTCATAGTTCCTAGAACTATTGCCGGAAGTACCCGGATTTTGCCGTGTTCGCACCACAGGAACTGGGAATGATTTTAGTTCTAGGAACGCCTTTTGGAGGAACTAATTTAGCTCCTACTTCAGAGTCCGGTCTAAACCAGCACTATAGGAACTACCAGTGACGTTACTGTTCGCTGATTGGCTGAACGCACGTGGAACATCAGCATCCGCCATTTTTTTAAAATCTGTGTAAACACACAGATTATAGCCTATATATTTACACCACAAACTAACTCTACAAACATGGAAAACAGTGAGAGATGGACCTCTCAACCTTTACGCTGAGGAGAAAATCCAACGCAACTTTGAGGGGACCAAGAAACACGATAATGTATTTCTGCTCAGCTAGCGACACTGGACGTCAATCACACAGCATACGCTAATACCTTTTCATATACTTTCTATGTATCACAGTTCTATTTAATGACGTATTAGACAGGACTGTTAGACAGATCGTAAACTACTGTACATGGAGAATGGTCCGCCGTGCTGTCAAAATAAAATGGACATCAACAAGCGCAGCTTACGCCACTTTAGAGTTCCTACTGGCGAACCAGGAAAACGTTCCTAGGGGAACCACCCTGGTGGCTAGTTACTAGAACTACCCGGTATGAAAGCCTCTATCGTGCTTCTGTTGTGAAGTACTTGTGTATGGTGTATAGCACAGTCACAGCCAATGCAAGTATACTGCTTAGGCAAACAGTCTTTGCACTTTACCACCTCCACCTTTGCCTTGCATTCTGAACACAACTGCACGTTGATATGCTCTGTTGCAAGCCTATTGCTGATTAAAGAGGGTCTAGCCTCCCTCCATCTTTCCGATGAAGTGCTGCCCTTGTCCAATGCAGTGATGCTGAATGTTGTGTGCTCTCAGAATTAAGATTGGAAGTAGCTGCTGACAGCAGGTCTTGTAAATCTTGTAAAACAGAACCTTGCTTTTTGTTGCAATGTAAGGCACTGTTGTGGACTATTTTTTTAGCAGTATCATAAATCATAATTATATGGGGCTACTGAAGCTTTGCACATCATGAAAAATGTACCATTACCATTTATATCCAAAAAAAATAAAGACAGGAATTTACAATAACACCTAATAAATGTTAAAAAAAAATTAATAATAATCATATATAAATCATATAACTAACCATGATCAAAGTAAGTCCAAACATCTTAGTTACTTTTACAAAATTCTTTACAATACAATAAATTATTTTCCTTTAGCATGACAAAACCTTACCATGTGAAGTAGAAGGCTTTCGTCTTTGCAGACGTGACTTCTCTTTAGTTTTACATCTGACTTTAAAGCTGGACTGGGTCCTGTTTTTATTCTTCAAACATTACACAATATCATTAAGACTCTTCTGTTACAAAAACTTGACACTTTATTTTACACATCAAGATTAATAGAACTGTCATAATCATAGTAAAATTAATAACACAGTATAAAATATATTATATCCATCTTTCATAATATTCGTACATTTTTCAGTCAAATTTTTTATACCGATTGCCTTAAAATTTGGATGTTCAAAAACGACATTACTTTCCCATGATTTGTTGGATCTTTGGGCCATTTTTGGGTTGGTAGTTCAAACAGCTCTCTGGATTCATTTATGAGAGTGTCGAGATGATTCCTTGAACTCTCCTTGTCGAGACCACGAATAAGTTTGCCCTTGTTTGACGATTTGACGCAGGTCCATTTTTGCAGGGTCAGTGTGGGTTTTTTAAGGAGGGCATCCATTTGGCAGCGTTCATACGCCTTATCGAGGGTTGCAGCAACTGCGCGCCCTTTTCTTAGTTGTTCGACAAGTTCTGTATTATGTGAGTGTCACCTGAGAAGTGTGATCTGAGAATGTAAAAAAATTTAATTAAATAAAAACAAATACATGAAAATAATTATGATTTTATATTAGATATACAGTGTTAAACAGTTATGACTCTCTGTAGCTGTCGCAGATAGTGTATTTTCTTGCTGAATATTCATCGTCTTTTGAAAGTTTTTTGTTTTGTTTGTTTTATAAATGTTGTGTAATACTTATTTGGGAATTGTATTTGATTTGCATGATAGTTTGGCAATAGTGACACCTACTGGAGAAAATGAGTGACATAAGACGTACTGGCCATGTGATTTGATTTTTTGCGTGAACACAGAAAAGAAACTGAGAAACATGAGGTGTCGCACACGAATTGAGAGGTGTAAAATTGAGAAGAGTTTTTGATCAGAATATGTCTCCTAATGTCTCCTGAATCCTGATTGGAAGGCACACGGTATGTTTGCATATATCTTGGTTATCGTTTATGTGTATTGATTTGAATTTAATAAGCTATATCGAACAACGTCATGGCAAATTCACTTCATCAAGAATTTGATTGTAATTTTGGTTTAATTTCAGTTTTTTCATGTGTCCATTTGATGCTTGTGATGTTGATTGTCCTGATTCTTGAGAGGAAGACATTAAATATGGAAGACATCAAAGGCATCAGTTGAAGCGTGTTTTTTTCTGATCTGGAGAAAATATTCAGGAGCCGTTATACTCTCCAATGCTAAAACCTAGCATCACTTCAGTTATCTGACAAAAAGCAACAACTGAATAGTGACTACTTAAGAATAAATTTAATAAAACAGATTATACAATTATAAAACAATTATAAATTAACATATGTAATGTAAATAAATAAATGTCCTCACCTGAAAAAACAAGACGTCAACACCATAGCAAATCTGAATCTGTTGCAACTCTGAAATGAATCCTGTCGGGAATGCGGTCTTTTTTGGTTTCGTCAGATTATTATTTATTTTAAATCAAAACAACAGAACCATAACGTTTATAATTCACATTTCCTTGTAGCAAATTAAGTATTCAATATCAAATTCAGCAGATACGCATTTAAAAGCGGCTTCATATGCTAATTTCTTGTTACTGGATTACGGACTGGTCAAAACACATTATTGCATTATTGCAAACCTGCAATTACGTCCATATGATACGTAAAAGGCACTGTAAATAAGTAAAAGCATATCGTATTTGACCGTTTTTATTTACATCTAGATATGTACGTTTTGAGGTGTGTATGTGTGTGTTTATTTTAGAACCTGCACCTTCGGAAAGGCAAGTATTACACTATACTGAGAAGTTGATATACAATATACAAGTACCATACCATATATATCATAGATTTTTAGCTTGCCTAAAACCTTTTTTTTGTTGGTTTTTTTTTAGATTTTTTTCTGTTGATTTTTGCCTTTATTGTGATAGGATAGGATAGAGTGGACAGGAAGCAAGGTGGGAGAGAGAACGGGGATCGGGAAAGGTCCACGAGCCGGGATTCGAACTCGGGTCGCCTGAAGCGCAACAGCGTTATATGTCTGCGCACTGACCACGAGGCTATCGGTGCCGACAACTTGCCTAAAACCTTTGTTCTATTTGTATGTCATTTTAAAGCTACAGTCTGCATTTTTTCCTCTTTGTCGCCATCTCTGTTCGAAATCTGCAATTGCAGTCATTCGCGGAATTATCAACTTTACGTGAGTTGTAGTTCGACACGACACAGCGCGGATGAACACATTGAGGAGAGAGTGCAGCTGTCAGCACTGATGGGCAGTAACGCGTTAGAAGTAACGCGTTACTGTAATCCAATTACTTTTTTCAAGTAACGAGTAAAGTAAGGGATTACAATTGGAAAAACAGTAGTTAGATTACTGTTACTTCCCCGTAAGCAGGCTGCGTTACTGCGTTAGTTAACCGTCATTTTGTTTCGTGAGACTGTCTCGTGCCATGAGTCGTGCGTGAGTGATGTATGAGCGCCGCGACGTCAGTGGTAAACACCGAAATGTGTAGTGTTAAACAAGAGACAACGTGGAGCGCGGAAGAGAGACACGCATTTGATTGATCTCACACGCCACACCCCCGATTTCTCACGCTGAAGTGTCAACCCGCTTGGTCAAATGCCTGAAAGATGAGTTTATCTATAGATCTACCTGTTGAGTCACTCGTGATCGACTAGTTATACCGCAAATTAGTTAAAATCTCCCGGAATCTAGAGCGAGCGTGCATGCGAGACAGAGACCGCGTAGCGCGCGCACCCGCAGAGAGGGTGTCACAGTGTCTGGTTATGTTTCCTGGTGTCCACTAGAGGTCCTCGTTCTCACGGTGTCATTCACATTAGACTACATTTCCCAGCATTCTGTTCTGCCACTCATCTGATCATTGCACACAGCTGTTTCCCGTCACCTTGTTAGTTCTGTGTGTATATATACCCTGTCTGTTCAGTGTTTGTCACGGAGTCCTTGTTATTTGTCACACCACTTCCGAGTTCTGTGTTCTTGCCTGTTCTTGTCTTGTTTCTCGTGTATGGATTGCTCATATGGATTTTGACCCTTGCCTGGACTGTTGTGAGTACGGATTACCCTTTATTAAATACTGCTTTTGGATCTACTTTCCCTGTTTCCTGTGTGGAATCGTGACAGAGGGAGAGCGAGCGAGAGACCTTTCGTGTGCAGAGAGCATCCTGATCTAGAAACAGGACCCCCCGTTGGGAGAATGTCAAAATTCCACCTCAAATCTGAGCAAGCACCTAGCAAGCCGGCACAGGAATGTGAAACTTACTGAAAAAAACCCTGAACCCCCAACTGACATGAAATGGCTGTTTTGGTAAAATCATTTTTACTCCTCTCTGCACTTTACTCTTAAAAGACGTAGGCTAAGTGTTAATAATTTGGAATACAGTCAGGACAGACTTTCATTGTAGTTATTTTATTGCTGTATTCTTTTTACATCTATTCGAATGAAGGATTTTACAAAAAATATATTTATTTTATATGCTGGAATTTGCAGAAATATAAGTTAACAGAAGAAGGACTTTCTTTATTTAATTAAAATATGGTGGAATGGTTAATTTTTGCTTGATGCAATGTGCATGAAGTTAAAATATTGAAACTAATAAAACAAGTTTAAAAAAGAGAGTGTTCCATTTGATTAAATTTTAGATGATTGAATATGCAGAAAGAATAGAATTAAGCTGAAAGGTCTATTGCTTTATAGCGTATTCAGGTTGTGCATCATGTTTTTGAAAAGTAACTTAGTAAAGTAACTAGTAAAGTAACTAATTACTTTTGAAAATAAGTAATCAGTAAAGTAACTGGATTACTTTCTTAGAGCAGTAATCAGTAACTAATTACTATTTCCAAGTAACTTGACCAACACTGGCTGTCAGTCACCGCACCGGTGTCGAGACTGGCATTCAGAATCACAGATTATTCTTTTTGGAAGTAACATAATAATTTTCACCGGAAAATGTCATCTGAACAAGTAAGAAACATCCACTTTTGTTCTGGTTCTTACATTGCAGTAAATTGCGCTGATTAAATCTAAAAATCGCTTATCACGCAAAACCGTGCAAATTACACTTTGTTCTCAAATTGTTAATGTTAACAACGTCAGCATTGCGTGACTAACGTTACATGTAATGTCCTTCTGATATGTATCCTAGTTTTCGCATGTGTCCGGTTGCAGTCTCTTTTTTTCTGTAGCCACAGTCCGAACGAAGTCTTTTGCATTGTACAACGGGTGAATCTGTTGTCACTGGTGATTGTCGTTTGAACCTTTCTGGATCCACCATCAAATTGATAAGTTTAATTATATCAAGTGCTGTGAGAAAGGCTATAAATCTCCACCTCCAACATCCTCACTCGCAATATAGCCTACTAGCCGAGACCCCTTCTTTATGTGTACAGATGTGACGTAATGACGCAAAGACATGCTGGAATCTCCCGCGGAAATCCACCAGTACCACTGGGATTAAAAACATTATTATAAGCTTACCGTTTTGAATCGAGCTACGGCAAGCAGATAGCGTTGAACACTGGCTTGTTATGTATTTTCTCAAATATGTATTTTGGATCATTTTTAACCCAAAAAAAAGCTACGGACTGCAGCTTTAAAGTCAAGGCCCGGTGGCGTGATTGATGAAGAGCGACACCTGCGTGATGCACTTGTCACGGTTTATAAATTCATTGGCTCCTTCTAGTCTCGTGTTTCTGTTGTTTAATGTGTGGGTGTGTGTGAGTGGGCGGCTCCACTCTGATCAGGAAGATCAGCGATCCAGCTGATCACAATCATCTCCCCAGCTGCTGCCTATCTTCTCACCTTTAAATGCTCACCGAACTTTCCTCTCATTGTCAGATCGTTGCTTGATGTTCCTCGTGTGTGATCCTGTTCCCGTCTTCGTCTTGTCCTGTTTCCAGTCTGGTTCCACGGTTCGTCTCACGTCTGGATATCGTCACTCTGCACCACGGCACTTCACTCGGGATTACTGACCATCTTGTCCCTGCGTCACCAGCTTGTTGTGTGTGTTCTCTGACTTTTCCTGTGTGAACATTAAACGAGTTTTACTTGCACTTTTGCTTCCGCATCTTCTATCGTGACAGAACAATCTGACCAGCGATGGAAGCAGCAGGTGAATCGCCGACGTTGGATGATTTCGTCCAGTCCAGTCTTCAGCGTATGGAGAATCAAGAGAGGAACCTGAATGATACGGCGCGCGCCGTGCAGGCGCTGGTGACGCAGGTGTCCGAGCTCACCCAGCAAATACAACAGCTACGAGCTCCCACTGCGCCACCCACACCAGCCGTTCCTCCCGGACCACCAGAGAGCGCATCCCAGTCAGAGCCTCGACTACCAGTCCCGCAACCCTATGACGGTGAGCCCAGCTACTGTAGAGCATTTCTGAACCGTTGTTCTATGCACTTCTCGTTGCAGCCTCGGACTTTCTCACACGAACCTGCCAAGGTGGCATTCGTGCTGACCCTGCTGACTGGGAAAGCCGCTCTCTGGGGAACGGCTGTGTGGGAGAACCAGGATCCGTGCTGCGCCTCGTTCCTGACACTCGCCGCCGAGATGAGAAGAGTATTCGACCGCGCGGTCGCGGGGAGAGAGGCAGCAAGAATGCTCACTGAGCTGAAACAGGAGGAGAGATCGGTATCTGATTACTCAATTCAGTTCAGGACCCTGGCGGCGGAGTGTCAGTGGAACGAGGAGGCGCAGTGGGACATGTTCCTGCATGGGCTGGCTGACCGCGTTCAAAGGGAGATCTACGCCCTGGACCTGCCCCCGTCTTTGAATGGACTTGTGGACCTGGCGCTTCGAGTAGACGCACGACTGACCAGAAGCGAACGTCGGACTCTACACAGCCGGGTTCCGGAGGGTACTGAGAGCCAGCGGTCCAGCGGCGGGAACGCGGTCAGTCCTACCTACGATCACGAGCCCATGCAGGTAGGGCAAGCTTGGCTTTCCCGGGAGGAGAAGGAGAGGCGGAGATCCCAAGGCCTTTGCCTTTACTGCGGGGCCGCGGGACACTTTGCATATAGTTGTCCGGTAAAAGGCCAAGCCCGGCAGTAAGCATGAGGCTACTGTCGGGTGGGATCTCCGCCGAGAAGACCTCATCAACATCTACGCTCCTCCCGGTAAGACTAAGATGGTCAGTACACAAGCAGGACTGTCAAGCACTGGTGGATTCAGGGGCAGAAGGTAACTTTATGGACCATTCATTTGCACGTAAATTCCAGATTCCCCTTTTCCCTCTCACCAGTAGGATATCTGTACATGCACTCAACGGTCAAGACCTTCCCACCATCTCCCTCATCACCGGACCAGTCGCACTTACCACTTCAGGCAACCACACCGAGACACTTTCCTTCTACATATTGGACTCCCCACTCGCACCTGTTGTCTTAGGACACCCCTGGCTCCTCAAACATAACCCAAGAATTGACTGGCAGCAGAAATCTGTAATGGAGTGGAGTAGTAAATGTTCTGAGTCCTGTCTGGTGTCTGCTTGTTCGTCTGTTGTTGTTTCTACGTTTCAGGAGGAGGCAGTGGATTTATCTAACGTGCCCGCGGAGTACCTAGACCTGAAGGAGGTGTTCAGTAAGTCTCGCGCTGCTTCTCTCCCACCGCATCGTCCCTATGACTGTGCCATAGAGTTATTGTCAGGTAAGTCTCCGCCTAAAGGCAAGTTATATTCGCTCTCTGTTCCAGAGAGGGAGGCTATGGAGAAATATATTTCTGATTCTCTAGCAACGAAGTTTATCCGCCCTTCCTCTTCTCCAGCGGGGGCGGGGTTCTTTTTTGTGGGGAAGAAGGATGGATCACTGCGACCTTGCATTGATTACCGAGGGTTGAACAGCATCACGGTAAAGAATACCTATCCTTTGCCGTTGATGTCTTCAGCTTTCGAGAGGTTGCAGGGAGCATCGATCTTCACTAAATTGGACTTAAGAAACGCTTATCATTTGGTTCGCATCAGGGAGGGGGATGAATGGAAGACTGCTTTTAACACCCCTAGGGGGCACTTTGAATACTTGGTCATGCCGTTTGGGTTGTCCAACTCCCCAGCAGTCTTCCAGGCACTCGTCAACGACGTGCTGAGAGATATGGTTGACCAGTTCATATATGTTTACCTGGATGACATATTGATTTTTTCATCTTCTCTCCAGGAACACGTTCAGCACGTCCGACGAGTGCTTCAGAGGTTGCTAGAGAATGGGCTTTTTGTCAAGGCGGAGAAATGCGTTTTTCATGCACAGTCTGTTCCGTTTTTAGGATTCATTGTGTCGACTGAGGGAATTCGCATGGATCCTGAGAAGGTTAAGGCTGTGGTGGATTGGCCAAGTCCAGAATCCCGTAAGGCCCTACAGAGGTTTCTGGGGTTCGCCAATTTTTACCGGCGGTTTATTCGCAATTTCAGCCAACTAGCCGCTCCTCTGACCGCCTTGACCTCCCCCAGAACTACGTACAGGTGGTCAGACGCTGCTGAGGCAGCGTTTGCCAAACTGAAAAGTCGCTTCGTTTCGGCTCCCATCCCCCATCGCCCCTGATACATCACGTCAGTTCGTGGTGGAGGTCGATGCGTCAGAGGTGGGGGTAGGTGCAGTGATTTCCCAGCGTTCTCCCACAGACGACAGGATGCATCCGTGCGCATTTTTGTCACATCGATTATCCCCTGCCGAACGTAATTATGACATTGGTAACCGAGAGTTGTTGGCAGTCAAGTTAGCGTTGGAGGAATGGCGTCACTGGTTAGAAGGGTCAGGGGTACCTTTTATCGTCTGGACTGATCATAAGAATTTGGAATACATCAGAACTGCTAAAAGATTGAACTCCAGGCAGGCTCGGTGGGCACTTTTTTTCGGACGTTTTGACTTTACTCTCTCGTACCGCCCGGGTTCTAAGAACATCAAACCCGATTCTTTGTCGCGCATTTTTGATCGCTCCGAACGCCCGTCTACTCCCGAGTGCATTTTGCCGGAGAATCTATTCATTTCCACACTCGTATGGGAGGTCGAATCGAGGGACAGAACGGCCCTAGAAGGGGTAACGCCTCCGCCCGGTGGCCCACCGAATCGTTTATTTGTGCCAGAGGGATTACGGTCTGACGTTATTCAGTGGGGTCATTGCTCCAACGTGGCTTGTCATCCAGGAGTTAATCGCACTAGTTTTTTAGTCAAGCAACGGTTCTGGTGGCCACTTATGGCTCGTGACATTCACAGTTTTGTTTTGGCTTGCTCGGTTTGTGCCACTGGTAAGACTTCCAATCGACCCCCAGATGGGTTACTTCAATCGCTGCCTGTCCCTTCGAGACCCTGGTCCCATATCGCGCTAGATTTTATCACCGCCCTCCCACCCTCCCAGGGTAACACGGTTGTTTTAACTGTGGTGGACCGATTCTCGAAGGCGGCACACTTTATTCCCTTACCCAAATTGCCCTCAGCTTAGGAGACAGCGTTGACAGTCGTTGATCACGTCTTTCGCTTACATGGCCTCCCGATAGACGTGGTCTCCGACAGAGGACCCCAGTTTGTGTCCAAATTTTGGCGAGAGTTTTGTAGGTTACTGGGAGCGACTGTTAGTCTGTCCTCAGGGTTTCATCCCCAGAGCAATGGCCAAACCGAGAGAGCCAACCAGGATTTGGAAAGGGTGTTGCGATGTTTGGTTTCCAAGAACCCTTCCTCATGGAGTCAACAACTGTCTATGGTGGAGTACGCCCACAACACATTACCAGTGTCATCCACGGGTCTATCTCCGTTTGAATGTAGTTTAGGGTACCAGCCACCAATTTTTCCCAGTCTGGAGTCCGAGGTCGCGGTTCCCTCCGCTCACGCTTTCATCCAGAGGTGTCACCGCACATGGACTAGAGCCCGTGAGACTCTACTCCAGGTGGGGGCGCGCACCAAGGCCAAGGCCGATCGCCACCGGTCGAAGCCTCCCGTATACGTCGTCGGTCAAAAAGTGTGGCTTTCTACTAAGAACATTCCTCTCCGCTCCGTCTCGAATAAACTTGCTCCCAAATTTATTGGCCCGTTTACTGTCACCAAAATCATTAGTCCGGTGGCAGTCCGCCTCAACTTGCCTCCAGTGTACAGGAGGATTCATCCCGTCTTTCATGTTTCTAAAATTAAACCCGTGTTTCACTCTCACATTAATCCGCCAGTCCCGGTTCCTCCACCGCCGCGTCTCGTAGAAGGGGAACCCACTTATTCGGTCAACCGTATTCTGGATTCTAGGCGGAGGGGACGCGGATTCCAGTACTTGGTGGACTGGGAAGGTTACGGTCCGGAGGAGAGAAGTTGGGTACCTGCTAGAGACATCCTGGATCACTCCCTTATTGATGATTACAATCGACAGGTAGGGGAGCCTGGGACCGCCAGGAGGCGTTCCTAGGGAAGGGGGTACTGTCACGGTTTATAAATTCATTGGCTCCTTCTAGTCTCGTGTTTCTGTTGTTTAATGTGTGGGTGTGTGTGAGTGGGCGGCTCCACTCTGATCAGGAAGATCAGCGATCCAGCTGATCACAATCATCTCCCCAGCTGCTGCCTATCTTCTCACCTTTAAATGCTCACCGAACTTTCCTCTCATTGTCAGATCGTTGCTTGATGTTCCTCGTGTGTGATCCTGTTCCCGTCTTCGTCTTGTCCTGTTTCCAGTCTGGTTCCACGGTTCGTCTCACGTCTGGATATCGTCACTCTGCACCACGGCACTTCACTCGGGATTACTGACCATCTTGTCCCTGCGTCACCAGCTTGTTGTGTGTGTTCTCTGACTTTTCCTGTGTGAACATTAAACGAGTTTTACTTGCACTTTTGCTTCCGCATCTTCTATCGTGACAGCACTGGTCTCGGATCTCTCACGGAGGAGCGACGACGGTGAAGGACGAGAGAGGCCAGGCCTGGACTATTTTATTTAATGTTTTGTTTTATTGTGTGTGGCGGCAGTCGACCGTGAGGGACTGCCATCTTTACTTTCGTTTTTTTATTTGTTTATTTATTTATTATTAAAATTGTTGAATGTTAGTCGGTTCCCGCCTCCTTCTTCCAACAACATCTAACCTCGTTACAATATCGCATAACAAAAAGTAGTTACGTGACAGGCCTATCCGCCGTTGCTTCATGGTCCGCCACTGCATCACTGTTCCATGGTCCAGGTCCTCTTCCCCTGTTCCATGGTCCAGGTCCTCTGTTGTGTTATGTTCTCATTCATTGCTTTTGTCATGCGATACTCAGTTCTTTTAAACTCAGTTCGTTTAATGCAGTGGTTCTCAACCTACAAATATGGCCCACGAAATGTCTACCACGTAAACACGCCCCATTATCACAGCCCAATGGAGCAGTATCAGACTCTCATTCTGACTAGAATCTCAGTATGACGACGTCAGGCTAATACTGGGCATGCAAAACCTACAATGTCAAAAGACATTTCAATACCACCCATGTAACATTTGACAAGAAATATCCGCCTGGATCTCATGACAGAGCTCTCAAGATAACTAGTCTTGAAAAAAATGCAATTGCTGAACTGAATACAATGCGAGCTAGCTTAAAAGTGTCCCAGGCCGTGACATTCGCAACGTTCAAAATTTCGTGGCTCCTTGCCAAACACGGCAAATCATTCAGTGATGGGGAAATAGTTAACCCTCTGGGGACCAAGGTGTTTTTGGGGTCCTTGAGATGTTTTGACATGTCCTGACATTTGTGCTTTTTTCAGTTGCTTATAAACATATTAATGGCACAGGTGAAATTACACTCTATTTAGCACAAACAGGGCTACCATAATATGTGAGCAACATGTATGTACATGTTTGTATTTTTGAGAGAATATTGTTTATGCATGGTTATTGAAAAAACTAAAAATGTAAGTTTCTAAAATAAAGCCACAAAACACATACTAAATATGTGTCCACAAAACTTTTGATTAATGGAAGTTGTGGCCTAGAGTTTTTGCTTCAAAATGATCTGAAAATCATCCTGTCTAATCATTGACATAACACAATAGATTCTTTTAAATTGTGAAAAACATTTTTTGTTAGCCAAGGCAATATGGCTAACAACCCCAAAGGCCCAACCCCAACCCCAACCCCAACCCCAACCCCAACCCCGGCTAAAAACGGCCCAACCCCATTGTGAATAATTAGGTGGTTGAGAAGACAGACCTGCATATTAATGAGCCTTTCATTCAGGTGTGTCACACAAGAAAGAATGCAAGGACAATACACACACACACATACATATATATATATATATATATAAAATCAAAATATAAATGAAAGTCAAAAGCACATTTTTAGTCATACCTGGAAACAAATCCTGTTCAAATAGGTCATATGGGCCATTCTACAGAATTGGTTCAAAGTTAGAGTTGGAAACATCTTGAAAAGAAAATTGTCTTTTTCCATAAATGTCTTAGTAGGCCAATACATTTTATCATACATATTTAAAAGTTAACCTGTTAAGCTGCAACCCCACTTTTGACAAATCCCCAGAAATGGCATTCCCAAACTGAAACAGATGCAGTTCATGAACCCTTTGTACTAAAAGCACAAGTAAGATCTCATTTGAAAGCTGACACTTGGCAGTTTATTGTAAATGTGGAATTAATTAGTCATAATGAAATTTTTTTTATAAATGGCTTCAAAGTTTTGTAAAGTTATTAGAAATTTATTTTTATGAAACATCTTCATGAAAATAAAATTGAAGTTGGCATTGTATCAATCTAGAAATGCACTGCAACTAAAGCCACATGTCTGACCATGTTATATTTAAAATTTGAAGATGATAAGTCTAAAACTCTGCATTTAGTTAAATGTTTTTCAAGATCATGTCATATGACTTTATTTTGATTAGACTCTAAAATGCAAACTGGTGTTTATTGTCATCTTCTAGCATCTATTTAGTCTATTGTCTCTGCTGTTTTGTGGTGCAAAACGAGCCCCATTCAGTGTCAGTCTCCCCTGCACACATTCACACCTCTCCAGCCTGGTTATGGCTCTAAATATGCTTTTCTTTTGTCTTCATTATAATTACTAACGACTGGCTATTCACACTGTTTTAATCCCTAATTTCTGTTTTCAAAGTTCTCACTTCATATTTTAAACTGTATCAAATGCACTTTTTGAAAAAATAAACATTTCAGTAAGCATTTATATTTAGAAAAAAATCATAAAAAATAACAGCTGGGTGGCAGGTGCATAGAGTTAGCTAGCATATTAGCTTAGCACACCATCAATACACGACAATTTATGAGATTAAAACCATGTTTGTGCTCCAAACTTACTTTATAACGCAAGTCGAGTGTTTTAAATAACCTTCTGTGATCTGATTTGGCTTCAGATAAAAAAATAAGACAGAAAATATATTATTTTATAGTATTCTGCACAATGATAAAGTCTATATCGATTAGCATTACATTATAAATATAATCTATTATTATGAAAATACCTGACATGGCTTGAAGAACACAGGTAACTCAAATATCATTGCAATCATGTTTATTTTTTTCAAAACGTCTTTATCTGCATGTTACAGCGAGCTCTGGAAGCTTTGTTTTTGTGTCAGGACTTCCTGAATGTCACATGGTTATGGCACTTCTTCATGTGTTCCATATATGGACTACCGCTGTGCAGGTTTTGAACATATTTCTTCTTGGAATACTCACGCACTCTTGCTTTAAAGTCCAGGTTTTGAACATATTTCTTCTTAGAATACTCCAGTACATTTGCCTGAAATGAGACATTATGTTTATATTTCATTTGAGAATACTGACAAACAAGTTTCTGAAACTGAATATTGCTTGAATACTTGGCCTTAGAACGTTCACACTTTAACAAACGAACATGACAATGTTTTAAATATTTATCACGAAGAACTTTATTTTTTTCTGTCTATCATCTCTATCACTACAGTATTTTGTTTTGACATAGTCAATTTTATTCTCCCTGTAATCAGTGTCATCACAGTATTTTGTTTTGGTATAGTCAATTTTATTTTGTCTGAAATCAGTGTCATTATCATACTTGGACTTCAGATACTTCAGTTTTTTCTGTCTGTATACACTGTTGTCAAAGTATCTCTCTTGGTCACTTAGTTTCCGCTTAGTTGTGGAAGATTGTGCAGCGTCGCTTACGTTCCTTTTACGCAGACATGGCATTCTTACCTCATTCGAAGTGGCATTCCCACACGTTCCTGCACAAATGTCTTGATTTCTGTGCTTAACACATATCACAACTTCATAATGATTACCGTCACAGTGATTCAAATATATTGCATTATTTGTAATTACCTCTCCAGTAGGTTTGTGCGCATTCCATCGGCCATCATTAAAAGTCATTATGGTTGTATTAAACAATTACAAGCAGCAAAGATATCAATTCTCAACCCAGAATAACACACTCTAGATTGTGTCAAGTAGTCCTCTACTGAAGTATACTCACTTCTCACATACCTCTCAAATATTGAAGTGTTAATCTTCAGATGTTTGACAACAACACGGCGAATCTTCAAATGCTTATCCTCACTTCCACATATTGCATATGCCAGTGATCTGAAAAAGCAGTTACCATCTGGTTTGATACTCTTTGTCTGACACAGACCTGCAATGGGACCAAAGTGTGTGATGACATCACGGTCACCGTTATCATTTGTCATAAGCACAAGTTCATATAAAGCTTGCTGATCTTTAAGAGTCATAGGAGAAAAAAATACTTCTGGAACTGAAACATCAGTAATAATGATGTCATCTGCTACAACATTTTCAACGTGAGATTTTTAAGCCAATTTCTCAGAGACTAAGTAATAATGATGTCATTTGCTACAACATTTTCAACGTGAGATTTTTTAGCCCATTTCTCAGAGACTAGCTCATCTTGCTTTTTTCTTCTGCCCCTTTTTCCTTTAATTGGCAACACATTACACACAAACTGCAACACTGGAAAGTTGGTGCTTCTTGCATTGGCAGCTTCAGGTACTTGAAATTCAGATGACCTTACCTCAGTAGTCACAGATTCACATATCTTGGGTGTATGTTGTAAGATGTCATTGTAAAGCGCTTTACCAGAAGACCGTGGAAAACTGCTGTGGTCTGCCTCCAGCGAGTGAGACTTTGTAACTCGTTTCTCTGAGAGTTCATCCTGATTTTTTCTTCTCCCCCTTTTTCCTTCACTTGGCAATACATTACACACTGGCTGTGGCATGGGAACATTAGTGCTTCTTGTATTTTGAACTTCAACCTCAGTCGTCACAGATTTGCATACCTTTGGTTTGCGTTTTAAGACTTCACTGTAAAGTGCTTTACCAGAAGAGCATGGAAAACTGCTGCGGTCTGCCTCTAGCGAGTGAGAAACTACAGCACCAGCATAAACCAAAACTCCAGTTATCTCAAATCGTGGCGCACTTACCCAAAATGACTGTGCAATCTCAATAATGTAGTCGTACAAAGATTCTAAGGTGCTGTGATAAGCAACACAACTTGTCTCTGTTTTGTTAGCATGAGAATCAACAAAGGCATACCATGAGCCCTCAATAACTGCTCATGTGTTGGCACAAATACTTAAAAGGAAAGCATCAGCACTCAGTAGAGCTTGCTGAAGAGCTACATCAACTGGCATGGCCACATTGCTTAAGGCTTCTCATAGTCATCAACATTAACAAATTCAGTGAGAGACTCTGCATACTCTATGGAAAATAAATTATTACCCAGCACATGTCTCCTCTGTAATTCATGGACTGCAATGTAATGCCTACCCATGACTTCCCGGTCATTTATGTTACCCTGGTTTCGTAAAGATTCATAAAGGCGTGTTCCTGCACCCAAGACACTGTTGAGATCTTGTGTTGTCCAGTTCAACACATTCTTCATCTTGCTCGTCAACACTGCTGTCAGACTGATGTCACCACACTGTCTGCCGCGTGAATTTCCAAAACGGGCATCACCTTGATGAAAGGAACCTCTTAGCACTGATCTCTGTGGAAATTCAGAACATACAGTTGAAACATTCAAAGAATTGTCATTACGTTTCATAGAAATTAGGTTTTGTGGGTTTTGTCTTGTTATTCTCAGGTTTGTCTCATTTGTCTCAAAGTTTTTCTAAAAAGGACACACTGGTCCTTTTTCCAGAAGGAACGGTGTCCCCTGGGCCATTTGTTTAAGGGGAAGAGGCAGAACCCCTGCCATTTTTTCAAGAGGAAGCGGCCGAACCTCTGCCAAAAGAACCTGCATATCCTCCACCAAAGGAAGCGATGTCCCCTGGATTTGAGGGTGCGATGTTCTTTGGTAAAGGGGAAGCGATGTCCCCTGGTTGTTAAAGGGAAACGATGTTCCCTGTGCCTTTTTATTCAGAGGAGGCGACTGAACCTCTGCCAATTTATTAAGAGGAAGTGGCCAAAACCTCTGTTTGACTTTTTTTAAGAGGAAGCGGTGCAGCCTCTGACATTTTTTTAAGAGGAAGCAGCCGAACCTCTGCTTGACTTTTTTTAAGAGGAAGCGGCCGAACCTCTGCTTGACTTTTTTTAAGAGGAAGCTTTTTTTAAGAGGAAGCGGCCGAACCTCTGCTTGACTTTTTTTAAGAGGAAGCGGTGCAGCCTCTGCAATTTTTTTAAGAGGAAGCGGTGCAGCCTCTGCAATTTTTTAAGAGGAAGCGACAAAAACCTCTTGTGCATAAAAGCACCGTTGTGCATAAAGCCTCTTGGATATCCGGGACCTTTTCTTGGGTCGTGGCATCTGTATAGACAAACAAGAAGATTATGAATGCTTACATAACTCAAGTTGGCAGTTTTATAAAACACCCAACAATACTTCACTTCATTACACTATAGTGATTTTCTAGCCATTTCACACACAAATATCTAACAATTCTGAAATCAATAAGCATTTACTTTAAGAAAAAAAAAAAATATATATATATATATAATTTATTATTATTATTGATGAAATGTATCAATATTAACACATTATGCTTAAAACAAGAAAATACAAATCTGCCAGTGGCTTAAGTTATATTTTTTTGTCCCTTTGAATGAAGGTTATCTTTCACCCAAAAAAACAAAAAATCTCTTCTCTTTTTTACTTTACATAATACATAACAAACCACATTTATCAGAATAATTTAAGTGCACCCACATTCTAACACGAAATCTACCTATATATATATATATATATACAGGTCCTTCTAAAAAAATTAGCATATTGTGATAAAGTTCATTATTTTCTATAATGTAATGATAAAAATTAAACTTTCATATATTTTAGATTCATTGCACACCAACTGAAATATTTCAGGTCTTTTATTGTTTTAATACTGATGATTTTGGCATACAGCTCATGAAAACCCAAAATTCCTGTCTCAAAAAATTAGCATATCATGAAAAGGGTCTCTAAACAAGCTATTAACCTAATCATCTGAATCAACTAATTAACTCTAAACACCTGCAAAAGATTCCTGAGGCTTTTAAAAACTCCCAGCCTGTTTCATTACTCAAAACCGCAATCATGGGTAAGACTGCCGACCTGACTGCTGTCCAGAAGGCCATCATTGACACCCTCAAACAAGAGGGTAAGACAGAAAGAAATTTCTGAACAAATAGGCTGTTCCCAGAGTGCTGTATCAAGGCACCTCAGTGGGAAGTCTGTGGGAAGGAAAAAGTGTGGCAAAAAACGCTGCACAACGAGAAGAGGTGACCGGACCCTGAGGAAGATTGTGGAGAAGGGCCGATTCCAGACCTTGGGGGACCTGCGGAAGCAGTGGACTGAGTCTGGAGTAGAAACATCCAGAGCCACCGTGCACAGGCGTGTGCAGGAAATGGGCTACAGGTGCCGCATTCCCCAGGTCAAGCCACTTTTGAACCAGAAACAGCGGCAGAAGCGCCTGACCTGGGCTACAGAGAAGCAGCACTGGACTGTTGCTCAGTTTTGCATGTCATTCGGAAATCAAGGTGCCAGAGTCTGGAGGAAGACTGGGGAGAAGGAAATGCCAAAATGCCTGAAGTCCAGTGTCAAGTACCCACAGTCAGTGATGGTCTGGGGTGCCATGTCAGCTGCTGGTGTTGGTGCACTGTGTTTTATCAAGGGCAGGGTCAATGCAGCTAGCTATCAGGAGATTTTGGAGCACTTCATGCTTCCATCAGCTGAAAAGCTTTATGGAGATGAAGATTTCATTTTTCAGCACGACCTGGCACCTGCTCACAGTGCCAAAATCACTGGTAAATGGTTTACTGACCATGGTATTACTGTGCTCAATTGGCCTGCCAACTCTCCTGACCTGAACCCCATAGAGAATCTGTGGGATATTGTGAAGAGAAAGTTGAGAGACGCAAGACCCAACACTCTGGATGAGCCTAAGGCCGCTATCGAAGCATCCTGGGCCTCCATAACACCTCACCAGTGCCACAGGCTGATTGCCTCCATGCCACGCCGCATTGAAGCAGTCATTTCTGCAAAAGGATTCCCGACCAAGTATTGACTATTGAGTGCATAACTGAACATAATTATTTGAAGGTTGACTTTTTTTTTGTATTAAAAACACTTATTTTATAGGGCTGATGAAATATGCTAATTTTTTGAGAAAGGAATTTTGGGTTTTCATGAGCTGTATGCCAAAATCATCAGTATTAAAACAATAAAAGACCTGAAATATTTCAGTTGGTGTGCAATGAATCTAAAATATATGAAAGTTTAATTTTTATCATTACATTATGGAAAATAATGAACTTTATCACAATATGCTCATTTTTTGAGAAGGACCTGTATATACAAACAATAACAAAACATTTCTTTGTAAATATATATAAAAATAACACATGATATTGAGCATAAACTCATTTCAACTAAAAAATAATTGATATACTATCCATGAGTTACATTATTAAACAAACATTAAGGTTAAAATTGACTTATTAACCAAGTATTCATTTTATTAGAGATTTGCAGTGCACCTGGCACCAACATTAAATAAATAGTTTGCCAAAAATCAACATCACATGCCTATTAAATTTCAAAATTCAACAAAATTAAAATAAATAGAATGTCATTTCAAACTAATTTAACACACATCTACTATTAGCGTTGCACACATTTCAGCATGAACAATGCATTTTATGTAAATGTTTGTAGAAACCATGTGGCTGCCCTTTATGGGAGGCCATTTTGTCAACATTCATTCAAAACAGCACACAAAATTAAGATGCCTAAAATACTTTCAACAACATAACTATTAGTTTTATACAGAAGAATTTGAATAGTAAACTGATAGAATTTCAAATGACATTGCTTAATCTATGACCAGCTCAATCTCACCTTCTCACAGAAAGTAGTCTACTTGTTTGCCTTTTTTATAAAACCTCACATAATTATAAATTGATGGAAAAACATTACACTAATTACACTACTTTACTAATCAATATCAAATAACCAAATATTGTATTACTCATTAATATACACATTATTATGCACTGAATTAATCATTTCAATATTTACTGTGCCAAGTTAGCCTAATTAGCATGATTGATTTTTTTTCTGTACAAATTAACAAGAAATTAAGTAAAATAACTAATTTGTAAGAGGCTTCATAATTAGTTAACTAATCAGGTGAATCTTATTATCAAAAAGCTTAAAAGTAACTGAAAATTTTCTTTCATTATCTGCAAGCCTAATATAGTGTTACAGGTTGGTCTATATCCATCTTTGATGATTTTTAAATTCAGAGCATGACTTTAATATTTTCCTGATAATGTTTGGTGTATATTAACTATATATCACAAAACATATGTCTGATAATTATAACTACATTGTTGAATTAACACAAAAAAAAATTGCATATTCATTATATACATGTGGCTCCTGTAAATCATAATCTCATTATTTGATCTTAAAGGTCCCCTGACATGGGGTTATTTTATTATTTTATAATGTGTCCTGGGTTGCCCTTATAATGTTAGTATGTTTTTTAGATCAAAAATAGTCATAATTTAGAAATAAAAGGCATTTTTCCTAGCCTGATTTTAGCCTTTGATTTGAACGCTCTGTTTGAAGGGGCGTGTCTGCTGTGTGTAACCGGCCTCTGCTGTGATTGGCTGACATGCTTGCATATGAAATAGCTATGTATTACATGTGAAACTCTCTCGAATAATTTTACTACAGCTATTATACGTTTTTACTATTACAGCTATCGAGATTAACGAATCGTGAGAAGTTTTTAAAGTATTTAGATCTATTCCCATCACATAAAATGTTGCCGTGATGAGCATTGAGCAAGCAGATGACAGTCTGTTGATCGCGAGCATGAAGATCTTATCTTTGCAACGCAGTTTCTGCACTCTCTCTAATGCTTTCCCCAATGCAAACACGATGATGTACATACAGTAAGAGCTTCGTTGTGCAGTGTAACGTGCGTCATTGATTTTCATAACGAGTTGTCCAGATAAACTCGCGCTGTGCAGAAAGATTGTTCTTTGATCGTTTTCTGTATAATTTGTTCAGAATTTAAATACGATTATTTTCATCCTACTAAAAGAAACGATGTGAAGTTGATATTTTAGTCACTGGCTTGACTTACTGATGCATAAACAGTATTGAACGATTTTGAGAGAAAGATTAACTTACCTGTCTGAACTTGAACAATTAGGCTACACATCAGAAATTGTTGCTTGGTAGCTCGATCGATTTATTTTCAGACGTTCATCGAGTTGAGGAAACAGTCGTCGGTGAAATGTTTGGACCATACAAAACTTTGGGAAGTTGTGTTGGCGCATTTCCAGAGTAATTAACCCATTGTTTCTTCAGAGGCTCGGATGAAGGAACTAAAAAATACTTTTGTGTTCATTTGTACATCCGAACTCTGATCAACTGCCATGCTTCGCTCGTTTGCAAGCCATGATATCTCTCGAGGAAAAACTAAAATCGCGCCGGCGCGTTCGTACTTCCTGTTCCTAGCTCGTTTTCTCATGGGCGAGCCAAATGTCCGGGCGGGCAAAGCAGAGAAAGAGGAGGCAACCTTTTCACGTTATGACGTCATTATCGAAGAGATTCAAGATCAGCGCGTCTGAGCTGCAGAGAAGAGAAAAATAGCCAAAGCTTGGTGTCATGTTTCAATGTGTTTAAGTTCTGTTTTGGTATCTGGTTTCCCCCTGTATTTGTGATTTTGGTTTAGTCCTGTTATTAGTTCAGTTTTGTGATCTTGTTCACCCCCGTCTTTTGTGATTTTGGTTCAGTCCTGTTATGCCGAGTTCAGACTGCACGATTTTAGCTCGCCGACAGGTTTTGAGAAATCGCCGACAAATGCCCGAAATCACAGGCAAATCGGTGCTCGATCACGCGAGTGACAATCACGCAGTGTGAATGAGCAAAGACGCGATCTGAGAGATTCGCCGACGAGTCGCCGGCGCTTGTGAGATATTTGGCATGCTAAATATCTGGACCTGTTGGCGATTCAAAATCCTACTGTGTGAAAAGTGTTCTGACTGAAAAATACATCGGCAATTACCGACAGCCAATGAGAGAGCAAGATACAGAGCAGCAGGGAGTTCGGGGAGGAGTTATAGATCACATATCAACATGGCATTGTTTCAGAAAAAGGCTTCTTCTATTTGGACCCAAGAAATGGAAGAAAAAATAGTAGAAATTTGGCAGGAGCACCTGTGTCTGTTTGACGTTTCATCTGAGCTGTACCACAGACCGGGTCGAAAAAGAAAAAGTCTCACGTGAGAACTCCTGTCTTGCACGTGTGATGTCGCGTTGTTTCATTGTCACATCTCGCGTGTGTTTGTTGTGAAACGTATGTAGTTTGCGCCCAGCGTGCTAGACAGAGTTGTCAGCGATTCTTCCTATTGTAAAGTCATGCAGTGTGAAACCTTCTGTCGCCGATCCATCGTGCAGTGTGAACACAGCAGCGACTGAATGCTGGCCAAGATAGTCATGCAGTGTGAAAAGAACAGCGACCCGACTACTTTAAAAATCGTGCAGTCTGAACTCGGCATTAGTTTTCCCGCTCTGTCTAATTAGTTATTCCCTTCACCTGTGTTCAGTTAATCATCCTATTAGTCCCTGTTCATTTAAGCCCTGTGTTTTCCCTCAGTGTTTGTTGGTCGTCGTCCTTGTATGGTTGTGTTACTGAATTCCTGGAGTTTGTTATTTTGTTCCTGTATGTTACTGAAGTTAATTTTGTAAATAAATCAACTACTTTGAAATTTCTGCATCCTCGTCTTCAGCTACCTGCACTCAACCTGACAGAACGACCAACCTTAAAAAAAAGAAAATATATATATATATATATACAAAGATGAGTTAACGGTTCGTGGTAACTCGGTTGGCTAGGTTTAGGGGAACCCGGGGCGGTCACATTAGGGGAGGTGATCGAGCCCACCAGAACCTGAGCCCATAGCCTACCCACCAGCACCTGAGCCCATCGCCTGCCCGCCAGAGCCTGAGCCCATCGCCTGCCCGTCAGAGCCTGAGCCCATCGCCTGCCCGCCAGAGCCTGAGCCCATCGCCTGCCCGCCAGAGCCTGAGCCCATCGCCTGCCCGCCAGAGCCTGAGCCCATCGCCTGCCCGCCAGAGCCTGAGCCCATCGCCTGCCCGCCAGAGCTTGAGCCCATCGCCTGCCCGCCAGAGCCTGAGCCCATCGCCTGCCCGCCAGAGCCTGAGCCCATCGCCTGCCCGCCAGAGCCTGAGCCCATCGCCTGCCCGCCAGAGCCTGAGCCCATCGCCTGCCCGCCAGAGCCTGAGCCCATCGCCTGCCCGCCAGAGCTTGAGCCCATCGCCTGCCCGCCAGAGCCTGAGCATCGCAGTGTCTGCTGTTCCTGAGCCGGAGCCAGTGTCTGCTGTTCCTGAGCCGGAGCCAGTGTCTGCTGTTCCTGAGCCGGAGCCAGTGTCTGCTGTTCCTGAGCCGGAGCCAGTGTCTGATATTCCTGAGCCGGAGCCAGTGTCTGATGTTCCTGAGCCGGAGCCAGTGTCTGATGTTCCTGAACCAATGTTTGTTTCTGTGTTTGTGTCTGTCCTTGTGGCCGCTACTGTTCTAGTGGCTACTGAGCCTGAGCCGGTGTCTGTTCCAGTTCCTGAGCCGGTGTCTGTTCCCGTTCCTGAGCCGGTGTCTGTTCCCGTTCCTGAGTTTCTGTGTTTGTGTCTGTCTTTGTGGCCGTTACTGTTCTAGTGGCTGCTGAGCCTGAGCCGGTGTCTGTCCCTGAGCCGGTGTCTGTCCCTGAGCCGGTGTCTGTTCCTGATCCTGAGCCTGTCCTTCTCCCCAAGAAAATTTTTTGGGGGGGTGCTATACGCCTTCGCCGTGGCCGGCCAAAGACCCACGGAGGCCTGAAAAAAGACCGCCACGGCCGCCCGAAGGGTCCTCACCGCTCACTGTTCTAGTGGCTGCTGAGCCTGAGCCGGTGTCTGTCCCTGAGCCGGTGTCTGTCCCTGAGCCGGTGTCTGTTCCTGATCCTGAGCCTGTCCTTCTCCCCAAGAAAATTTTGGGGGGGGGGGGGGGCTATACGCCTTCGCCGTGGCCGGCCAAAGACCCACGGAGGCCTGAAAAAAGACCGCCACGGCCGCCCGAAGGGTCCTCACCGCTCACTGTTCTAGTGGCTGCTGAGCCTGAGCCGGTGTCTGTCCCTGAGCCGGTGTCTGTCCCTGAGCCGGTGTCTGTTCCTGATCCTGAGCCTGTCCTTCTCCCCAAGTAAATTTTTTGGGGGGGGGGCTATACGCCTTCGCCGTGGCCGGCCAAAGACCCACGGAGGCCTGAAAAAAGACCGCCACGGCCGCCCGAAGGGTCCTCACCGCTCACCGTTCTAGTGGCTACTGAGCCTGAGCCGGTGTCTGTTCCAGTTCCTGAGCCGGTGTCTGTTCCCGTTCCTGAGCCGGTGTCTGTTCCCGTTCCTGAGCCGGTGTCTGTTCCCGTTCCTGAGTTTCTGTGTTTGTGGCCGTTACTGTTCTAGTGGCTGCTGAGCCTGAGCCGGTGTCTGTCCCTGAGCCGGTGTCTGTCCCTGAGCCGGTGTCTGTTCCTGATCCTGAGCCTGTCCTTCTCCACAAGAAAATTTGGGGGGGGGGGGGCTATAA
This sequence comes from Rhinichthys klamathensis goyatoka, assembly GCF_029890125.1. NCBI lineage: Eukaryota > Metazoa > Chordata > Actinopteri > Cypriniformes > Leuciscidae > Rhinichthys > Rhinichthys klamathensis. The sequence goes on along the minus strand of NW_026606564.1, from coordinate 12,061,975 downwards.
GCCTTCGCCGTGGCCGGCCAAAGACCCACGGAGGCCTGAAAAAAGACCGCCACGGCCGCCCGAAGGGTCCTCACCGCCATGGCCGCCCGAAGGGTCCTCACCACCACGGCCCCCCGAAGGGTCCTCACCACCACGGCCACCCGAAGGGTCCTCACCACCATGGCCACCCGAAGGGTCACCACCGCCCTGGACGCCCGAGGGTCCGACAGTTCCGCCCTGGACGCCCGAGGGTCCGACAGCTCCGCCGTGGCCACGCCCACAGCCTGCTCCGCCTGGACCGTCCTGGAGTCCAGGATGCCCACCCTCCCACCCCTTTGGATGTTATACGGCGCGAGGACGCGCCTTCGGGGAGGGGGGAGGTACTGTCATGTTTCAATGTGTTTAAGTTCTGTTTTGGTATCTGGTTTCCCCCTGTATTTGTGATTTTGGTTTAGTCCTGTTATTAGTTCAGTTTTGTGATCTTGTTCACCCCCGTCTTTTGTGATTTTGGTTCAGTCCTGTTAGTTTTCCCGCTCTGTCTAATTAGTTATTCCCTTCACCTGTGTTCAGTTAATCATCCTATTAGTCCCTGTTCATTTAAGCCAGGGGACCTTTAAATTGTTTTCTACTGTGCATACTATATTTCTTATTTCTTATAGATATGGCAAGTTCATCTACAGCACAGAGTGTAACAGGTTACATACACAAAGTTAGCTGTATTAAACAGGGCCCCCCCCAAAAATTTTTTTGATGCATAACTTCAACAAAAACATATATTTTCGACCTTAAGAATCTTCAGGGCTGAACTACATGGTCAATTCAAAGCATCAGAAAATGATCGGTGAGTCTGTCACAAATGTTATTCTTTTTAAAATGACATTCACAATGACCTTTTAGCTCTGAAGTAGTTATGCACTCTTAAAAATGGTTCTAAACAGTACCAATTTAGGGTTCTTTAACTCATAACAATCGCAGAACCCTTTTTAGACCTTTTAGAATTTAACTTTTGAGAATGTGTTGAGTCTATGGTATTTGATGACTGAGCTAAAAAAAAAAATTATGCATCTTTAATATTTAAATATTTCAAAAACAAAGATGTGGGAATAAAGAACCATAAACTGTAACACAAAGAACCATTTTAACATATGAAGATTTATCAGTATCATACAAATATAAAAAGAACTGTTACTAAACGTAAAAAATCTTTAAAGAACAAACTTATTTTTAGACTGTATGACTGTACTCTTTAAACTGTATACTAGAAGAGTAACCATATCTCCTTTATCCATGCAACTCCTAGGAAGCCCATTAAGCTGGAAAATGTTGAAATAAAACCTTCACAATTGTACGCTGCAAAGAACGACATCCTTTTTACAAATCGTTCTAAACTGCTATGTGCAGCAGATGTGGGATACTCCTATAACTCCCAAAAAGAGGACCCAAAAATTGTGCCTTTGGAACATATTTTGAAGACCAGCTTACAATATGAACGGGTTAGTACATTTTATAACAAAATTATGTATTTGAATTTAAATTGATGTATGATCTATTTTAAATGGATGTAATTTTTCACACATTACCTAATCATTAACCGTTAACTAATAGAGATCCACTAATAGGAACTTGGAGAAACCTATATATATACACACAGTGTAAAGGGATGCCAAAATTCTCACTATATTATTGAACCAATCTGTCTGTGCCCTCACTGAGTAAATATTCATTAGGGGCTGTTTAGCCACCCTTGCACATTTCACACTTCAACAGAGCAGTGAGGCTCCATTACACACCACTGTCTTTCAAATCTGTGGTGTGGGTTGGGTGTGTGATTTATTATGATTTTAAAATGTCTCCACAATCTGCTTTTGACGAAATGTCATGTCTGTTGATTATACATGTATATGAAAAAACTAACTAACATTACATTTAAATGTCCATACATGTCTGAAATAAACCTTGTGTTACTGAAATTGAAAAGAACAGCTTTAACATACTCTATTATACTAATCTGTAAATGCCTCTTTCAATAGGTATTACTCCATGTTAAAGTTGCTCAGCAAGAGAGTGAGGGACACAATGTAATGAGGGATTTACACCGTATGTGACCAAACAGCTTCGGCAGAACTCACAGTCTGGGGCAATCACTGCCTTCACATGGAACAGTGGTATAGTATGTCAAACGTCTCAGTAAGACAGTATGACAACAAACCATGTCTAAGTACGACAAAAGACACTGAATTCACAACCATCCAATCTCGAGGCACTGCGATCTTTGTTCCCACCACAACCTCAGTCACTCAAGACTGTGAAATAATTGGCGCACAAATAACAAACACTTACATCTGTCCGTTAAAACATCTCATTGGTAACGTCACTATCCAGTTCAAAAATACTGTGTGCAAAATGTCAAACCCAATTCACATCAACTGCAATAGAAGTTAAAACCTATGGAAATCTGACAATGAAATCTACCTCTGGCAACATTTTTAAAGCAAAAATTGGCAATAGCGTTGTCAGCACCCTTGTAGATGTAAAACGCAGCAGATCTAATGACGATATTGTTGATTGTCTTCTTGAACTACCACAAATGAAAGTCACAACACACAATGACTTTATCATTAGAATTGAACCCATCTGCATTGCTTCACTTGATACCAACACAACTGCAATCACTGATCATGACACTACAGATAGTCTAAAAGAGACTGAAACTGAAAGAGCTGGACACTCTAAACAAGACATTAAAGATCTGGAGTTTGATCAAACTTTACTGGAAATGCATACACCACCACACGGAACACATTCTACACCCACAGACACTTCTTCTTTTGCGGTCCAAAAAACACAAACTGACACACCTATAGAGCAACCCTCTAACTCAGCACATGTCCAAGAACAGAAATGTACAGTCAAAAAGATGCGATCAGTACAACTAAAAAAGAAATTAAATATATATTGTTTCCCTTTCCACTGTGAATATGTAGTTTGTATTTCATTTAATACTTGACTAAATGTCTATGTATATATATATATATATATATATTTTATTTTTTTTATTTTGGGCATGTGTAAATTGAGTATTGAAAAGATTGCATAGAAAATCTTGTTTTTCATTTGTTGTTGGCAAATACATATACTTTACATTAAATGGAATGAAACTAAAAGCAAAACTGTCCCTTTATTCTACAATAAATTGTTAATTCTTGCAAAGTTGAATGACTGTAATACATCTTCTGGGGGGTATTCCAGAAATCAGTTTGTGACATACCTGGCTATGTTTAAGAGTTGGGTATGTTTACTCTTAAAGTTTAAGAGTAAAACTCTGTAAACAAAGCTTTCTGCCCGGGGCCTGTAACACAAGGTTTTGGTTAATCAACCAACAGTTCAAGGTATATGTAACGGTAAGTTAAATTTGTTTCTGGGATACATCCCCCAGTAAATGGCCTTGCACTTAAACCCACAAGCACAGGACAATTGGTAATTAGCCTATCAACCAGGTGGATCAAATTATTTAAACATTCAAATCACTAGTCATTTTCTCTTGTTCTAACTGCAGTAAGACTTGTTTGAATGGCTGCTGAAAGAATCAGGTACACATGGCATTTGTTTCTTAACCCTTTAGGCACCAGAGGTTTTTTCCTAAAACGTTCGATTTTGACATCTTAATTTCAAAAGGCTATATCTTAAAAGTGATAAAAGGGATTACATCTTCCCATCTAATTTGCATATTATGACATCATATGGTGGCGGCAATCTTGGATTATAGAATTTTCATGAAAAGTCACGTTTAAATGATAAAATGCAGCACTTCTTTCCCCCCAAAATGTCCATCACCTTCTGTATGCTATATTGCACAATACTGAATGCTCAGGTATATAGTAAGTAGTAAACAAACTGTGTAAATCATTACTAATAAATGGTAGAAACAAACCGAATGCATGTAGTGGTTGGCCTTTTGCTGTAGAGATTTTCCATTTACTAAATACAGTAGGCACTCTGATTCCATGTATGGGGCACATATATATTATTCATATGACATGCAAACACAAGTAGACAAGACCTGTTTAGTTCAAGCGCTCACTTGCCACGGCAAGGCACAGATCATGAGTGAGATGATGAGCAGCGCGGCCAGATCTGCCTCGCGCGCGCGCCGAGTGTGCACAGCTCGGACTACTGTCATTGTCATTGCGACTCCCCACCCTGCCTCCACGTTGCCTCCTAACTGTCCTATGAATACTTCGACCTCGTCTAACATACCCAGTGGTATTAGACAAAGTCTCCACCACAATACTGTCGCCGCGATTGCGGAGAGGCTCTGATAACATGGCTCACTCGCACACTAGCTCCACTTTTGATCGCACTGATTCAATGCGCTCTAACTCGAACATTTTGTATAGAAGCATGACGTTTTTTTGATTCGGGGATGAAGTATGACATGTCTGCCATCCAGTGGAGGGGAGGTTGAACGAAATTTGACACCCAATTTGACAAAATCGGCCGTTTTATTCAGTGCCGCATCTTGTCGAGTAAACTCGACCGTGGCGCCTAGAGGGTTAAACGGTGTTATCATTAGTGGTGGGTAGATCGAGGCTTCGTGAAACAGTTGAAGCAAATGTGCCATTTGTGTCGAGGCTTCGAAACGATCCGACACCCGTCTCAACGGTGACACCTAGTGGTCACTTGCAGGTGTTGATCTGAAATAACCTTGACAACGAGCCATTAAAAAATTAGTTTTTTTTTTTATTATTGTATTTTTCTAATATGTGAACCTGTAGGCTCCTCACTGTGCATAATGTTATTTTGGTCATGAAAAAATCATATTAATAAAATAAATCAAGCCACAATGTCTCACCTTTTTTATAGATTTTTATTCAAAAATCTTAATTTCTCTGCTGTCGAAGGACTTGGCCTACTTCTTTTTTTACAGAATTTCTCCAGCCTTTGAAAAAAATCCTCTCACAAGGGACACTTGTTGCTGGCATGAAAAGATATTTTTGATCCATAAATCTATTAGGAAAACCAAAATGATGTCTTGGCTGTAGATTGGGTACTCATATGTAGACCAATAAAATGTATATTCGCAAATTATTATATTATATTGACAACATTTTATATTATATTCACAGTTAAGCTGTTTTTAACATGATTGGCAGTTATGATTGGGACGTTAGGTTGTAGGGCTTAGGTTGACACAGGCCTATGGACTTTCTAAACAGTGTCCCAACAGTTTGTTATTATATTTCAATTATAATTATATTTCAAACAATGCACCTTGCTTAGATGGCCCAGCAGTGTCAGTAGCAGGCCTATGTACAGGGGGAATGCTATCCTCTGCAACCTGCAGGATGACTGCTCCTAAAATGGCGCATCATGGATGATGTATTGTTGCAGTAGGCTAGCTGCCCATCACAATATCTCACTTTATTTGGGGTTTCCAAATGGAAATGCTCCCACACCACAGATGTACTCTTCTCTTCTGTGGAGCCTCCATTTTTATCTATCTATCTATCTATCTATCTATCTATCTATCTATCTATCTATCTATCTATATATATATACATCTATTAATCTATCTGTCTATATTTCTATCTATGCATCTAATGTGTCACTATATGTATACTCTGTCTGTCTCTAGCCTATCAGTCAATGTGTAAATTTAAATGTAAGACTAAATATAACTAAACAAATCCTCTCACAAAAAACCCACGAGGTCAAGATGCGTTGACTTCACTTTTATACAGATGTGCGATTGTGTGGTCTGTTCACGATCCTGTCAATCAAACGCTGATTCGGCGGACCATGCCACCTGTCGAAACACTTGTGAAACACTTCGAAGCTTCATTTAGCCGTAGTCACGTGACATGGGTGTTTTGAATCACGCTTCGGATCAGTGTCTCGAAACATCTGCGCTTCGGGATCTCGAAAAGCTTCGGAACGCCCGTTTCGCGTCAGCCACCCCTAGTTATCATCCACTTTATATATTTCTATGTCATGCTTCAGTTATTTTTTTTTTCCTTCATTTCGTTACGGAGTTAATGGGAAGGCACATTCATGAATGTTCATTCATTCACAATGTCAGCTCTTTGAAATGGAATTAAAATTTTTTTTTTACATTACACATCAACAAGAAGTGTTTTTCTCAAGTAAAAGTGCTCAGACCCAAATAACAAAACCAACTCAAGGCAATGTCTGTCACAAATTACTTTTACTAATAGCCTCTGTTTAAATAATGATGATATATGCTATAATATGTACCAGCAATGGTCACACAATGCATACAAAATTGTTTTGCCATATTTATTGTCTTGAACCATGAGCTTTAATTAAATTAAATGAACATAAATGTAAGTCTGAAGTCCATAAATCCATGTTTGTATTAACACAAAAATTAAGATGTAACTGTCATTTATGCTACTTTTAGGACGCCTTTTCAGTGGAAGATGTTGAAATAAAGCTTTCACCATTTTATGCTGAAAAAAAAAAAAACATTTTCTTCACATAAACCTAAACAAGATGCTGTGCTTCAGGACATCAAGGAGTGATGACCCTAGCACAGAACCTGCTCGCAATATGAAATGGTATGCATTTAGGATAAAGATAAGGTAATTATTGTTAATGTTGCTTAGAAACATTTATTGGTCATCAAAGAAAATAAGGAATTATAAATGTAAATGGTTATATGGACCCATTTGTCAGAGCATGTATAGATCAATTAAATTAGCATTATTCTATATAAAGCGTATTCACTAATTAAATCTAATTAGAACATTTTACTACCCAATACTCAATATCACTTTTTTTCCTAAATATTCTCAACATCAATAACTTTAAGCTCTCTGAAATGAGTAGATCTAAACAAGCATATGCCTTTCAAATGCTGCAAATCACATGTTCAACATCCCCCTCATCAGACACTGCCAATTAATTTAGCAGAGTTTGAAAGTCTTGAATTGGGAATATCCAATGGGGGACCTATACAAAATATGCAATGCTGGAGCTCCCCAGGTTTAAAGTAATAATGTTTATATTCTGTTAACTAATAATATTTTTTGTCTCATTGTGTTTCTTGGACCACAAAAGGAGAGGTTTGTGGGTGTACGACGTGTAAGTGCAGTGGTGTATGCATTTCCAGTAAAGTTTGAGTGTGAAGCAATATTGATGTCTTCAATTCTTTATTGTGTGTCGTGACTTTCATTTGCAGTAGTTCAAGCAGACAATTGTAGGGTCTGGACCCATCAGACACACACTAATTATTCATTATACACAAAGGTTTATGAAACTCCAAAACTAACATCCCAAATGAAATGAACACCACGGCTGAAACAGTGTCATGTTACAGGGCTGATAAGGAGATTTTACGACCACATTCCTTTGGCCACATGCGCAAGAGAGAGACAATGGGAAGACAGAAACAATCTTTAATACAGACTTTGCTGCATTAATCATAGACTAACTGATCTATAAATAAACATGCATAAAAATGTGAAAGAAACAGTGTAAATGGTTTACTGTCTTGTGTACTATTATATATATATATATATATTATGGAATGTACCTTGGTATACAACCAACTAACGATCAATGTAACCTCACTTGTATCATGCCTCCTACCTAATTAATCCTCATTTAATGACTTACACTTTGATGTACATCACCTTCTTCTAGAATGCAGCGTGGATGTGTTATATCTATCTGAGCATTAATGAAGGTATAACCACGCTTGGGACAAAGACTCGTAAATTAACTAGAGCAACCTTCCCACTCAGACATTTCACCTTGCTTATTGGTCCAGTCAACCCTTAGGGGTTGGATCTCTCTCAGGCTTTATTAGAGACAGTCCACATGTGACCTCCCTCTCTTAGTTTTTCATCCAGCCGCAACACTGTTTCTGGTGATACTGGGGAACCCCCTCCCCAGCAGGCCCTGATCCAACTAGATATGGGCTCAGGCAGGAGAGAGAAGACTCTCTCACAAAGAACCAAGGACAATCGCAGGAGTTTTGGAACAACGACTCCAACCAACAACGACTCCAATCACCCACTCTTCCGACTTCCTCACTTCTCCTGGGTGCTCGGCGTGGCCTCAACAGGGCCCAGGGCCCCAGGCCTTGACCAAACCAGCCATCCACTCATGGAGAAAGATAACTTTCAAACAACTTCCACTTGCCACTGCTGGAACCCTCAACGACTTAAATTTTCCACAACTTCAAGAATTGTTCCCACTACAAATGCAAGTATTCAATTCAATGAAATGTGAAAATGAAATGCTGTTGGTTCTTCTCATAGTTAGATGGATCTTATCCATCGTTACATCATTCCATCTCTCACTCCTTTTTCCTACACATGTATTTATGTATGTATGTTTGTTTAGTTATTCATGTTTATGATTTAGTTAATAAAACTTGTGCACTATGTATTTGGTTCTGATTCACTGCTTGCAAACAAAGTCTCTTTTACGATCTTGATCTTGCTACTTGTTCAAAGCGCTGTACATGCTAAGAAATAATTATTCTTCTGTGGCCATGGAAGATACCCTTTTCTTAGAATAAATTAATAATCAAAAGAGTTCGTCGGACGAACTGATTAATTGATTGTAATATTAATTTAGCCATGTCAAGTTAATCCAATTAACTGACCCAAATATTCATAATTAATCATAAATCAAAGTTATTATTGATTATTAATATTTCCTATAGCTAAGTTCCTTACACAATCAACAATATCATCATTATATCTGCTGTGTTGTGTTTTAAGTGTCCTGACAACACTATTGGAAATTTTTGCTTTATGAAATCTACATCTGGCAAAAGTTTTAGTGACAATCCCTTGGGTTTTAACTTCTATTGCAGTTGATTTTAAGTGAGATTGGCATTTTACACTATTTCCTTAGCTGGACAGTGACATGTTACTAATGAGATGTTTTAACCAACATATGCAAGTGTTTCGTTATTTGTGCGCCAATTATTGCATAGTCTTGACTTTCTGAAGTTGTGGAGGCAAAAATTATTGCAGTGCCTTGTCATCTGTCAAACAATATGAGAAACCATATCACACAACAAGAGACGCTTGAGACATTTATCTTAACATCAGACAGTGGTATAATATGACCAAGTATAAGTTTTTTTGCAAAAATGCTTATAACTTTTGCAAATAGTTTAAAATTTGATTTCTTTATGTCATTATATTCCTTGGCTTATCGATCGATCGGTAGTCCAAAAAGAGCAAAAGTCGAGTTGCTCTCGAACACCCATTTTGCGGCTCTTTTAAACGGAAGTAAAAGTCATTCCTACAGCTGATTAGGCTGACGTCACCGGGGATTCCCTGGAGCCCCGCGACGGAACTCTCGCGTGAGTAAAACGGAAGCACAACCACAAGTCCGGGCAATCAACAGAGGAAGAATATTTATAAAATAGCAGCTGTCTAATAAGACTCCTTTAAGTACTTAACAGCAATATAAATATTCATTCCTTAGTTGATTGCCCGGACTTGTGGTTGTGCTCCCGTTTTACTCACGCGAGAGTTCCGTCGCGGGGCTCCAGGGAATCCCCGGTGACGTCAGCCTAAAGGAGCAGCTGGTGAAGGTTGGATCTATGGTGGAAAAGGACCACATGGGAGCCAAAGACTACTGGCAAAAAGTCGGCACTCAGAGCAGCAAAGAAAAGACCAACAAGAAATCTGCGGAACGTACCTTTAACAAAAACCTGGCTGGAGTAACACTAGCACAACCCCATCCAGTGTCATCTCTCCTGATGGTGCCTGTAAGGGTGAATGGCAAAGAAGTGAAGGCAGTGTTAGACACAGGTAGCACTTACACTTTAATGCAAGAAAGCCTGTGGAAACAGTTGAAAAGTGAGATTCCATCAGTCGTTACTTCCAGTCCACAGAGGTTCATAATGGCGGACGGCACGATTCACCAGTCCAGAGATCTGCAAAGGATTAGGATTCAATGGCACGACCAGGAATGCAGTTTGGATACTTATATCTTAAAAGACACTCACCTCGCATTTCCTCTTATTGCTGGTCTGGATTTCCTGAGGGACACGGGAGCAGTCCTGGAAGTGGGACGAGGCAGATATGGGTTAAGATCTGAAAAAGGAAACACCTATTACCCTTTCTTGCCATCGCAGATTCCTACAGGTTCAGCTACCCCGGCTGGTCAACATCGTTCTCATGTGGCTGCAAAGCTGAATTTATACTACGCATTACCATCCACTGGTAGACTTCCAGAACTCATGTCCGTTTTCCCCGAGATCACTAGGTGGGACTCTGATAATCAGGAGGAGTTGTCGAAGTTGATCTCCGCTTGGCCATGCACCACCTCCAACAACCTGGGTAAGACATCAATAGTACAACACAAAATCACATTATCTGATGACATACCCCTCAAATCCCGGGCCTACAAAGTTTCTCCTCTTAAGACACAGATCATTGAGGAGCAAGTAGATCAGATGGTGCGAGATAATATCATTGAACCTTCCTTCTCACCTTGGTCTTCACCTGTGGTCCTGGTCCCCAGACCTGATGGCTCATACAGGTTTTGTGTGGATTATAGGAGGCTTAACAGCAAGACAGTGCCCGACGCGTATCCAATGCCGTTGATTCACGACATCCTTGAATCCTCGGAAGGAGCCTCCTGGTTTGGCTCCTTGGATCTACGATCTGGGTACTGGCAGGTGGAGATGGACGAACAGAGTAAGGAAAAAACTGCTTTTATCTCCACCAAGGGGCTTTTTCAATTCAAGTCTATGCCGTATGGGCTCAGAAATGCTGCTGCTACCTTCCAGCATCTGATGGAGAGAGTTCTGTCGGATTTGCGGGGTAAAATTTGTTTCGTTTATATAGACGACATCATCATCTATTCAAAGTATTAGAACAACACAGTCAACATCTCAACATGGTTTTACATAGACTTACCCAAGCCAACTTGACGCTGAACATGAAGAAATGTCACTTCTTCAAGCCGCAGCTCAAATTCCTCGGCCATAAAGTCTCTGAGAAGGGAGTGGAGATTGACCGAGAAAAGACCAGTGCTGTTGCCGAGTTCCCTCCACCTCAAGACCTCAAAGCCTTGCAACGGTTTCTAGGCCTTGTAGGGTGGTATCATAAATTTATCGCACATTTCGCTGACATTTCTGCACCATTGAACAACCTGAAAAAGAAAGGAGTCAAGTGGGAGTGGACCACTGAATGTCAAGCAAGTATGGATGCACTTAAGCTGGCTCTACAAAACTCACCTGTGTTAATACAACCAGACACCTCCAAAGACTTCCAAATTCATACTGACGCCAGTGAGGTAGGACTGGGGGCCATCCTCACACAACAGGTGGAGGAGGGTGAAAAGGTGGTGGCATATGCTTCACGGACCTTAAATGGAGCTGAGAAAAATTACAGCACCTCGGAAAAAGAATGTCTGGCTGTAGTGTGGGCAGTCGAAAAGTGGAGACATTACCTAGAGGGAAGACCCTTTGACGTCTTTACTGACCATGCGGCTCTAGCATGGGCATTCAATTGTCCTAAAACCTCCTCACGCCTAACTCGCTCGACACTCCGCCTGCAACAGTTTGACTTCCAGGTCCATCACAGGAAAGGCTGCTTTAACATGGGACCTGATGCTTTGTCGCGGGTCCAGGAGATGCTGGTTGGTGATACAGCCCCTTGCTCATCCTCATTCTATTCCTCACTCCCTCCATCAAGATCTTTTAGGCTCAGTATGAACTTGGAAGCCTTGCAGCGGTTTCTAGGCCTGGCTGGGTGGTATCATAAATTTATCGCACACTTTGCTGACATTTCTGCTCCATTGAACAATCTGAAAAAGAAAGGAGTCAAGTGGGAGTGGACCCCAGAATGTCAAGCCAGTATGGATGCTCTTAAGCTAGCTTTACAAAACTCACCTGTGTTAATACAACCAGACACCTCCAAAGACTTCCAAGTTCATACTGACGCTAGTGAGGTAGGACTGGGGGCCATCCTCACACAACAGGTGGAAGAGGGTGAAAAGGTGGTGGCGTATGCTTCACGGACCTGAAATGGAGCTGAGAAAAATTACAGCACTTCAGAAAAAGAATGTCTGGCAGTGGTGTGGGCGGTCGAAAAGTAGAGACATTATCTAGAGGGAAGACCCTTCGACGTCTTCACTGACCATGCGGCTATCATGCTGCACTCTAACATCCCACCTCGATCAGTCAAAGCAGAATCCATAGCCTTTGAGAATCTCCAAGGTGTGTGGTACCGTAAGGTTCCTTTGAACTGGGGGTGGATCTAATGGGACCCTTCCCCGCCAGTAAACGACAGAACACGTACCTCCTTGTCATTGTTGATTATTTCACAAAGTGGGTGGAAATGTTCCCTCTAAGAGACAGCAAGACCCAGAAAGTAGTGAAAATCCTACGAGAGGAGATCTTTACACGGTGGGGGGTACCCAAATACCTGGTGTCCGATAGGGGTCCCCAGTTCACTTCCAGCCTGCTGAGCGATCTGTGCAAAACATGGGGTTGTGTTCAGAAACTCACCACGAGTTATCACCCACAGTCAAACCTAACAGACAGAATCAATCGTACAGTAAAAACCATGATTGCTGCATATGTGGGTCAACAACATCAAATGTGGGACGAGTGGTTACCAGAATTCCATTATGCCATTAACACCGCCCAGCAAGAAACCACCGGAAAGACACCTACTGAGCTCATGCTGGGTAGGCAAATTCTAGGACCACTGGAACGTCTTATCCACCGACCGCCTTCACCTGATCAAGCTGCATATTCCCTGGTAGAAAGACAAAACCCATCCTCTATCTAGTTCGTCAAACAAATTCTCTGCCAAGCTAGCGCCCAAGTGGGAGGGTCCAGCTGAAATCAAAGGTAAAACAGGGCCAATAAATTACACAGTGTGCTGGGGCAATCCACCAAGAACGGATATTTTAAATGTGGTCAACCTGAAGGGCTATTATGGACGCTCTTCCCCGATGCCGCTGGCTGGGGGGGGGGGGGGGGGTTATGTAGCCTGGCCACATAGGGAATAATAATTGTATGGCTGTTTAGTATAAATGTTATACTTTGTAAGACAGCTGCATGAATATGATTATTTTTACCGGGCTTTGTTGCCCGCAAGTCTTTGTGTTATTGTGTTTTGGTTTTACTATCGCGAGAGCTCGCGGAGCTCCAGGGAATCCCCGTGACGTCAGTTGCATCAGCTGGCTTAATGACTTTTACTTCCGGTTAAAAGAGCCGGAAGATGGGCGTTCGAGAGCAACGCAACAATTGCTCTTGTGGAAATAGCGATCGATCGCACGACTGGAGAGGCTTGTCATAGACTGAGTAGGAAGGACTCCTTGTGGAAATAGGATTATTCAATTGGATTATTTCGCCTTGGATCACTACACAGGTCAGCGCTGTTCCTCCTTTGGTCGGCTCACCGGTGAGGCCGATTCAACACCCACACACACACACATTGGACAGAAACACTCGTACTTACCGGACTCTACATATGTTAAATTTATTGTTGGTGTTGGTTATTTAATACATTTTGTGGTTATCCATCCGTCTTGTTGTTTATTTTTGTATTCAATGTGAACAAGTTTATTTTTCACTTAGATAAGTTTATTTTTCACTTAGATAAAGGGGTTTTTTTCTCCCCCGAATTATATTTAGAGGTGTAACCTGCTTCAAGGGAGGCTGAGCGTTACAAACCAGATGCCATTCTTTCTAATGCGGCTCTTCAGCTATCAGGATAACCATAAGCTACATTAGCATTAAGCTAGCTTAGCATGCTAATCTCGTTAACATGATTTTGTGTGCTTATTCTTACACTGAAGCCTCTCCTCTGCAGCTTTGTAATTTATGTCCTCTGAGTGGCGCATTTTGCTAAACCACGTGTCACGAATCCCGAACCATTCCGGTAGTGGGTTCGAATCCTGTGTGGCACATGCCCAGACCGCAAGAGGTACTGTGGCCTTAAGTGGTGGAAAAAAAATTTCAGTTCCAGACATGGGGTGCATCCTCGTTTCCTTTCCTCGCATCTCAGCTCCACCCCCTGCAGGATGCGAGGGAAGGCTGCATGGAAAGAAAATGAGGACGGAGGAATCGAATGAAAGTTTTTTTTATACTTTGGAATACTTGACCACTCGAGCGTCACTTCACTGCGTCAACAGCAGCGCTCAAAGGATCTGCCCTTAAGTTGTTGAAGTTTGGTTATTTAAGAAATTAGTAATAAATAATAATAAAGCAAGATACCCTGTTGAAATATGTGAGATGTGTGGTTTATATAAACTGCAAAGGTCAAGTATAAATTAAAATGATTGTGGCTGATGTGAAGGGGGAGGAGAATGTATACGTGCGTCACATTTAGTCGATAAAACACTTCTGCAAAGCATGCAACTGTGCATCCTCGCTCATAGCTCCTCTGGAAGCCTCCTCGATCCTCGCCTCCTCGCGGTGCAATTAGAGAATTGAGATGTCGCTTCAAGATGGCTGAGCTCGATCGGTTTCCGGGTCATAGGATGGAGGACGGAGAATCGAGGAGACGAGGAGGGATATTGAGAAGCACCCATGGTGTCTATCTGAGAAAGGAATTCCATAAATATACCATGCAGCAAATTTATATAAAAAAATCTTAATTTTGAGATCATTTTCACTTGTACTAATGAAACAGCTGTTTTTTTTCAAATTTGGCACACTTGTAGTGATTGTAATGAATATTAATTGGACAAATTTTTGAGTCTCTTAAACCAACTCCTCCAAATTTTGTCCAAACATTTGCTCAAATGATCTATGGACTGAGATGCACAGAAATAACTGAACAGAATTTCATGCCATACTGGTAAAAAAAAAAAGTTATGATGTTGCAAACTTAACGAGGTCGACCCAAAATTGGTTCAGAGGCTGTATCTCGGCCAGACTTTGATCAACCGAAACGAAAATTGGTACGCTTCATCGGAAGCATGGTCTGAGGGTCCATGCCAAAGTTGGGAACAGCGCCACCTATGGGTCATGAGATATGAAAAATAGATATTTTGGCCAATAACTTTTTTTTGTTTTTTTTACTTTTTTTGAGTAAATTGTACATTTTTTAACACCAGGTGACAAATATACAGTTAACAATAAACATTACAAAGTGGGACCGAAATGACACCTGTACCCGATATCCCACCCCCCCACCCATGAACTAACCCAACACAGGCCCATAAACGAGGACAGACACACAGACCCATGCATACCAACAAACATTTACCGGTACAAACACACACCCAAAAAAATAATGATAATAATAAAAATAATAATAATAAAAAAAATATATATGTTATAATAATAGTAATACTTAGATAATTAGGTCAGTGAAAAGTTAAAAATAAAATGTAGGGATTCAAACCTCCAAAACAGGGGACAGGTTGAGGGAGTCAATCAGCCCCAGGAAAGGGCTCCACGTGCCCATAAATGTTGAGGTAGAGCCTTTCAAAGAGAATCTGAGCTTCTCCAACCTCAGATTGTCAAGCACTTCTTTAATACATCAATCATGTGTGTGGGGTGCGGGGAAGCTTCCAGTTGAGCAGGATCAGCCTTCGAGCTAGCAATGATGTAAATGCCAGGACCCGCTCCAGCGCAACAGGGAGGTCAGTGTCTGGGGAAATGCCAAAAATGGCTGACAAAGGGTTGGGAGGGATAGTGTGTTCATAGGCTCTACTCAAGGTGTAGAAAAAGTTAATCCAAAAAGTTGTCAGCTTCGGACAGGACCAAAACATATGCGTATGATTGACAGGGGACTGGTTACACCTGCTACAGGCATCTCGGACATTAGGGTATATTTTAGATAATTTTGCATTTGTGTAATGAACTCTATGAAGGATTTTACACTGGATTAGACCATAACGGGCGCATATGGAAGAAGAATGAACCATAGCCTGAGCACAGCCCCACTGTTCGTCCGTAAACGCCATGTTCAGTTCGCCCTCCCACGCGGCTTTTGAAAGGGCACCAGGGTATGCAGCGGTTGATCCTAGTGACTCGTACAATACGGAAATGCATTTTCTACGACTGGGATCTATCACCAATAGGGAGTCAGTCAGGTTTTCGGGGGGGGGGGGGGGGGGGGGTTTGGAAAGTGGGGAAATGTTTTCTTAACAAAGTCTCTAATCTGAAAAAAACGGAAAAGGTGTGATTTTGGCAAGTTGTGAAGAGAAGAGAGCTCTGTGAAGGATGCAAATATGCCATCCTTGTATAGGTCCTTAACACAAATGATACCATTACTATGCCAGGCCCTGAATGCCAAATCTGACCTTGAGGGAGTAAAGACATGATTTTGGAGCAGTGGTGTCAAGATGGAGGGACCCTGTAAACCTAAGCACTTCCTAATCTGACTCCAGATCTTAAGGGAGAGGGATACAATCGGGCACGAGCCTGCAGGTCCAAAGGGCAAAGGGAGTTGGGAGCATAAGACCGACCGCAACGGGAGGTGTGCACTTGATCGCTCCAAATGTACCCAGGCAGGAGGTGAGTCATCCCCACCCATCCAGTATAAAAGTTTTTGCATATTAGCTGCCCAATAGTATCGTCTAAAGTTGGGGAGGGCCAGGCCCCCCTCGAACTTAGGGGACTGTAAGATCGTTTTGCGGATCCTGGCAGGTTTGCCGCCCCAAAGAAATTTAGATATCACTGTATCCAGCTTGTCGAAAAAAGATTTGGAAATGAATACTGGGATGTGCTGGAACAGATAAAGGAATTTGGGGAGGATAACCATCTTAATCAAATTTGCCCGCCCTACGAGGGAGAGTGGTAGGACTGCCCATCGGTCGAAATCACTTACAGTTTTGGCGACCAGAGGTAAGAAATTTTTGCGGAACAAGTCAGACACGGCCGTTGTGATATGAACCCCCAAGTAGCTAAATCCGTCGCTACTCCACTTGGCCAATAACTTTTGAACAGTTTGTCAGAAAATCATAAATGTGGTATCTATGGATTCCTTGTGTCATGTCGATACGTGGATACCAATTTTACAGATACCAAAATTTAGTATGGATCAACACCATGTCCTGAAGGTACATGAGAAGTTTGAACAGAGCGTTACCTAGTGTTCCAGAGATATAAGTTTTTTTGCAAAAACGCTTATAACTTTTGAAATCATAGTTAAAAATGTGATTGCTTTATGTCATTATATTCCTTGGTTTATGCACTTGAACTATGGACCTTCTGCATCTTGGCAAAAACACAACTTCACAGTGGTGCAATGAGGTGAGTGACAGGCTTCTGACCCATGTTATACAACTTCAGATGATTGAGTAATGTTATGTAATTTGGAGCCAATTGCTGCAGTTCTACCTTCAACAACTTAAGTCTCTGTAAAATTAAGCAAATCACAGTGTATGAGTATAAAGCAAATGCTGAGTAAAGCAAAAGGCTATAACTTTGAAGATTGTTTAATCAAATCCAATGTGTAGCAAGCATTAAAACATGTGAATTGTGGAATGTTCAAAAGATTCCTAGTAAAAAACTAGATTAAAAAGTTTTTCGAGACAACCTTTAAGTTGGCTTGTGAAATTTTGGACCAAAAAGTTTGAAGAAGGTTAAAGTAGTTTGAAGTTTAAATTAGTTTAAAGTAGTTTGAAGTAGTTTAAAGTAGTTTGAAGTAGTTTAAAGTTTTAAATAGTTTAAAGTAAAAAAAAAAAAGATTAGTTAGAAAGTAAAAAGAAAGAATAGTTAGAAATAAATAAATAAAGATTTTTTAGAAAGATAGAAAGAAAGAAAAGATAGATAGATAGACAGATAAGTTTATTAGTACATTGAATGGTAGTTTAAAGCTAGGGTATAGGATTTCAAAGATTGTTCATTGTTAATATCCTCATTTAGATGCTGGTTATGGTTATATAGTACAATCCTAACAATAGGAATAAAAAAAAGAATAAAAAAAATCCATTCACTCTATTGGCTGTACAGCCGCAGAGAAGTTGACCAATGTAAGCTGTCCGGCGGGACAGCTTACATTGGTCAACTGCTCTCATCCAATCACCAGCTCCACTTGAAACTCCGCCTGGCGCTCGCGTCTCCACCGCACCCGCCCCCCTCCTGCGTCATGAAATTGCGCGCGTAAGCAGCTGACAGTCTATGGTAGCTAGCTAAGTAGCATTTCAGCAATGGATACAAAAAAAAAGACAGCATCAAGCGTCCCCTGCTTGTCCCTACAGTAAAGTTAGGACGAAAGAGAAAGTCATTAGAGGAACGAGCAGAGATTTAAAAAAAAAGTGAAGAACGCCGAACTTTGAGTAGGATAAATATATGGACCCTCCACCATTGACCGTTGGAGGAAGCTTCAGGAAGATCTGGGACTGAAGACCGACGCTGACACGGCTGACTTTTTGTTGAGCAGGTAAACATTTATTTATACTTTTATGGTGTGACGTGTTACATAAATAGCTTTTTATCAGTTTGACAACTTGCTCATGCTGTCGGTCGGCATTGGAATGTTAGCCGTTTAGCATCGCCTATCACGGGTCAAAGTAATTATATTTCTTGAAGTCCTTGAACATATTTCAGTAGGCCTAGTGGGTTTCTGTTCGAGCCGATCGAAATTTGAACAAGATGCGCTGTGTGCTGCAATAACAATTACTGAAAACCTTAGCAATACTAGTAGGATTATACTAATGGTGGTGGGGAGTTTAGAACATTTCATGTGTTGCTAATCTTGCGTTTACGTGAACTCAAACGTGACATTGAATTGTTGATGAAGCAACTAAGTTCAAGTGTCTAAAGGCAATTTTACATATGATGTGTCATTATAGCGAGGTCATTAGATTGAACATTACATGAAACTGACATTACATCTCAGTTCCGATGTTTACTACCGATGATCACAGCTTGACTGAGTGACGTAGTTCAGTTCGTTTCCCAGTGGGAGGGATCAGGTAGCACAGAGGGGAGGGGTGTGTGTGTGGAGGGGCGGGATGCGTTTTTTTAAAATTCAGGCTTTCTCGACCGATTTTCAAAATCGTATATCATAGCTTTAATTGAGTCTAGGGCTTCAGGGAGTTTAGATTTGAGTTTTTGTGCACTACTGGGCCACCGTAGCCTTGGCTCAATTTGAACATTCTGCAATGAAAGTCTATGGGATTTTTAAGGTTTTTCATATTAATTTTTAAGAAAACTGAAAGTCAAATCAGTTAGAAAAGATATAGCAAATCGAGTCAGAACAGTCTGAGTGTCTGAGCCAAGTTTGGAGTATGTAGAGTTAAAGCTCTAGGAGGAGTTAGGGAGTTAGAGTCAGACATTTTTTGTTAAGAAGAAAAATAAGTTTAAATAGGATTTCAGTAAGTTGGCTCTCACAAGACAACTTAATAAATCATGTATCCAAACAAGCGAAACGACCTTCTGCATCTTGGCGAAAACACAACTTCCCAGTCGTGCAATGAGATGAGTGACAGGCGTCTGACCCAGAGATAGTGGGTTCGAGCCCCATGTGGGACATCTTTAAAATTGTGTTAAGTTGTCATTTCAATTCCTTTATCATACTGATAAGCATTGTACTATTATTTCTTATTAAATATACCGTGCATTTCAATTATATACAAAGTCTTCATTTTGAGTTCTTTCTCTTTTTAACTACTGAACCTGGAAGCAGCTGGATGAACTAATTTCTTCTGTGAGGTAAGAAGTTAAGAAGTAAGAATACTTTGGTTATTAAAGTTTCTTTTAAAGTTTTGAAAGCAAAGTATTTTTAACTACTTTTTGAAGCCATGGAACCATTGAAGGCTTGGCCCCTTAGAGGCTGCTTGCAGCTTTAATTGATATTGATATTGTAGCCCTCTTTGTGTATAGATTTAGACTGAATTGCACACAATATCCTGTATGTTTAATGGCCAGGTCCCCCAAATACACCAGTGTATACAGTCTCAGAAATAAAGGTACAGTGAGGGTACAATTAAGTACTTTAAGATACAAATTTCACAAATGTGCCAGCAAAGGTACAAACGTGTATCCAAAAAGTACCTTTCCAAAGAAAAGGGGTACACAATGAAATATGCATGGTGAAAGGTACATATAGGTACCCTTTTAAAAGGTACATTGTCATATATCCTCCTGAGACCCAGAAAAAAAAAGTTTTTTGAATTTAGTTTTTTTCCCATGTCATCACACTGTTTAGAGCACAATAAACAAATGGCAAAAAAACATATATATAAAATAATATTTTATTCATACGTTATGCTATGTCCTCTATAGTGGACGCCAGGACTAAGTTGTTTAAAAAATAAAATGACATGAAATTATATGTATAGGCAAAAACAATGGGATTTTTTTTTCAATCACCAATAAATTTTGGGGTTTCAGGATTTTTTCAACCAAAATTTGTATAAAGATTATTCTCAACTATGTTATGAAAGAAATAATGGAATAAATTGATACACCATTTTACTTTTTGCAATATGTGGGTAAAATGGTCATAAATTAATATTCCCATTCAATGCAATGTATCTATACACTGTATCTAATGTGCACATTAATGTGTTCTTGGAGCAACATTTAATGAAAAAAGAAGTGTAATAATTGGCAACATTTTAATAATATTATCTAATATTTAATAGGAATATTGATGTATAATTTATTTCCATATTCACTTGTTGTGTCTCCCAGGATGCCTGATAAACATGATTTTAGTCCTGATGTCCTCTACAGTGGACACGTTTGAAATCAATGCCCTGTTCTGTAACAAAGTAAATTTTTTATTTGAAACCCCTTAACATTTTCCTGAGATGTTGTTTTATGAAATACAATTTGAAAAAGTAGTCCAATTTAAATTATAATTACAATATATTATCATATTGCTACATTTGATCACTAAATTAATGTCAGACATTTTTAAAGACCAAGGAGAAGTTGTTTTCATGGTGAAACCTCCAAACATTTGGTATCTCTGAAAAGTCCTGAATGTGCTCTTTACAGGACACCCAGGTTGTGTCATGTGACATGCATGATGTCAGAGAAATTCACTAAAATATAATGTCCACTACAGTGGACAAAAGTCTATTCTTGGGTCCCAGGAGGATATAAAGTAATTAAGGTACAACATTCACAGAATGTACCATTAAAGGTCCTATCGTGTTCCCATGGGGTACTAATAAGTACCTTTCAGGTACACATCCTGTAGGGTACAAAAAAGTACCTTATTCAAGTCAAAGGGTACACTTCCAGTGGGGTACTAACAAGTACTTTCCAAGTGACAGGGTACACAATCCTCTGGGGTACTTATGCGTGCCTTTTCTAATGGTGTGTTCACACCGAACGCGAATAGAGCGTCAAATACGCGTCTAGTTAGACGCTTGAACATTAGCTCGATTTCAAATTTTTCAATTTACGCGGAAGACATTCGCAGCAAACGCGTCGCCCAATTCGCGTCATTCGCAACGCCCGGCGCGAATGATGCGTCTATTCGCGTCTTTGCATTGACTTTGTATGTAACAAACTCGCGCAAATAATTAAATTCGCGTTCGGTGTGAACACACCATAAGACTGATAGAGCCTTTGTCATAATTTGTAAACAAGTCTGCTGAAGAGAAAAGGGTATTTCTCTCTCCCCACCTCTGCCTGCGCTGTGGCCGTGTGTGTGTGTGTGTGTGAGTGTGTGACGATCGGCCAACTTGCAGTAAGTACCGTAGTACTTACTATAACGAATTAACAGATGTAAATTGTCTTTATTTTTTCTTGTAGAACTAGTTCTCAGTCCGTTGGGAGACTGCCCGATGTTTATGTCCTCCCATCATTCCCTAAAGAGCTTCAAGCAAAGCTGGATGCCAAAGAGGAGGTCCAGAGAGTTCCACAATACAGGCACAAAATAATACGAGTATTGCATGAGACTGTTGCCATGTATACTATGTAAGTACTACTGGCTGTATTCTTTGTCCCGTGTTGTGTGTCTTGTCTTTTGTCTCTTGCTGCTCATTCCGTCTTTTGTTGGCACTGTTTCTGCTGAATGCTCTGACTTGTCCATTCACCAATCCAGATGCTATATCTGTCACTAATCATCGTCTTAGGTCCACCTCTTATCTTCGGTAGATAAGCTATTGTTTATTCTCCTTCTCTCACTTGGCATAAGAACATTTTTACCACAGCTAGCGAGACATTTAAAGCTGCACATTTTAAGGTCATAACATCATTTGTCAGTTTTTATGGGAAGTGGGGAGCTGCATACAAAACTCCTAATGCATAGTGATATGCATTAGGAGTACCTCCCTGCGACCAAACCTTTAGATGTAATGTTCACTCACTTGGTGCTTACCAGGTTCTGGTGCAGGTTAGACAGGTGTCCCTGTATTCTGCATTCCCATAGCTTGTAATTATGATTGGCGACAGGTTCAGTGTCGATTCTGCATTAACTTTGACTTGTTTCTGTTCTATGGTAGGTATCCCACTCACGCAGAATATGTCAAGGTAGCCCAGGCATTAATCCGGAAATACCCATTCCTGAAGGATGTTACGGGAAATGGCTATGTAAGTAGCTTTGCTTAATTTACTCCATGATCATTTTAAACCATGTGAATGAGCACTGATAGTCATTGTTGTCTAACTAGTTGTCTAGAGCAATATTTTACTGATGTTTCTTTTAGTGAAGATAAAGTCATTCAACGTGTTTCAGAAGTAAACTTTAACACTGTCAAGTATGCCACACAAGATGTTTTTGATGTGTTGCACGGTGAGAGAATTCCTCTTTTTTTCCAAGTGAAATGTGGGTTCTTTGTGGAAAACTGATATTTCCGAAGTATTTTAGCCAGCACTTTTATGCTTATTCAGTCAAATTTGACCAGGAATGGACTGCGATACAGCCTGGGGTAGAGCTAGATTTTAATGCCCTTGCTATGTATACAGTTGATGGTGATATCTTTGTGGCAATGAAATACTGTGTGTAAGAATAGTTTTAAAAAATTTGAGGGGAAGGATAGAGGGTAGAGGATAGAGGGTGATCTGAAACCTGCACGCATGCAGATGAGGTACCTGGAAATCTGTATTTGTGGCAATGAAATACTGTGTAAGAATAGTTTTACCATTCTAAGAAAAATTACACTTTCAGATTGTACAAATAATTTAGCACTTGTTAATCGACTAATCTTTTGATGTTGCCTTTCTCTTTAAGCATACAATGACCACTCACAGTAGCTTTTAATCAGTATAAAGTATGATAACATGTTATGTTCTTACACTGCAGTAAGTAATGCATTCATAAAGTGATTCTCCATTAAAGTTGTTTAAATGTGAAAAACTTTGTTCATTAAAGTTTATTGCAAACGAAGATTGTGGTGTGCGGTAGTTATTCACTTTCCAGTATTTTAATTTGTACAATTTAACTTCTTTTAAACCATTGATTGTGGGTAAACAAAACATTGCTTTCTTTTGCTCTCATTCTTTTCTATTTATCAAGGACATTTTTGCCACTTTATAGGTACAATGGCATCATCGCTGGGGTGGTACCCCTAACGAGAACAAATTGGTACCATCTAATGGAGTACCTTTTTGTACCAGTGGATTAAGGTACAAATGTATTGCTAAGGTACCAAATTGTCTCTCAAAAGGTACAGTATAAAAGGGTACAACTCTGTACCTATGGTAAGGGTACCATTGCTGTACCTCGGGGTACCACCCCAGCAACGAGCCATTTGTACCCTTGAAGGAACATATTTGTACCTAAAAGGCACAAACTGTAGGGGTACTTATTTGTACCCATTAATATGGTACAAGTTTGTTCCCCTTGAGAGTACTGCCCCAGCGACAAGCATTTGTACCTTTTTTTAACTTTTCAAAGTGTAGTATATTCTATAATTTTATCTGTTTTACTGTTCTCTTTTTTTCTCTTTTATTGACCTCTTTTTGAAACAGAGCGGAAACATCACAGCAGACAGCTTCCAGAAAATGGCGATTCCATGCAAATGTCAACCGTGCCATGAAAAAAGTTATTTTCAAAATATCAAAACCCTTTCTAAGTTGCTCCCATCTTTCTGCAAAATGCTTACTGTCAACAAAAAGTATAAAAAAAGGAGTGATCCCTCTTTTTAACCCTCTGGTGTCGGCTATCGCGCCGGCGCGACAAGCTCACTTTTTTCCTTATCAGTGCAAAAGAGAATCAAATTACTCTGTTGATTTTGATCTTCAGTTATATATTATATTATAGTTATATATATATATTAAAAAATAAATAAAAGATCGCAACATCACTGTGCCTTCTTGAAGAGAAAAAGAATAATACCACAACTACTACATATGATGAAGTCAAGGAGTTCTATGAGAGAGATGACATCTCAAGGCAAGCACCGGGGATGTGCTCACAGTCAGAGAGGGAGGAGTAAAAAAGAATATCCAGAAACGACATTTAACAATGTTATTCTAGAGGCCTACCACGGCTTCAAGAGTGAACATCCGGAGTTTATAATTGGGAAATCTAAATTTGCTGAGCTTCGACCATCTCATGTACTCCGGTGTTCAGATACTCCAAGAAATGTTTGTCTCTGCCGTTATCATGAGAATCTTAAATTAGCCCACCGAAATCCACCGAAATCTCAGATTTTATAAAGCATCATAGGCTGGCTGATAGATGGGTCATTACCACAGCTCTTTCAGGCACTCAGTCAGTCCATCATTTTGAGCCAGTCACCTGGGGAGAAGTGCGTCACAAAATCTTCTCAGAGGCAGAACAGTCAAGTGTCCATAGATTTCTGCTCTCAGAAAGTACATCTTCTGAAAGTCCCGCACACCAGTCCTCTGAGCTCCACCCAGCAGCTGTAAAGAACATCAAAACTGGAGACTGTGTCTTGGTCCAATTCAGGGCAAACAAATCTGTCAGACAGTTTGTCGGACTTGTTAACAACCAAGACCAGGTGGCACTGGAAATAAGGTTTTTAAGAAGGAATGACAGTGCTGGATTTGTCTACATCTTACCTGTGATGGAAGATAAGGCTTGTGTGACACCTGACCAAGTGATTGAGACTTTCAACCCAAAAATAGACAACAGAGGGAGGTATCACTTTGCAGAGGCAGTCTTTGCAGAATAGGAAAAGAGGAAAAAATATGTCCTCGTTTGGGACATATTTTTCATTGTTTGTTGTTTTCCCTTGATTGATCTTTTAACTGATATTAAATTAGATAATTTCAACATCTTTACAATATTTAATGAGATGTAAAAAGTTAAGATTCTGTCTGCAATTAATTTAATTATTTATTTTATTATCTTAAATTTAAAATGATTCACGTTCATAAGGGATCAATACTGTATGCTTATCTTTTCAGTTTTTGTTGCAACAGAATGTTCAGTGATATTCAGTTAGATGTTGACCTGTAGTAAAATTTTTTATAAAAAAGGCAATTATTTATGTTCACAGTAAACAATAAATGAAAATACTGTACATATTCACTTTATGCTCACCTTTTTTGGACGTCTCTTCACACAGATCATCTTAATCCTCTTGACATCCAAACCATAACAAACTTGGCAAACAAATCTAAAATAGGTGTTTTTCACACATTTAGATTTTTTGACTGTAAAATTCTAAAATAATGTGCTATCTTCATGTGCAAGGTGAAAAAGATTAGCTTTCAACAAATTACAGTTATTGAGCATTATTGTGTGTGGTGAATTTGTAAATAGAATTTAAATAGACAAAAAAAATTAAAAACGAGAATACATTTTCTGATTTTTATTTAGAAAAAAACTGAAAAATCACAAACAAAAGGAACTAACACTTTAAAGTTGAAAAATGAAGTATAATACATCAGATGCACGTCTTTTTGTGACATTGGGTTGCACAGTTTTCATTTAGGATACTTTTTTCATACACGCACAGTCGCACACATAGAAATGCGTCCATTCATAGGCACGCACACATACACATGCATACACCACGTGTAAAGATACGTGAAAGAGTAACGACCATCCGCCTCCCAAGTTTAATTAAAAATCATCCCAATCCCCTCTTCTGCTGTCTATCACTTCTTTCGCGATGTACCGTATATACCCGAATATAAGACGACCCTGAATATAAGACGGCCCCCCCATTTTCCAGACTTATTTTTGTGAAAAAAATCTGGTTTTCAACAAAAAATAATTTTCAAGAGCAAATTTCCGAGGCGTTGTTCCAAATGCCTCGCATCACCTGTGCCTCGTGTAGAGGCCCTGGCCCGCTCGTCGGCGGAGACCGGGACATATGCGCTTCCTGATTGGCCATGATGACTCCGGCTGCCCTGAGTGCGACGAGATGGATTTAACCACCCTGCGGGGTCGTCTGGCCGTTTTCGACGACGATCCGGCTCCCGCTCTCTTTCTCCCTCTGCTCGAGCCGCGCAAGAAAAAGCGCCGTTCACAGAGGATGCCAGAGCAGACGGAGACAAGCGAGCAGAGACCCGCCCCCCCCTGTTCACATATCGCGTCTTTTGTGCGCTCAAGTTCGTTATTTCAAATGTAGGCGCGCGGTATGCGCGCTCATAATGAAAGCGACGCGCTCGTTTTTTCCAAGCGCGTCCGCACCGCATCGAGATCCTCGGCGCTCTCATCAGTCGACGGTGCGAGAGAAAAAGGCTATCAATCGATTCCTCCACTCGAATATAAGATGACCCTGAATATAAGACGACCCCCCATTTTTCAGCCTATTTTTATGACAAAAACCTCGTCTTATATTCGGGTATATACGGTATTTGTTAGTTTCTTTTACTATTTTATGCAATCCAAAACACTCTAACCTGCCGCGCTTCGTATCTCTCTGTTCAAATCCTTCCTTCCCGCTCTGCCAGAAAGCTGCTGTCATTTGCTGACGGAATTACCGTAATAAGCCGTATATTGCATTTAATACCAATATATTGAAACTTCTGTTTATATATCAATACTCCCTTAATAAAGGAGTCCAGACATTAGAAAAATATAAGTCTACACATGCATTTTATATTTAATATGAGGGAAGTACACATGCGTTACAGACGTGACCCAAAACATCTTTAACTTTTAGGTGGCAAAATATTGTTTTAGTAGGCTACCTAATTCTGTGAATTACACTGCACAAACCAAAAGTAATAGGCCTACTATCGATTGAAGAAGGGTTGGTTCTCCCTAGAACATAAAATATTTATTCGCATTTATGAGAAAAAAAACATGTTACGTACGTGACAGTTCTCTGGAAGCGGCACTAAAACTTTCACAGAGACCTCAAACAGAAAGCTCAAAGCCTTTCTTTAAAGTGAATTTCGTTTTGTATTAATTGTATCTTAATTTTAATCAATGTTTCATCAACCAATTACCTGGATTTAATAAATAAGAAGTAAATATAGCAGAGATAAATCACGACACGGAGGCGCCGGTGTTGTGCCGAATTTCGACTCCCTGCCAGAATCTGACTCCCCCTCGCGTGCACGCGCAATGACGTTGGTGCGACTGTTTTATTTTTCGTCTGTTTGTGTTACTTAAAGTTTGGTGTCTTTTTTTTTTTACAGGTGTTTATTAATAAATATAATTATCAGTGTTTTCCAGAAAGCGTTGCAAAAACCGATCACTGGCATACAGGATATTATGTTTAAGTGCACTATACTTACCAAGTCAAATATGAAATGTTAATATTTAACATTTATTCCCATTGTGCACTGTTTACTACTATAGACAGTCCAATAATACCATGTGCAATAAGTTCTACTTAATTCTGCACATAGATTCTTAGATATACTCTGCCAGTACATTTTATTTAAATCAAACCCCAGAATTATTTTCGTGTCCAAAGCACAGGTGTAAGCAAATTATATAAATCATACTTCCCTAATTTTTCAGGTTTGCAAAGTCAAAGACACATGAAACTCAGGCTGGTTACACCTCTTACTATGGATGGTAAAATAATTTCTGTGTTTTACATTTGATATTGTATTGTGATAGGCACTTTCAGTTCATTCTGGCTGATATTTGCCAGTATAACTGGGTGGCTAGTCATCTGAAGTGGACATAACACTTGTTGTCCGTTTCGACATTTACCTACAACTTTAAATGTATTTTGACGGTGCACACTTTCTGTTTTCAGGATGATTAACTGCATTTCGGTGATAAAAAAACAACAGAAATACATGTAAAACGCCTATAACTGTGAAGTCATTCAGGAATGTTTTTATTATTATCTGCTCAATGAAAATGTCATTTCATTGCATTCACCGTTGGTCCCCCTTTTATGTACATGTCACAGTAAAATAATTATTTTTATTGTATGTGCAAGTTGTTGTCTTTTGAATTGTGGTCTCCAATGAGCAGGTCAAAAACGCACAAGTTCGAGAATAATAACTTAAATAGGATTACAAACTAAACAATAAAAAAAAAAGAGAAACTACTACAACACTTGACAATAAATACATTTATTTCATACAAGCTGGACACAAGTAGTTGGTAACTTCCATCGATGTTTTTGCGCAGTCACAGTGATACCACCGAGGGCACACATAACAGCCAATCTTAACATAGGGACAAAGTGAATATTAGTATGCACCACAGTTATCTTTTAACATCCATAAAATAAAAAGCAGTTAGATGTCAGGGGAGAAAAGCCAATATAAGACACAAGGTAGAGGTGTGCGATACCGCTAGATTTGGTATCGATCCGATACCAAGTAAATACAGGGCCAGTATGGCCGATACCGATACCGATACTTTTTAATAATTAAGGTGGATGCGTCTTCAACCTAATTCTAAATGTATTTTCATGACTTTTCATTTGTTTTTGTGATTTGCATTTTGGGTTATTAATCAGTTAAAATCAGTACTACAAAAGCTTTTGTTCAGAAACAACTTTTGGTTACTTCTGTTTTATTTAAATAAACAAAGTTACAAAATTATTACTTCACAAATATAAAAAAAATTTAAAAACAAATTCTCTCTTCAAGTAGCATGTTAACAAAAAATGTTTCTCCTCTTTAGTGCACTTTTCAGGATTTTTTTCTTAAATAAACAAAGTTTTACTTCACAATAAATATAAAAAATGTAAAACAAATTCTCCTTGTAATAAGATATAATTAGAATAAAATAAAGTTTCTCCTCTTTAGTGCACTTCTTTATAAATAAAAAACAATTACTGTAAATACAAAATATAAAATGTACCCAAAGCCTTCAGTTCAAAGAAATACTCCCAGAATCCCCTGTGGTCCCTGTTCCCCTGTGCAGAAAACAGGTTTTGGTTAGAGGTTTTTGTTCAGGAACAGAATCATGTTCACATTTTTTGCTTTTATTGCACATGGTCCTTTGACTAATTAAGTGTCCTGCCTTTGAAAAAATCCTCTCAGCTGGCACTGATGTTGCAACCACTCCCAGGTTTTTCTTCGCAAGTTTGCTAAGAGAGGGGAATGTTTGTGCATTGTTTTTCCACCAAAGTAGTGTATCCTGATTACGAGGAATTGGCCTCTCTTCTGAGTACCTGCGCAGTTCAATTAGTGCATCTGTGCTAGTTGTTCGATGCCGCTGAGATGCAAGGACCTGAGAGTCAAAATTTTCCCATATCCCACCTTTTGCTGCAGGTGAGGATACAGGAGACCCTGCAGACAAGCTTGAACTAGTTGTAGGGGCTGAAGCAGAGCTGGTGGCAGAGCTGGCAGCAGGGCTGGTGGCAGAGCTGGCAGCAGGGCTGGTGGCAGAGCTGGTAGCAGGGCTGGTGGCAGAGCTGGTGGCAGAGCTGGTGGCAGAGCTTAATCCAGATGTTGAAGGTGCTGAGGTCTCACTCATTGACTGCAAATGTTGAGGCTGTAAAAGCTCGACTCATTACAGAAATGCAGAGTCACGGAATCCCAGGTTTTTAAATCGAATGTCCAGATAGGTGCTGACAGCAAGACCATAAAATGTCTCAATAGCCCTGAAACAACGATGACATTGTGCTGACAGCTCAGCAGCTAGCTTGCTACCTTGTCGCTCAGAAGCTGAAGCAGTTCTCTGGAGCACTGAAACCAGGGGAATCACCTTCGAAACTGAAACATGTCTTTCAGTAGATACCTCCCTGGTTGCTTCTTCAAATGGTCTCAGTGCCTCAATAGAGAGACTGATAACAGACCATTGCTCCTCATTTAAGCAAAGCGAGCTCTTGCCAAGTAGACAGAGGACTGTGGTAACTGCCTCTTTTTGCTCCAACAATCTCTCCCACATGTAGAAGATAGAGTTCCACCTTGTCTCAACTGCTTGAAGAAGTTTATGTTCAGGGAACTTCTGCTGCTTTTGGATTGCTTTTAGCTTGTCTGCAGCTCTAGTGCTGTGGTGAAAGAAAGTAACTATAGCACTACTTCTCTCTCGGAGTTCTAGTATGTCAGGGTGAGCCTTGATAGAGTCTTTCACCACCAAATTTAAAGTGTGCGCAAAACATGGGTAGTGTGACCAACCTGCTTTACGCACAACAGCAACCATGTTGGCGCCATTGTCTGTTACTACAGCCTGAATCTTTTCTGAAATGCTCCATTCTTCCGCAATTCTGGTTAACTGCGAACAAATATTGTCTGCAGTGTGTTGTCCAGAAACAGAGCACGTTTCAAGCACGTATGCCAGCATTTGCCAGTTTTCATCTATGATGTGGCATGAGACTGTTAAATATGCCTCTGTCGCTGTTGATGTCCACATGTCAGTTGTCAGCACAACATTGTCCACACTGCTTAATGCCTTTCTGACCTTAGAGGAGCAGTCTTCATAAAGTGCAGGCAGTTTCCCCTCCATCAGAGTTTTCCTACTTGGAATTTTGTACCGTGGCTCAAGTGTCTTTACAAAATTCCTGAAGCCGACATCTTCCACTATGGAAAGAGGCTGCAGGTCCTTCACAATCATTTCTGCTAGGCGCCTTGTAATATCCACTGCTCTTGGAGAATCAGCTAAGAGAAATAATAAAAATAATTAAGTCTGGTGCACATCTACGTTTAGTTTAAATATAGAAACTAGTATCCCTTTCACAGCTAACACAAAAAGGGTAATTAAAATTCAAATATCAAATATGACCTACATTATTTTCAGTATATTTGTTTCAGTTCCAGTAAATGTATTCATTTAAATAACACGCTTCAATGGAATTAATGTATTACTTCTAGGTCTTAACATAATTGTTGACTAAAGTAACAAATGACCAGTTATTAATTAGTATTAACTAATGCTGAAGATGACTAAAATATGTCTTTCATCACTCTTATCTACCTGGATATTCTCTGCCAAACTGAAATGCCTCTGGCAGTGACCTCTGAGTCGCGGGTCTGTCGGGGCCAGGGGGTGGGGGTGAGGGATTTTTCTCCTCCTCTCTCCGTTTCTGCAGCTCTGCATTTTCTGGTCTGTGATTTTTCATATGTTTGTACAAATTAGTTGTATTGCCACTGTATTTTAAAGACTTTCTACAAATGGTACAAGTCGCTGTTGTCTCATTTTCGGCCTGCAAATACAGCCATACAACACTCCTCTTTCTCTCTGCTGCCATTCTTCGTCTCTGACTGACTGTGCCTGCTGTGTAGACTACTAGAAATGCGCGCGACTGCTGCTGGTAGAGGTAGGGGTGGGGTTAGTCCTGAGTAGCGCGCTAGTGGTGAGTCACGTGACGTACAACACAGGAGAGGGGGAGGAGAGCAGAGCACTCTTGGGAGGAGGATTACAGAGAGCTTGCTCTGCTCTGTGACAGCAGCATTATTTTGACAAACACGGTCAGGTCGCAAAACGAGAGAAACTGAAACTTAAGTATCGATATTTTCACGCTGGTATCGATCAATACCGATACCAACGTTGGTATCGATATTATCGATATTAGTATCGATCTGCCCACCTCTAACACAAGGCCAAACCTCACAATTACTTTAAAGGTGCCTGTTACGTCCCCCAGCTCTGGTGTTTGCTGCTACACGTGCATTTGGGTACAGTGTCTCTCCCCCTTTCTTAATTGCAGATGAGCTACACCTGAGCAAAGCCTAAGTTTGCGCTATATTAGGCTTCTAGGACCGATCCTGAGGGCGCACACAGAGACTGAGAACAGAAGCGACGCACCGCCGTGTTTTCTGTCTTTGAAACTTCTGCCTACTTGCTGTCCACCCGGCAGTACTGAAGCGTTCCGCCTTTGTAGTAGATCTTGTGGCTACCTGTTTACTGTTTGAAAACCGAACCTGTTAAATAAACATACCCCTATTAATTTTGCTACGAGCCGATCTGTGTGCGTCTCTCCTTTATGTTAAGGGTGGTGTCCGACCGCCCGTAACAGTGCCCTAGAATGGTTTTTTTTATATTATTTTATAATGTTTCCTGGGTTGCCCTTATAATGTTAGTATGTTTTTTTAGATCAAAAATAGTCATAATTTAGAAATAAAAGGGGCTTGTCTGCTGTGTGTAACCGGCCTCTGCTGTGATTGGCTGACATGCTTGCATATGAAATAGCTTTGTATTACATGTGAAACTCTCTCGAATAATTTTACTACAGCTATTATACGTTTTTACTATTACAGCTATCGAGATTAACGAATCGTGAGATGTTTTTAAAGTGTTTAGATCTATTCCCATCACATACAATGTTGCCGTGATGACTGAGCATTGAGCAAGCGGATCACAGTCTGTTGATCGCGAGCATGAAGATCTTATCATTGCAACGCAGTTTCTGCACTCTCTCTAATGCTTTCACCAATGCAAACACGATCATGTAAATACAGTAAGAGCTTCGTTGTGCAGTGTAACGTGCGTCATTGAATTCATAACGAGTTTGGCAAGTATCCAGATAAACTCGCGCTGTGGAAAGATTGTTCTTTGATCGCTTTCTGTATATAATTTATTCACAATTTAAATACGTTTTTTTTTCATCCTACTAAAAGAAACGATGTGAAGTTGATATTTTAGTCACTGGCTTGACTTACTGATGCATAAACAGTATTGATCGATTTTGAGAGAAAGATTACCTGTCTGAACTTGAACAATTACACATCAGAAAGTGTTGCTTGGTAGCTCGATCCGAGGCCAGCTCTGTATTGGCCCAAGTTAAGGAAACGATCGTCGGTGAAATGTTTGGAAATTTCCAGAGAAAATAAAATTAAGCCATTGTTTCTTCAGAGGCTCGGATGAAGGAACTAAAAAATACTTTTGTGTTCATGTGTACATCCAAACACTGAGCAACTGCCATGCGTCGGCTGCGCAGTTCCGCCTGGCATTGAACATGGGCTGGCATATGCAAATTCTTGGAGTCGTACATATTAATGATCCCGACTGTTGCGTCACAGTCGGTGTTATGTGGAGATTCGCCTATTTTTCAGGGGTGTTTTTCAAAAACGAGATTTAAGTAAGAAGGAGAAAACAATGGTGTTTGAGACTCACTGTATGTCATGTACATGTACTGAACTCTTGTTATTTAACTATGCCAAAATAATTTCAATTTCAAATTCTAGGGCACCTTTAAACAGGCTCCTGAATAGACTACTTTAAATAGACAGTCTGAATATTTGGATTTTTTGGCAAGGGGATAGTATTCCACACTTACCCGTGTTTTGTAGGAGCCAAGTAGCTATGGTCAATCTGATGGAATTCACACTTGTTTTGCTTGTTGAAAACAGAACTGGCTTTTTGTCCAGCATACATTCAGCAAACTAAAAATAAACAATTAGAACAATTTCATTGTAATAAAGACAAACAGCTGTGTTGGTATCAAAGATTGCAGTCAATACACTGACATCAATAAAGAAAGAACACTATGTAAATCTTACAGTGTAACTGTCAGTGAGTGGTGAATGTGGTCAGCATATTAACGCTGGAGTTTGAACTGATTTTTATGCTATAGATTAGGGACTACTTTTTAATCAGTACTCTTAGCCAATTCCATAATTCTTACTTTTAGGACAAAGGCCCCACAGGAACTGCTGTCCTTTTGGCGTTGGTGTGGCAGTGTGTCACATGCCCACGTGGACACATGTATGCCTTTTTGATTCATGAATGACCTGTAATCAATAAAAAAAAAAAAAAATAAAAAAAAATCAGACCAGCCTCATCATAGGACTTGTTTAAAAGGTGTAATTACCTTGTCACTTCTTGGCATCTTTTAACCCTCTGGGGACGGCAAACGCACCGGTGCGTTTTGGCAGATTTTTTTCACATAGCAGAAAAATAGACTTAAACTTCTCCATCATTTCTGGTCATACAGAGTTAAGACATATTAAAAAATAAACTGTTAAATGTCTACTTTTTTATGTGCCCACCTACAATCGAAATAAAATATTGTGCTTTTGTAAAATAAAGAGAATAAACAGGGTGTGCGTTCTGCCTCTCCGTGTCCGTGAACTTTTTTTCTGGAGCACGTCTCTAAACATAAACAAAACTCAGCGAATACTATTCACCCAGACATGAGCAATATATGTTTATGATCATTTAAGTTTGTACTTTTAAATTATCTAATTTAAAACTAATATAAATATTCTCTGTTTATGTAATCTATATAAAAAGAGAGAGGTGTCAGCCGTTCTCATTATCGTTCTCGCATCTCATTATTCCGCTAATGTGACACGCCCACGGAGAGCGCGCGCTATTCAAACGCTAATGATCTGAAGCAACACATTGAGGCGTGTAAACGCCCACATAAACTCGGTAAACACACTATATTTAGTCAGATTAATGTACTGTCGTCTTGCGCGGCTGTGAGGAATAATCCTGGGACATTTACCTACCTCAGAACAAGTGCTGGTTTATTTTCACTTCGAGGAGCGAGCTGAACTGTAACTGTTTTATTCTTGTGCTTTGTTCTAATCGCGATATATAATAACGTTAGTGTCTGTAAACGCAAAAATAGCCTACTGTTTAAATTTGAATCATGTTTCTGTGTGTGTGTGACTAGTTTTGGATAGATTATAAAGTTTTAACTCTAAAATAGACATCAAACAAGCTTTTTTTTGCAGTTTCTGCTCATATGTTAAATATATAGTATGTTTTGTCAATAAACTAATCAACTAAGATGTTATAGTGTTTGTTCCAATGCAAGCTATATCAAAATAATGAATCCTTAACTTTGAAATATGTATGATAAAATGTATTGGCCTACTAAGACATTTATGGAAAAAGACCATTTTCTTTTCAAGATGTTTCCAACTCTAACTTTGAACCAATTCTGTAGAATGGCCCATATAACCTATTTGAACAGGATTTGTTTCCAGGTATGATTAAAAATGTGCTTTTGACTTTCATTTATATTTTGATTATATATATATATTAGTGCTGGGCCGTTATCTGCGTTAACGTGCTGCGTTAACGTGAGACTCTTATCGGGCGATAGCGTGTTCATGAATTGGCATACAAGTTATTTTAAATGTCACTTTGTATTTAAGAAACACATGCCCTTAAATGTAATGTGATTAAGAACTTTAAAAATGTGTAATCTGAGTTAAATGAATCAGTCATTCATTATTTATTGCTTCGTTTCTGTGTGTGTGTGTGTCTGTGTCTGTGTGTGTGTGTGTGTGTGTAGGTACATCACTGAGCTCCTTGGTAGGGATAAATATGTATCCTGCTCTGTGGTTCTACCTGCCCTGTGCCACCTCCAGCACGCGATGAAGATCTCAGATGATGATCCTGCCTATATTGTGCGATTCAAGGCTGCCTTCACCAAGGACCTTAACCAGCGGAGCGAGAAAATAAACCTGGAATGGCTTAAGGTATGTCAGACTGACCAGAAGATAACTGCATTGTTTGACCATTATAGACTGTTAAGCCAGTAGATCGGTCAATGGATAGATGAGTCATGAAGAAATATGGAGGTTGGATTTGGAAAGTGAAATATTCATCAATCAATAATTATTATTTTTTATTCATCAAAGGTGGCGACTGCTCTAGATCCACGATTTAAGGACCTCAAGTGCTTGCCCAGAGCAGAGAGAGAATCAGTGTGGGCAAAGCTAAGTGAGTTGGTGAAGGGAGAACAACCTGCTCTGCAGCCACTCGGGGAGGAGAACCCTGAGCCACCCAAGAAGAAAACAGCCCTGCTACTGATGGGATCAGACTCAGAATCAGATGAGGAGACACCAGAAAACAATACTGTGGAGAGGTACAAGGTAGAACCCAGTGCCAGTCTAGATCAGTGTCCACTGAAGTGGTGGTCGGAGCACACTGCTGTCTATGGTAAGATGGCCCACATTGCCCGTAAATACTTGGGGACTCCTGCCACAACTGTCCCATGCGAGAGACTTTTTTCTTTAGCAGGCCATATTGTGCAGAAGAGGAGATCTAGTTTGTCACCAGGAAATGTGAACAAGCTGGTCTGCCTGAGTGACTGGTGGAAGAAGGAGAAATAGAGCTTGGACTGATTGACACAAAGCTACTGACTGTAAAACAGTTCATCACGACCTCTTATGTAGGCCTTACAGTTCAAAATTCATGTTTAACTGAATAAACAGTTAGTAAACAAGTACATCTGATTGAGCATGATTTATTTTCATCACCAATTATCATAGTAGAACAGCTTTCTCAAGCAGTTTGTGATGCATTTTGGAAACAGGAGACGAGCCCCTGGTCTAATGCGCCACCTGGCTTGAGAAACCCATTCTCAAGGACTTACTTTTAGTGGGTAGCACACATATTCTGCATGCCTTCGGCAAAATTCAAATGAGCCATTTTAATCTAGATTAATTCCAAGATTAATCTAGATTAATCTAGATTAAAAAAATTAATCTATGCCCACCTCTTATATATATATATGTATGTGTGTGTGTGTGTGTGTGTGTGTATATATTGTTCTTGCATTCTTTCTTATGTGACACACCTGAATGAAAGGCTCATTATGCAGGTCTTTTGTCTTCTCAGGCGAGAACCACCTAATTATTCACAACGGGGTTGGGCCGTTCACGCCCATTCGCATATTGCCTTGGCTAACAAATTTTTTTTTTTCACAATTTAAAAGAATCTATTGTGTTATGTGAATGATTAGACAGGATGATTTTCAGATCATTTTGAAGCAAAAACTCTAGGCCACAACATCCATTAGTCAAAAGTCTTGTGGACACATATTTAGTGTGTGTTGTGTGGCTTTATTTCAGAAACTTTAATTTTTAGTTTTTTCAATAACCATGCATAAACAATATTCTCTCAAAATGTACATACATGTTGCTCACATATTATGGTAGCCCTGTTTGTGCTAAATAGAGTGTAATTTCACCTGTGCCATTAATATGTTTATAAGCAACTGAAAAAAGCACAAATGTCAGTACATGTCAAAACATCTCAAGGACCCCAAAAACACCTTGGTCCCCAGAGGGTTAAGGTCAGGTTGCCTCTCCCCAAGAGGATCCAAATACAGAACCCGCTGTTCCTTTGGGATCATAACCTTAATAATTGGAATATTACAAATGTTTTACAAAATCCACAAAAAAGTCCCACCTACTCACACATTAGATGTTGTATTATAGGCAAAATTATTATTTAAGCTGTATATATAATATATAAAGTTACCAAGTTGCTACCCACAATGGATTTTAGAACTATAAAATATTACCAACAAAGTCCAGTGATGACAGTCATTGATGATCCCAAATATAAATTGGTACAGCATTGGATCCATCTAAAATTTAAACAGTTGTAATCTTACATGTATGTCACGGGGTAAGCCTGCGACTGTGCATGGACTACACACACACATTCACATGCACGTTAGTCGCATACACCGGCGTCATGTATTACAGTCTGTTAGCGACATATATTTATGTATGCATTGACCTGGGTAACATTCGATATCATTGTGTTGTAAACTTGTTGTATTATGGTCTGTATGTAGTTTTATCTGAGTTATGACCACTAGCAATCGTAATACGAGTGCATATGATTATGCTAATAGAAGTGTCTTTTCTCATACGGAAATAAATCACCACCACAAGTATTTGATTTACATATTTTATTGAATAAAGTGGAAGAGATATAGATGATGCTTACCACGTTTTGATGAGTCGTTGGCCAAATCTGTTCGGTTGGACATCCGGTCTATTTATAGGTCTTGTGTCCGCGCCAACTTGTGGCATGTTCATGTGAGTGACGGCACCGGAGAGTTTATTCTCATAGTTTCTTGAGTTATGGGTTTTCTTTGAATATATATATATACTTGTGGATATGATTTATTACATACATGTTTATTTGTATTTATTAATTTTGTTATTGTTTTCTTTATTATTATTATTATTATGTATTCCTGAAAAGTATGTGAAATGTGTTACCTTCCAGGTGGTATGTTCCAGAGTAGGAGGAGCCAGGCCTATAAAATGACTCCAGAAAGTTAGTAGGATAGTTCAGAGATAGGAGGTGAAGGAGAGGTCTAGGCAGACCATGGACAGTTTGTGAGTTTGCAACTGGAGACTCTGGGAAAGTACTACTTATGTAGTGCATTTGCACATACAGGTCAGGTTATGCTTTTGACATAGATTGCTTTGACCTTATGTTTGTGCAGTTATATATTCGGTTGCATCTAAGTTTTGTTTCTTTTGTTTTTCTGTTTTTCTTCCTACCAATTCTGCGTGACTGTCACCATGCACCGCAATAAAAGCACTGTTAACCCTGACCAACTGTTTCCTCAATGGGAGCCTCCAACCGCTCAAGACATTCATAACAATGTACTTCTGAAATGTGTAAAAGTTACAATGAAGATTTGAGAGTGCAATTAAAAAAAGAATTCCACCAACCTTCACGTTTGCTGTTTCCCCTTCCAAAATGCGCGTCATTTCAAATGAATCAATTGCTGCAGCCCTTTCTGTTGTCTCCCTATTAAATTTTTGTATTTTTGTTCATGACCTTACATGAATCAATGGAGTAAGATTATCCGTTTCAGGTAAAATAGGATAACACACAGTAATAGACAGTAAATAAATAGTAGATTTTGATGATCTTTGCAATAGAAGTGAATTAATCAAAACTAACTTTAGCTGGACAATAACTTTATTCTAGAGCTGCTGTAAAGCCTAAACAATCTCTGTTACTGTAATTTCCTATTATCACTGTAAAGCTGCTTTGAAACAATCTATATTGTTAAACGCGCTAAATAAATGAAGGTGACTTGACTAGATACATTTTACATTTAATGCTTTGGAACAATTTATGTGGATGCAATTAGAGGCATATGGATATGAATACCAGACCCATGAAACAGCTAAGACTAACCTCACTTTCAATTTGTACAGAGGGAGCAGTTTTCCGAATGTCTTCAAAGAAAATTTTAAATGGCCCCAATTTTGAGAGAAGGACATAAACATTCTTTCCTTCCCAGGCTTCTCTCACACCTGTAAAATGAAAAATATAGAGAAGCATGGTCTTCCTCTGTACATTTTATGATATTGAATATGAAAGGCAAGAGAAAACAAATGTTGGTCTTATATAATTTAGTGAATGGTGAAACAGTGACATAACGACAAAAAAACAATTCTACAAAAAATTAAGATGGATCTTGTTTCACTACATACATTGGTCGATGTCAATTGTGGAGTCTGACAATGCTGGGGTTGCTGTGGAGGCTGGAGCAACAGGAGAGGGACTTGCCAGGGAAGAGCAGACAGTGGAGGCTGGAGCAACAGGAGAGGGACTTGCCAGGGAGGAGCAGACAGTGGAGGCTGGAGCAACAGGAGAGGGACTTGCCAGGGAGGAGCAGACAGTGGAGGCTGGAGCAACAGGAGAGGGACTTGCCAGGGAGGAGCAGACAGTGGAGGCTGGAGCAACAGGAGAGGGACTTGCCAGGGAGGAGCAGACAGTGGAGGCTGGAGCAACAGGAGAGGGACTTGCCAGGGAGGAGCAGACAGTGGGGGCTGGAGCAACAGGAGAGGGACTTGCCAGGGAGGAGCAGACAGTGGAGGCTGGAGCAACAGGAGAGGGACTTGCCAGGGAGGAGCAGACAGTGGGGGCTGGAGCAACAGGAGAGGGACTTGCCAGGGAGGAGCAGACAAGGGAGTCTGTGGTGACAGGAACTGCAGATGGGTTGGAAGGCTTTTGTAATCTTTGGGGAACTCTGGGTAGTTCATCAATATGGTGCTTCAAGTGATCAACGTTAATTTTGGGGAAAGTCACACCCATCACGTTTTCAAGATCGGCACTCTTGCCTTCCAAGCAAATGATTGTAAATGGCCCAAGGTAGTTGGATTCAAGTTTGCCCCCTTTCCGTTGTTCGGCTCTGATGTTTCTCCTCCACACATTGTCCCCAACTTTGAAAGTTGTGAGAGGTTGCTTCAGTCCTTTTTTTTTACAGTTTCATGGCTTTTTCTAATGTTCCCCTTAACATCCATTAAAATTTTACTTAAATTAAGAGTGGACTCTGTAACCTCCTCAATGGACACCGTGTCCTTCACAGTCTTGTCAATCTGAAAAGAAAGTTCTCATCTTGGTTAGTATATTGAAACATGTAAGTGATCGTTAACATCTGTTTCAAAAGTGAAAAAAAATGTCCAGTTACCCTGTAGTGCTTTGCAAAGTTGAGAGGGAAAACGTGCCTCTCTCCCAAACATTAAAAAAATGGTGAGTATATGGTTGTCATTTGAACTTTTGTTCGTAAACCAAACATGACTGTGTCCAGGTGCCTGTTCCAGTCTTTTGGCTGGTCTTTCACCAGTTTGCAGAGAGCTCTGAATATCAATACAGTATATTATTACATATGACAACCTTTCAATTTTAAAACATTTAACACTTGCACCATGCTCTTTGATTTTATACATTTTAAATGCGTTCTATTATAAATGCATAAATCTAAAACATTATAAATACATTGACTTAGAATGAGTCTTAGATATGCCATTCCATGTTGGAACTAAGCTGACCTCCAGTGTGCGTCCTGGGAATCAAAATACCATTCTTCATCTGCTAAACTACAGCAATGTACACAGCTGACTTATGCAGCAGCCAAACAAGGGCAACAACCCCATTGGCAAACTTTTAATTACAATCAGAATACAATATCTAAAACCCACCTCTGGATCGTTCCATTCATTCTTTCCACGAGTCCGTTGGTCTGCGGGTGGTACGGGGCGCAGAGGGACCTTTCAATGTTCAGCACCTTGCAGACATGTGCATTGAGCTTCAATTATAAAATAAAGATGTTGAAAGGCACAAGGACAACACTTCATGAGATCAGTGTATTTGTGTAAATGTTTGCATGTAAACTAACCTCATTGACAAACTCTTTTCCTTGGTCGGTGAGGACTCTTTGAGGGGCCTCAAACTGATACACAAATTTTAGGAAACAGTCTGTGAGTTCTTGCGCTGTTTTTGTTTTCAGTGGGTATGCCTGGGGCCACTTTGTAAGGTAGTCGATTATAACGCAGATGTACTGGTTTCCATTACTCGTAACTGCGAGCTTGCCTATCAGGTCCATGCCAATCAATTCAAAGGGTTGTGTAACCTAGTAAAAATTACAAGACACCCACATTAACCCATATACCATACTTTAGTAATATTTGGAACATTATCAACATCATTAGGCCTACAGTTTGTCTCTTATTTTAAATTTTCATATTTCAATATTCAATTTTCTGTTTAATCTGCATGCACATATATAGAGCTTATTTCTGTAGCTTCTTTATGCTGTATTATTCATAATTAGTTATTTAGGGTTGTGATAGAAAAAAAAGCATACCACAATAGGCGTGTACTCAGTCTCCTTTTTATTGAGGATCTGCTGGCCTGACATGGTCCACACTGCTTCACCTTGCCAAAGTAAATATATAAAGAGAATACAAATAATGCACTACATATGAATCCACTTCAACTGGACATCAGTAAATACATGATTAAACAGTCCTGGAATCAACATCATAACATAAAATATTAAAGTACTGTGAAGTAAACTTCTACAATATAACATACAATATTACTTTGACAATGTCAGTAGATGCCTTACCCATGTGTCAATGTCATCTGACATGCCAGGCCAATAAAATCTTCTGCTGATGGCATCTCTGGTCTTCTTTTGGCCAGTATGAGCTCCATGGCTGCTGGCATGGAAGACTTTGAATATTTCATCTGCCTGTTGTGCTCCACAGACAACTTTTGCTTTTATTTCTGATGGAGTGCCTTTGTGGCGTTTGTAAAGCAGTTCACCATCTAGGAAAAAAAATCTATTTGACTTTTGTAAATTACCCTCACTGACACTAATGTGACTCACACTTCACCCGACACCTATATTACTATCAAATCAATCTTACATTCAATGTCAAATGTGTTTGCTCTTTTTCTGAAAGTGTTTTTTTCCGTCTTTGTGAATCCATCAGGGTATTTTCCAGTGCTCTTGTAATTTGTCTATAAATGGAAGGGTCAATGTCAATCAATGAACCAAGCAAACAAACACAATAGATAAGCACACCTAATAGTACGTTGACTATAAGGATGGGCTCTCCTCCGCCCTTAAAAGCTTTCCTAACGAAGCAGATGCTCTACAAAATAATCAAATAATTAAATAATCAAAATCAGAATCACTTTAATTGCCAAGTACCTTGGGTTTGCATGTACAATGAATTTGTCTTGGTGTACTAATGTTTCCAATAGTAACAGAGAATCAAGGGATGATATCAATAATAATAAGATTAATTCAGATGAATCAGACATCTGTGAGGTAAGATAATAGAGTGAAAGATAAAGTTATGAAAAAAATATATAAGTACAAATAATCATATAAACAATTTAGAAAGAATAAATATAGACACATTAATTTAGGTGCAGAAGTAGTCCAGTG
Organism: Rhinichthys klamathensis goyatoka; assembly: GCF_029890125.1. NCBI lineage: Eukaryota > Metazoa > Chordata > Actinopteri > Cypriniformes > Leuciscidae > Rhinichthys > Rhinichthys klamathensis. Next base: position 12,019,375 of record NW_026606564.1, on the reverse strand, counting down.
AAAATGCTCAGTTTCAATAAGGTGCAGTATAATTGTGTGTTAATGTAATACATTGGAGGGGGAGTATGGTTTTGGCGGGTGCTGCTTAAATCTACATAAAAGACTTGTGCTTTTCTGCAGAGGATCCTCCATGGACATAGGTGTCATCAGAATGAGTTTCATGTGTTTTCTCTTGCAAAGCTGACATTGGAGGGGGAGTTTAAATTCGGCAGGTGCTGTGTTTAAAAATTATAGTGATTTTATGTGTGTCACTGCATCATTTATAATTTCACTTCCTATTTATATTCATATGTTATTTATTAATTTACACACACACACACGCACACACGCACACACACACACACACACACACACACGCATACACGTCTATATTACTAACAGGGGACTATCGCTCTACACTGGCCAAGAGGGGACTACTGTGTCTGGTCATTTTGAAGAAACAAAAATGACATACAAAATTTTCTTTTAAGGTCTTTTTTCATAATATTACTTCAAATATGCATTTTTTATTTAAAAAAAAAATGCCAAGAGGGGACCTGAAACTCTGACCGATTTCTACCTATTCAACAGGGGACTCCCATAGCCTGCAATGGAACTGTGTGTGTGTGAACAGAAGTGAACTGGCATTGAAGTAGTCTGTCTTATATATATATATATATATATATGTGTGTATATGTGTTTGTGTGTTTGTGTATATATATATACACTACCGTTCAAAAGTTTGGGGTCAATACGATAAAAAAAAAAAAGAAATTCATATTTTTCTTCAGAAAGAATGCATTAAATTGAAAAAAAGTGATAGTAAAGACATTTATTATAATGCAAAATATTTATTTTTTAATTAAATGCTTTTCTCTTGTGAAGGGTTGGTCAAAATCCCTTGCCTCTTCAAATACATATATAATCATATATCATTTTGAATGGTTATATACTTCCTTTATAAAAATCAATAATCAAATATATTCATTATCACATAATAATTTTTATATTCTTGTGCTTGTGAAATTATATTTTCTTAAATGCATGGATGCAAGTAACCAGTTTCTTTTAGGTGCATTCCAATCTTACTTTGAGATTGCACTTAGTACACGCAGGACACGAAGGCCACGGAACCCACAAGGCCGTTTGTCTCTTTCTCTGGGATCAGTAGAAAGGTTAGAGGGTCCTAAAGGCAGCGTGGGCACATATGATTCTTCGCTGGACATATGGTCAAGCTATATTGAGCGTTACTATCAAACTTGAATTGTTGTATTAAAATGTATTCTGTCCAGTATATTTCCTTCCTTGGGAGTAAATGCCAGTGATCTGTTTTTCTCCCAAACGAGTGAATGTTTTAGCAGTATGTTTTGGTATACTTAACTGATAATAAGGAGCTCAGACTCTCTTCAGCCTTGATGGGAGCTGTTATTTGCTAGTGTCTGTTATTTGTGTGTGTGTGTGTATGACATTCTATGTAGGTTCTGGACGGTCGGACCAGACACCCCGGCGCCCTTCTCTAACCTGCGAGGCCACCACAGGCCTAAATCCAATGAGTGGACGACAACTATCTTTACTAATGGCGATAGGCACCCCTATCTCCTCACATGTGTTAAATTGTTTAGGCTTTAATGTTTCTTAGCCAATGAGAATCATTCAACCTGTAAGCAATGACGTAGCTTAGACCTTGGAAATGGTATAACTGCTGTGATCTTTGTAACTGTAAGGGAGGCGGCCTACGAACTCCTGTGTGAGTCTTGAAGCTGACTTCTGCTGATGAAAATGCAAACTATCTTCAGTAAAACTTTTCTTTAATTTTTTTATAATTCTGACTCCGGGTCTTCATTCTTCATATCTGGTTCTGGGTCTTTGACTGTACACCCCTTACAGTTATGGTGGAGGATGCGCTGGCAATTATTCTCGGTGACACCCCTGGCAAATCAACAAACAAGGTAGTAAGCTTTTGTTAATTGTTAGGGCTGTCTGACTGGAAGAGATTTTGAAGGAGAGCGGGAGAGCTTCACTCCGATGAGGCGAGTGAAGCTTCACTCCGATGAGGCGAGTGAAGGAGTAAGTTAATTATACTGCTGACAGTATAAGAAGTCGCTGAGAGCGTCGTTAAGGGTAACGGCAGCAGACAGCGCAAGCGAAGCGTGCTCTGTGGGGGCCCCGCTGGGCATTACTGGTGTAGCACCACCCCAGCAGAGCACGTCCCTGGGCTAGAGGTCCAGTGGCACCGTAAACCTGCTCAATCTCTTCCATCTCAGATAGGGGATCCCCGAACTTAGTGAAGTGAATCAGGCAGTTAGGGATACTAACAATAATAGGGTTGTTTGCCAGGGATGCATCAGGAACAATTCCGAGAGAAAAATTTAAAAAGTTGTGACCCAAATTGGCATGGACCAGTATATGTAACTGTGATTTTGGAGTATACTTTGCAGTTTCATCACGCAGAAGCCAAGCTGTGTTGTTCAAAGATCGCCGCCTCCATTTCTGCAATAACTTCAGGTGAGTATGAACCATGATTAAGATATGGCAGAAAAATGTAATAACTTAATCAGTAACCTGAAGAGTCCTGAAACAAATAGTGAGTCAGGAAAAGCAAACGCTGTAAGCAGCTGTGCTCTAAAGCCCTCACTTCAAAGAAATTAGCAGAAATGATTAAGTAAATGGTAGTCAGGATTTTGATTCTGATTGGAAATTTAAAAAAAAAACTTGACTGGCTACAAACAAACAAAGAAACTGAAAAATTAAAATGTTTAGCCTCGTATTGCTTACGATGATTACAAGAAGCAAGTGAAAGAAATTCTGGGTCAGGGATAATTTCCCTCGACAAGCGACTAAAGTTAAACAGACACTTTGTGAAAACAATATTTTGCAGCTTATGAAAATTAATGTTCTGCCAATAATAATGATGAAGATTATGATTGGGTTATTATGATTAAATCAGCCACTGGTGGACTGTAAAAGAATACAGAGAACTGCTTAATCAGTAGCTCTGTTTGCATTCCTGAATGGGACACACTGCTTCAAGGGCGTGCAGTAAGTTGGAGCCGTTGAGGCTGACACATGAACCCACCAGATGACAGAGAGTGTTTTAATGGTGGTCATCAGGACCATTTAATACGTAACTCTAAATTCCCACCGAGAAGGTGTTTAAAAATGTGATAAAATGACAACACATTTCTGGTAATAATGTGAGTTTGAAAGTAGATCAGTGTTTAAATGACGATATTAAAGTTGTCGTCTGAGAAAGAACAAGAGATAAAACAAGGTCAAAAGATTGAAGTCTTAAAGTGAATCCTTTTGAAGAAAAGATCTATAATACTAATTTTTAGTGAATTGATGAATACAGGTTGATGTAAAATTAATGACTCCAACAAATGTGAGTTGCAAAATATATCAAAGTAACTTAAAGGATGATTGTGTTGTAATTAAACATTTTAAAAAGGTTTTAGATGATATAGAGAGACTAATCTCACAGATGATTTACAATAACTGCAAAAGTATCACAAGCAGAGAGTGCTTGCCTCGTCAAACTTAGTGTGAATCCTAATTGGAGATTGATAAACTCCAAGAGAAAACTGAAGTCAAATATTAAACTATGGTTGAGAACTTGACAATTAAAATTGAGATTGAGAAATGTGAAACGTTATTGAGAACTAGAATAATTATTTTTATGTAAAACAAATAAGCAGAAGCCGTACTGAATTAACAGTTGCTAAATGCTGATTAAACAAACAGCTTGAAAAGTTGACCATGAAAGAACTAGACGCTGATGTTTAGTTTTCAAAAGATAAGTTTGTTATTGGCTGTAATGAAACAGTTTGCTTATCTGAATCTGATGTGTGCTGTGGCTGAAACTGCCAGTGCAACAGACTCAATCTGAGTGGAAATTTGTAATGCCTAAATTTCCTGATGTGTGGGCAAAAGACAAATATAAATAATATGTTTATTTGAAACCGTATGTAATATCTGGCAAAGATGCCTTAAGCTGGGATAGAGTTAAAAGATGGTAGATAAGTTAGACGTTCAGAGTGCAGTGTACCAGTCCCTCCCTCATTCAATGTCTCTCTCTCAGTCAATGTCAGCTAAAAGCTGTTACCTGAGTCGGTGTCATAAGTGATAATAAGCTATTTGTAGTGACATCTTTGATTAGGTTATTTTAGGACCCGTAACTTCTTTGTCTGATCTTAGTCCCCACCATGAAACGGGGGAGGGGCCGACGGAAAAGTACACTGAATGTACGGTTGTGATCTAAAATTCACTGAGTATAATCCAAGTAGCTAGGTTGCTGCTTTTAAGATAGTTAATGGATTTAAGTGATTAAATACTGTTGTTCTGACCTGTCTCCCTATGTGAACACTATTAGGCAATCCGAATGGCTCTGGTGACTCTTGAACGTGCCTTTCCTAAGCTCTAGAAAACAGCTGAGTTCTGTTGAAGCAAACAGCCTGTGATGGGAAAGAGCGGTCACCAGTGGGCACGAGTGGCTACTCAATGACGGGTAAGACCTTCTAATGGCCAGACAGGGGGCAACCTAAGCCAGAGTGGATCACGTAAAGTCACTGGGCATCTCAAGATGGAGGTGTTTATGTGAGAAAGGTATGAGAGTGGAGCGGATGACTGTGAGGCCAGCAGCATCCTTTATCGTTAGGGCGGATGAGCTGTGAGGAGTTACAGACAGTCTGACCCCGAAACGTGATGTTCCTCTAATACCAATCACCAGAAACCGCATTCATTGTATGGCTTGTTTTTTTTTTATCGTCTGCAAATATGCCAGGGGAAAACACCCTGATGGAGATTATAGATAAAGGGCTAACAGGAGTGGGCTTTCAAGAGCCAGCTGAGGCCATGAAGTGATTCCCATTAGTTGTTGTGGAGACAGTAGCAAAACTTTTTATGTACTGGTTTGCCTTATGGGCAAGGAAAATCATAGTGTTGATTTTGAACTAATAGGTCTATGACATAGTTTTAACTCCTGAAGGTCGTTAGACATGGTGGTGGCTAAAGATGAAGACAGCTTTTGTAGATTTGAGAAAAGTCTGGATAACAAGGTGAATGGTCAAAGGTTATTGTAATTAATTTAATATTACATTATGTCTAAGTTACAGCCTTAGAAGGCTGTTGAAAAAGATTATTTATTTATAGTGAGAGAGACTGCTTGAGCAGAGGAAGGGATGGTAACTGTGTCTGTCTTTCCATTATTGGCCTGCTAGAGCAAGCTGAAGCAAAATAATGATAATGAAACAAAACAACCCAGCTGACCTTGTTAAATTCTAATGAATAATGAACAGGCATGCTTTGAAACTGGTTGGGAGACCATGTAAAATTAGGTAGAAGCTACCGGAAAATGGGAAGTTTAAAATCTTATTTAAAATTTAAATCTTTTAGCAATAATATAAAGAAAAATGAACATTGAAAATGAACAGTTAACATATGTGTGTCTAGTATGAGTGCGTATGATGGTGACAGCACTTTATGTCTTGTATGTATTAGTTTGGGGTACTATTATTTCCTGATTTTGAGGATATTGTGTCATTAACCTCTGGAATTAGTGTTTTATCATTACAGATGGGTTAAGTGAAATGACCAACTTTAAAAAAGTTGATAATTCTAAGACAATCTGATGAAAAGACAATGCAGAACATGGGACGAGCTTTAATTGGAGTGGTTTTCCAGCTCTGTCTGCTATTGGTAATTATGAATGCTTTTGTCATTTATGATATTGAACTGAATTACTCTCTGGATTAGTATTTTATATAAATTGGAATTGTAAAGAAGATTGCCGTCCATTATGGGGTAAAACTCTTGTCTAAATTCAACTGAGGGTCTAAATTTAAATAGACAACTAGGTGGGATCATAAGTATAAACGTAGGAAAAAAAATATATATATATATAGACTTGACGGCAGAGAGACAAAGTGACACATTGGCTAAGTCACTATCCAAATTATCCAGAGTGAGCTCCCTCATTTTTATTGAAAGGCCGGAGGGCGAATAAAGGAGGAGTGAATCTAACTTCTAAAAAGAAAAGGTTTTATTTCTCAATCCCTTGAATGTATGTATGACATTAGATGTCTAAGAAAACTACAATGTAATAAAGGTAAAAAGAGAAAGCAGCTATATGGCTGTGGGCTGGGATCTGAGTAACATAATATTTTGGTTTCTGTAAAACTGTAAAGATAAGTGGAACTGAGACAAATACTGTGAGAAGTAGTTATAATGAAAAATAAAGTTGAAGTTAATGATAAGAAAACAAGAGTATTGAAGAATTAATAAAATACCATGATTCCCCTAACGAGGGAACTTTAAGTGTCACTAGGCTGACAGTGGTGAGAGACTCGGATGCAGAAGGAACTGGCATGTAGGGCAAGATGGAAGAAATATAGTAGAAGAAAATGTATGTAATGAAAATACAATTTCTGATAGGATTTATGGAAGTCAAATTAAGTTTAAATGGTATGAAAAAGGTTAGGGTTAGACATTGTATGATTGACAGGGATTCAAGTGATATAAGGATAAGGAATGAACAAAAGCTTTATTAAGCAGAATGGGGAACGATCCTATATTTTAGTGGTAAAATAATGACTGAAATGATGATGTGAATTTGTTTTATTTTATTTCTATTTTTGAAACAAACAAAAAAGGGTATAAGATGTTATACAATTAAAATGGTACATGCTATGTGACTGTAAACTGAAGGATGATTTCAGTAAAGACTTAAAGTGCTTACATCGATTATTATGGGTCTTAATTATTAATATTTTATTGTTTGTTGTTTATTTTTTAGTTAGACAACCATTGTGTTTTAAACCTAAAGGGTCTATAAAAGGGGTAGTGAAAATAATGGATTAACCATCCAACTTTGTTTATAATAAAAGGATTTGGAACTCATAGTTTTATAAAATAAAATAAAAAAACTAGTGCATATATTCTGGTATTCATGATTATAGACAATGTCTTTATTTAGGATCTGAGTAGTGACTGTGGATCTAGCCCATGCTAGGAATACAGCAATAGTGCTTGCTTATTTAGCCTGGCTTCCAGAGAATAAATATGTACTTGTTTCGTAATCAGTTATGTGTTTTATAAAAATTTTAACCTGACTGATAAATTGAGGAAGAATGACATTGATGTCCTGTTGTGAGTGGAAGGTGGGAGAGCCTCTTAATGGGGACTGGAATTTTTAGTATCCAGCATGTCCATGACGAGGTGAAGAGACAAGTGTGACCCGGCAGGGGAGCATGCGTCACCACTCCTCCCTTCCGTAGTGACCTCACTGGTTAGACCAGACGTGGCGGTATTGGACCCCACATTGGTCTAAAACGGGGGACTGAAGGGTTGGTCAAAATCCCTTGCCTCTTCAAATACATATATAATCATATATCATTTTGAATGGTTATATACTTCCTTTATAAAAATCAATAATCAAATATATTCATTATCACATAATAATTTTTATATTCTTGTGCTTGTGAAATTATATTTTCTTAAATGCATGGATGCAAGTAACCAGTTTCTTTTAGGTGCATTCCAATCTTACTTTGAGATTGCACTTAGTACACGCAGGACACGAAGGCCACGGAACCCACAAGGCCGTTTGTCTCTTTCTCTGGGATCAGTAGAAAGGTTAGAGGGTCCTAAAGGCAGCGTGGGCACATATGATTCTTCGCTGGACATATGGTCAAGCTATATTGAGCGTTACTATCAAACTTGAATTGTTGTATTAAAATGTATTCTGTCCAGTATATTTCCTTCCTTGGGAGTAAATGCCAGTGATCTGTTTTTCTCCCAAACGAGTGAATGTTTTAGCAGTATGTTTTGGTATACTTAACTGATAATAAGGAGCTCAGACTCTCTTCAGCCTTGATGGGAGCTGTTATTTGCTAGTGTCTGTTATTTGTGTGTGTGTGTGTATGACATTCTATGTAGGTTCTGGACGGTCGGACCAGACACCCCGGCGCCCTTCTCTAACCTGCGAGGCCACCACAGGCCTAAATCCAATGAGTGGACGACAACTATCTTTACTAATGGCGATAGGCACCCCTATCTCCTCACATGTGTTAAATTGTTTAGGCTTTAATGTTTCTTAGCCAATGAGAATCATTCAACCTGTAAGCAATGACGTAGCTTAGACCTTGGAAATGGTATAACTGCTGTGATCTTTGTAACTGTAAGGGAGGCGGCCTACGAACTCCTGTGTGAGTCTTGAAGCTGACTTCTGCTGATGAAAATGCAAACTATCTTCAGTAAAACTTTTCTTTAATTTTTTTATAATTCTGACTCCGGGTCTTCATTCTTCATATCTGGTTCTGGGTCTTTGACTGTACACCCCTTACACTTGAACTTTCAATGAATCCTGACAAAAATGAATCACAGTTTGCAGAAAAATATGAAGCAGCAGATCTTATTTCAACAGTGATAATATTCATAAATGTTTCTTGATCAGTAAATCATCATATTCGAGTGATTTCTGAAGGATCATGTGACACTGAAGACTGGAGTAATGATGCTGAAAATTCAGCTTTGATCACAGGAATAAATTACACTTTACTGTATATTCACATAGAAAACAGTTATTTTAAATGGTAATAATATTTCACAAGAATATTACTGTTTTTACTGTATTTTTTATCAAATAAATGCAGCGTTGGTGAGCAGAATAGACTTTTCAAAAACATTTAAGACCCCAAACGTTTGAATGGTAGTGTATATATATATATATTTCAGATGGGCAATGTGTGTATATATGTCTATATATACACTCACCGGCCACTTTATTAGGTACCCCATGCTAGTAACGGGTTGGACCCCCTTTTGCCTTCAGAACTGCCTCAATTCTTCGTGGCATAGATTCAACAAGGTGCTGGAAGCATTCCTCAGGGAGTTTGGTCCATATTGACATGATGGCATCACACAGTTGCCGCAGATTTGTCGGCTGCACATCCATGATGCGAATCTCCCGTTCCACCACATCCCAAAGATGCTCTATTGGGTTGAGATCTGGTGACTGTGGAGGCCATTTTAGTACAGTGAACTCATTGTCATGTTCAAGAAACCAATTTGAAATGATTAGAGCTTTGTGACATGGTGGAAGTAGCCATCAGAGGATGGGTACATGGTGGCCATAAAGGGATGGACATGGTCAGAAACAATGCTCAGGTAGGCCGTGGCATTTAAACGATGCCCAATTGGCACTAAGGGGCCTAAAGTGTGCCAGGAAAACATCCCCCACACCATTACACCACGACCACCAGCCTGCACAGTGGTAACAAGGCATGATGGTTCCATGTTCTCATTCTGTTTACGCCAAATTCTGACTCTAACATCTGAATGTCTCAACAGAAATCGAGACTCATCAGACCAGGCAACATTTTTCCAGTCTTCAACTGTTCAATTTTGGTGAGCTCTTGCAAATTGTAGCCTCTTTTTCCTATTTGTAGTGGAGATGAGTGGTACCCGGTGGAGTCTTCTGCTGTTGTAGCCCATCCGCCTCAAGGTTGTGCGTGTTGTGGCTTCACAAATGCTTTGCTGCAAACCTCGGTTGTAACGAGTGGTTATTTCAGTCACTGTTGCCCTTCTATCAGCTCGAACCAGTCTGGCCATTCTCCTCTGACCTCTGGCATCAACAAGGCATTTCCGCCCACAGAACTGCCGCTCACTGGATGTTTTTTCTTTTTCGGACCATTCTCTGTAAACCCTAGAGATGGTTGTGCGTGAAAATCCCAGTAGATTAGCAGTTTCTGAAATACTCAGACCAGCCCTTCTGGCACCAACAATCATGCCACGTTCAAAGTCACTCAAATCACCTTTCTTCCCCATACTGATGCTCGGTTTGAACTGCAGGAGATTGTCTTGACCATGTCTACATGCCTAAATGCACTGAGTTGCCGCCATGTGATTGGCTGCTTAGAAATTAAGTGTTAACGAGCAGTTGGACAGGTGTACCTAATAAAGTGGCCGGTGAGTGTATATATATATATATATATATATATATATATATATATATATATATAGCCTATCTGAAATATATAAGTTAGATAATGAAGCCAGATATATAGTGAAACATTTTATTATGTGAACTGAATCTCTTTTAACACTGGCACTTAATTTGTTAAACCAACTGAAGATTTTCAATGAAGGAATCAACCTAGTTTTGACCTAAAAAATCTTATTACAGTGTATTTTCATGGCAAGCACTGGTGTTTAAGTCTTATTGTAAACATTGCTATCACTTTCAGAGATAGTCAGAATACGAAATACTGCTAAATGTAAAAGCAATCAAACATATCAATTGTTTGGATGGATGGATGGATGGATGGATGGATGGATGGAAAACAGCGAAGGGCTGAACTGTGTTCACTGAGAAAATCCTATCAAATTAATCAGTTTGATGGATGGATGGTTGGATGGATGGATGGATGGATGGATGGTCAGATTGGGAAATCTTGCTAAATGTAAAAGCAATCAAACAGACGTCGTAATTTGCTATCTAACAGGGGTGTTCTGCCTCCGCTTCTGTGTGTGTATGGCGTGGCCTAGCCGGTTACATCAGCTCGGCAGAAAGTTAACAGTTTCCCCAAGACAAAGAATGAAGCTTGTTTATCCTTTCCAAACTTTACTCAGGAAGCACTGTAAAACTGCAAAGAATAATACATTTCAGTATTCCATTCAAATACAGAAGTTGTTTATGAATAATATTGAAATTTAATCTGTTAAACAATATAAAAATAAATGCGCTAGCTTAATGCTAACTTTTAAGGGAATTTACATTACGAGGCTAACGTTTAGCATATGCGATCAAAATACACATTTAGAACGAACTCAACTTCATTAACAAAGGAACTCATTACTATCATTCCTAATGCTAGATGATGAGATAACTATAAGACTTCGTACTTACAGGCAAACGTGTTTTCTGGCCAAATTAAATCAAGAGAGAAAAATATGAGACCGCTTAATTCGCCGTGACATTGAACTGACGCGAGACTACTAATAAAATGTAAACAACATGCTAGGTTAGGAATCACCACAAGAGGTCGCTCTTTTACCCAGAACATAACACTCCCCGCTTGTTATAATGTATTATAACACTATTCCCTTTTTACAAGTAGAACAACTTCTGAGACTGGTCTAGAATACACCCGCTGAGTACCCTGTCTGCCCACCCTCACGTCCACTTTGCGAACTTTAGAGTCTTTGCTGGGAATGGCGTTCACCACCACTCCAACAGGCCATTCATTCCGCTTGACCTGAGCATCTTTGAGCAGGACAACATCTCCTTCGCTCAGGTTTGGCTTGTCCATGTGCCACTTTCTCCTTGGTTGGAGTAACACCAGATATTCTTGACGACAGCGTTTCCAGAATGAGTCGGCCAACGCCTGTACTTGCTTCCACTGTTTGCTGTATAGGTCTTTAAGGTCATACTCTCCCGCTGGTGGCAGTACTGGGTCAACTTTCTGTGTTAGCAGCATGGCAGGTGTGAACACTGTGGGCATGTCTGGATCGGATGACACAGGAACAAGGGGTCTAGCATTCATAATGGCCATGACTTCAGCCATGAGTGTGACCAAAACTTCATGAGACAGGTGGGCAGTGTTTGTCTGTAACAACAGTGCATCCAGTATTCTACGGGCAATACCGATCATACGCTCCCACACTCCACCCATATGGGAAGAGTGGGGAGGATTAAAGGTCCAGGTGCAGCTTTGATTGTGAAGGTAAGCATTTAGTTCCTGATCATCAGATTTGATCTGAAGTTCCTTGCATGCCCCAATGAAGTTCGTTCCCTGGTCAGAACGAAACAGGCGGACAGGACCACGGACAGCTGTGAATCTCCTTAATGAATTAACAAAGCTTGAGGAGGACAGAGACTCGAGCACTTCGATATGCACAGCTCTTGTTACCATGCAAGTAAAGATGACTGCCCAGCGTTTGTTCTCTGCAATGCCGCCGCGAGTTCGTCTTGAGCTTATGGTCCATGGGCCGAACACATCGACACCTACATTTGTGAACGGAGGACCTGGGTCGAGTCGTTCAGAAGGTAGGCTTGACATTTTTTGTTCTTCCAATCTTCCTCTCAGCTTATTACAGGTCACACATCTATGTATGATGCTTGACACCAGTCTCTTGCCTCCAATCAGCCACAATCCAGCAGAGCGAACAGCACCCTCTGTCAGATGTCTTCCCTGATGAGCGACCTTTGCATGGTAATGCCTCACCAATAAGGTAGCTACGTGGTGTTTTCTGGGGACAATGATGGGATGTTTCTCTTCCCAGGGTATGTCAGCCAAAGGAATGCGTCCTCCAACTCTCAGCAGGCCATCCTTATCCACAATTGGATTCAGTTTCCTCAGAGAGCTCGACTTTGGAACGACTTCACCTCTGGAAAGGCATTTTATCTCCTCAGCAAATGTATCGTGTTGAGCGTTTCTGACAACTATTAGTCTTGCCTGTGTCGGCTCATCCGTATTGCTGATTGAGCCCTTTGCACAAGACCTGGCCTTGTGTATGAGCTTGGTAACGGCTCGAATAAGTGACTTCCAGCTGGAGAAGCGTTCAAATCGGTTTGATCCCAGCTCTCCTTTGACGGTCTTGGTTATGAAAGTTTGGATCTGTGAGCGCACGTCTGCGTCTGCTTCAGGGTCAATGAGCTCAAACTTCTCTGGTGGTGAGGTGTCTTTGGCTAAGAAGGCTGGACCTTTGAACCAATTGGTGTCTTTCAACATGGCTGCTGGCACTGAGCGAGTCCCATGGTCTGCAGGGTTGTGTTCTGTGCTGACAAAGTGCCATTGTTCCGGGCTTGAAGACTTTCTGATGCGTGTGACTCTGTTGGCGACATATACATAGAATCTTCTACTTGTGTTGTTGATGTATCCCAATACAATCCGACTGTCTGTGTAGAATGTGACTTTGTGGATGTCTACATCGAGCTCTTCTTTAATTAAGTCTGCCAATTCAACAGCCAAGACAGCAGCACAAAGCTCGAGCCGTGGTACAGTGTGCGGGGGATGAGGAGCCAGCTTTGCCTTGCCCATGAGGAAACCAATGTGAGTGTGTCCATTTTTATCTGTTGCTTTGAGATAAGCCACTGCTGATATGGCCATAGTGGAGGCGTCGGAGAAGATGCAGAGTTCTCTGTGTTTTGTGGAGCACAAGGAAACTGGCACATATGGTCGGTCAATTTGAAGCTGCTCAAGCTCGCAGAGTGAGTCCGTCCACATTCTCCACTGTTCCTCTTTCGGCGCTGGCAGAGGAGCGTCCCATTCAGCTTGATCGGCAGACAGCTCCCTGACTAAGACCTTTCCTTTGATTGTGACAGGTGCTACAAGCCCTAGGGGGTCGTAAAGTCCATTGACTGTAGACAGGATCCCCCTTCTAGTAAATGGCTTCTTCTCTCTAGATACACGGAACGTGAACGTGTCTGACTGCAAGTTCCAGGTGAGTCCCAAACTCCGCTGCAGTGGCAAGGGGTCAACAGTTAGCTCTAGATCCACCAAGTCTTTGGCCCGCTCCTCAGGGGGAAAGGCATCCATCACAGTACGACTATTAGAGGCTATTTTGTGTAACTTGATGCTTGACTCTGCTAATATCTCTTTTGTGTTTTTCAGTACAGCGATGGCTTTTTCGTCGGTGGGGAATGAGGAAAGTCCATCATCAACATAGAAATTTCTCATGACGAACTGTGTAGCTTCACTGTCCTGTTCCTTTACTCCATGCAAGGCTGCTCTTCTCAGGCCGTAGATGGCTACTGCAGGGGAAGGAGAGTTGCCAAAAACGTGCACTTTCATGCGATACTCAGTGATGTGTTTGTTTGGGTCGTTGTCTTTGAACCACAAAAATCGTAGAAAATCACGATGATCTTCCTGGACAATGAAGCAGTAGAACATCTGCTGGATATCTGCAGTTACCGCTACAGGCTCTCTGCGGAAACGCATGAGGACCCCCAGTAGGGTGTTGTTCATGTCAGGCCCACTGAGAAGAACGTCATTAAGGGAGGTGCCTTCGTGTTTCGCACTGGAATCAAACACTACACGTATTTGGTCTTTTTTCTGTGGGTGATAAACACCGAATATTGGTAGGTACCAGCATTCTTGTTGTGGCTTCAGTGCTGGGGCAACCTCCGCTTGATCAGCATCAAACATTGCTTGCATGAAGTTGAAGAAGTGTTCTTTCATGCCATGTTTCTTCTCCAGCATGCGACGGAGGGAGGCGAGGCGATTGACAGCATGATGTCTGTTGTTGGGCAGACACGGCCTGTTTGGCTTAAATGGCAGCGGTGCTACCCAGCAGTTTGCTTCGTCTATGTAGACTTCCTTATCCATGAGGTCAAGGAACAACTCATCTTCGATGGACAGGCCAAGCTGATCGTCGCGCTGTGTTCTTTGAAACACGTCTCTGCCCAGGCTATCTGCTTCATTGGCTGCTTGAGACACACATGGAAAGGTGTGGGCTGGTACAGCGCTGTCAATCTTCTCTCTGACCATTAAGTTGCTGATGCATGGGTTAAGGATGGAGTGGCGTCCACTTATCAGCACACTGGTTCTGAAGACGCTGGCAGTAGTGGTTTTATGTGCTCTTCCCAGACACACATCTCCGATTATCACCCATCCAAGGTCTAGTCGCTGAGCAAACGGTGCATTGTGTGGCCCATTACATTGTTCACGCACTTTGTACAGCCGTATTATATCTCGCCCAAGTAGGAGGAGGATGGACGCGTTGGGATCCAGGGCTGGGATTTTGTCTGCCAAGTGTTTGAGGTGAGGATGATGTCTAGCTACCTCTGGTGAAGGTATTTCGGACCTGTCGTCTGGCAGCATGTCACACTCAATCAGAGTAGGCAAGGGAATGTGGATGTTACCGTCTACTGACTCCACCATGAAGTTGCTGGCGCGTCGCCCTGCTGTATCCACCACTCCTGAGCATGTCTTCAGAGTGTACCTCGACCCTGTGCCTTGAATTCCAAAATGTTCAAAGAATTCTGTTCTTCCAAGGGACTTGTTGCTCTGCTCGTCAAGAACAATGTAGGTCTTTATGGCTTTGTCTCTTTGGCCAGCAGGATACACTAAGGCGAGACAGATTTTGGAACAGGATTTTGACGTGTTCACACTCCCACAGATTTCTGTGCATTTGGACGTCACAGACGGAATGGCCTCCAGCGGCTGCCGCTCCCCGCTGTGATCTATAGTACTCACATGTACATCAGTTTTCCATGGGGCGGGCCCTGGATGTAACGCTGACAGGTGTTTGTCACTATTGCACTCCTGGCACAGCAGAGGCCTGTTACAGTCCTTAGCAACATGAGTGGATGAAGCACAGCACTTGAAACAGATGCGTTTTTCTTTCAGATACGCTTTCCTTTCCTCAAAAGTTTTGTTTCTGAAGCCACGACATTTTCTCAATGGATGAGGCTTGTTATGTAGTGGGCACTGTTTGTCGGGATCCTCTTGTTTCCTGACTACTGTTGTATTATCGCTGTCACTTGTTGAGATTTCAGTCCTCCTCACAGCAACTGATGTTCTCACGTGATGACTGGCTGGCTGGTAAACACTCTTTTCTGTCTTTGTTGCACACCATGCTCCTGTAATGCTGGCAAAGCTAGGGTCGTTGCGTGTTCTTGCCTGTTCACAAACAAAGTTGACGAAGATTCCAAAGGGAGGATATGGCACCCTGTGTTGGTCTTTGTAGTGTGATCCTACAGTAATCCACCTCTCTTGTAGGTTGAGAGGGAGTTTCTGGACTATTGGGCTTACTCCACGGGAGGTGTTGAGATATGAGAGACCAGGTAAGTATCCATCTGCTCTGGCTGCTTCAAGTTCCATGAGAATGTCTCCCAGTTCTCTTAACTTGTGGTTTTCTTTGCCTGAGATCTTAGGAAATTCCTCAACTTTTCTCAGAAGAGCATTTTCAATCACCTCAGGTGAGCCATAAACATCCTCCAGTCTTTGCCATAACATCCTGAGGCCTGTGGGTGCATTGTGAATGTGTACCGCTCTGATCCTTTTAGCTTGCTCAGATGACGAGGGCCCGAGCCATTTGCACAGCAAATCAAGTTCCTCTCTAGCGGAGAGTTTCAGGTCATCAGTAGAGCTGATAAAAGACGCCTTCCAGGCCCAGTAGTTCTCCGGCTTGTCGTCGAACTTCAGTAGGCCCGAGCTCACCATCTCTCGTCGCATCAGGTACTTCCCTAGGTCTGTTGCAGCCACTGCACTTGGTGGGCTTGTGTTGTATATGGGGGGTGGTGACTGTGTGTAGTAAGATTGGAGAGGCTTGAAATCGTCACTGGTTTGTTTCACATTGTGGGAGAGCTCACCGTAGCTGTATGATTTTCTCTGTGCAGTGCTGGATATCTGATTTGGGGTCCAGATTGGCTCTCCTTTGTACGAGTGGTGAGTTTGCTCAAGAAACTTGTGTTCACTGATTTCACTTGGTGACGCGTTGACCTGTTTGTCACATCTGTTCGCTTCACTGCTGTCCATGGAAAGCTGGCACACTGGTGAGGTCGTTTGTGGTCTTGCATCTGATTGTGAAACTGTAACTAAATTTACTGTATTGGCTGCTTTTGCACTCTGATAAGGCTGGTGACCTGGATGTATAATAGGAATCTGCATTGCAGCATTTCCACAATGAATTTCAACTGGAGTTAGAGGCATTGAGTTTTTTTGAATTTGCTGAAGTGGATTTAACAGTTCATATTCCTCCTCAGCAGCTGCTTCAAGGCTTTCAGCTTCGGCGTTAGCAGCAGCCGCCGCTTTTGCTAATTTCAGTTCATGCAAACTGGCGTTTAGAATGGCTTGTTGTTTTATTAGCTCTGCCTCTTTTCTAGCAAATGCAAGCTCAGCACGTGCAGATTCTGCTTTAGCCCGTGCTTTCAATGCCATAGAATTAGCCACAGATTGTCTGCTGGTTCTTGAGTAGTTAGATATTTGTGATCTGGTTTCTAATCCATCCAAATCCTCTTCTTCTATTCTGTGTGCCATGATGGTTGTTTTAGGTGATTTTCTACTTACAGATCGACAAGTGCTGGCCGTTAGAAGAGTTGCCTTTTTACTGTTCTGCCTCCGCTTCTGTGTGTGTATGGCGTGGCCTAGCCGGTTACATCAGCTCGGCAGAAAGTTAACAGTTTCCCCAAGACAAAGAATGAAGCTTGTTTATCCTTTCCAAACTTTACTCAGGAAGCACTGTAAAACTGCAAAGAATAATACATTTCAGTATTCCATTCAAATACAGAAGTTGTTTATGAATAATATTGAAATTTAATCTGTTAAACAATATAAAAATAAATGCGCTAGCTTAATGCTAACTTTTAAGGGAATTTACATTACGAGGCTAACGTTTAGCATATGCGATCAAAATACACATTTAGAACGAACTCAACTTCATTAACAAAGGAACTCATTACTATCATTCCTAATGCTAGATGATGAGATAACTATAAGACTTCGTACTTACAGGCAAACGTGTTTTCTGGCCAAATTAAATCAAGAGAGAAAAATATGAGACCGCTTAATTCGCCGTGACATTGAACTGACGCGAGACTACTAATAAAATGTAAACAACATGCTAGGTTAGGAATCACCACAAGAGGTCGCTCTTTTACCCAGAACATAACAAGGGGACTTTAGTGTTAGTGTGACACCTATGTGGTTGCTTTGCCATTTCTTCATTTTCATTCTTTTGACCTCAAAAATAATATTACAGTGTATGTTTATGGTAAGAACCGGTCTTTATTGTAAATATTGCTATCACTTTCAGAGATAGTCAGAATATGAAATACTGCTAAATGTAAAAGCAATCAAACAGACGTCGTAATTTGCTATCTAACAGGGGACTTTAGTGTTAGTGTGACACCTATGTGGTTGCTTTGCCATTTCTTCATTTTCATTCTTTTGACCTCAAAAATAATATTACAGTGTATGTTTATGGTAAGAACCGGTCATTATTGTAAATATTGCTATCACTTTCAGAGATAGTCAGAATATGAAATACTGCTAAATGTAAAAGCAATCAAACAGACGTCGTAATTTGCTATCTAACAGGGGACTTTAGTGTTAGTGTGACACCTATGTGGTCGCTTTGCCATTTCTTTATTTTCATTATTTTGACCTTAAAAATATTATTAGAGTGTATGTTTATGGCAAGAACCGGTCTTTATTGTAAACATTGCTATCACTTTCAGAGATAGTCAGAATATGAAATACTGCTAAATGTAAAAGCAATCAAACAGACGTCGTAATTTGCTATCTAACAGGGGACTTTAGTGTTAGTGTGACACCTATGTGGTTGCTTTGCCATTTCTTCATTTTCATTCTTTTGACCTCAAAAATATTATTACAGTGTATGTTTATGGCAAGAACCGGTCTTTATTGTAAATATTGCTATCACTTTCAGAGATAGTCAGAATATGAAATACTGCTAAATGTAAAAGGACTCAAACACATCATTCGTCACCATCGAACAGGGGACTCTTGTCCTTTTGTGTAGTGAAATGACTAAAACATGTTCATGCTGCTTCTGCTGCTTAAATTTAGCATGTGCACTTTAACTTGTGTAAACATGGGCATGGAATGATGAATAAAAATGGTCAAATCTAAATTAACTTATTTAGTTATTGTCAAAAATATTATTATTATTTTAGGCCTATATTTTTGTTGAACATTTAAACTGATAATTTAGTTGAGCCAACTATTCAAAATGTAAATGCAATAATCTCTATATATACAATTATAGTTATAATATATATATTCATATTAATATATATTTCTATAATGTTGTAAAGAAAAATTATTCTTTCAAAAATGTCTTGCACCAGTTGAAAAAAACAGTGAAGGACTGAACTGTGTTCACTGAGAAAATCCTATCAAATTAATCAGATGGATGGATGGATGGTTGGATGGATGGTTGGATGGATGGATGAATGGATGGATGGATGGTTGGATGGTCAGATTGGGAAATCTTGCTAAATATAAAAGCAATCAAACAGACGTCGTAATTTGCTATCTAACAGGGGACTTTAGTGTTAGTGTGACACCTATGGGGTTGCTTTGCCATTTCTTAATTTTCATTCTTTTGACCTCAAAAATATTATTACAGTGTATGTTTATGGCAAGAACCGGTCTTTATTGTAAACATTGCTATCACTTTCAGAGATAGTCAGAATATGAAATACTGCTAAATGTAAAAGCAATCAAACAGACGTCGTAATTTGCTATCTAACAGGGGACTTTAGTGTTAGTGTGACACCTATGTGGTCGCTTTGCCATTTCTTTATTTTCATTATTTTGACCTTAAAAATATTATTAGAGTGTATGTTTATGGCAAGAACCGGTCTTTATTGTAAACATTGCTATCACTTTCAGAGATAGTCAGAATGCGAAATACTGCTAAATGTAAAAGGATTCAAACACATCATTCGTCACCATCGAACAGGGGACTCGTGTCCTTTTGTGTAGTGAAATGACTAAAACATGTTCATGCTGCTTCTGCTGCTTAAATTTAGCATGTGCACTTTAACTTGTGTAAACATGGGCATGGAATGATGAATAAAAATGGTCAAATCTAAATTAACTTATTTAGTTATAGTCAAAAATATTATTATTATTTTAGGCCTATATTTTTGTTGAACATTTAAACTGATAATTTAGTTGAGCCAACTATTCAAAATTTAAATGCAATAATCTCTATATATACAATTATAGTTATATAATATATATTCATATTAATGTATAATTATATAATGTTGTAAAGAAAAATGATTCTTTCAAAAATGTCTTGCACCAGTTGAAAAAAACAATGAAGGACTGATCTGTGTTCACTGAGAAAATCCCATCAAATTAATCAGTTGGATGGATGGATGGATGGTTGGATGGATGGATGGATGGATGGATGGTTGGATAGATGGTTGGATGGATGGTTGGTTGGATGGATGGATGGATGAATGGTTGGATAGATGGTTGGATGGATGGATGGATGGTTGGATGGATGGATGGATGGATGGATGGATGGATGGATGGATGGATGGATGGATGGATGGATGGATGGATGGATGGATGGTTGGATGGATGGATGGATGGTTGGATGGATGGTCAGATTGGGAAATCTTGCTAAATGTAAAAGCAATCAAACAGACGTTGTAATTTGCTATCTAACAGGGGACTTTAGTGCACTTTAACTTGTGTGGACATGGGCATGGAATGATGGTCAAAATGGTCAAATCTAAATAACTTATTTTGTTATAGTCAAAAATAATATTATTATTATATATTTTTGTTGAACATTTAAACTGAAATTTTAGTTGAGCCAACTATTCAAAATGTAGATCCAATAATCTCTATATACAGAATTATAATATATAATATATATATATATATTAATATTAATATATAATTATATACTGTTGTAAAGAAAAATGAATTACCAAACCATTATCGAAACATTTTTAAATTAGAATTTTTTGAGGAAAGATCATTTTAATCTGTTTTTAAATACCGGCGGCAATAGTTCAAAAGCAGAGGAGACGACACGTCTTATCATTCATGATATTATTTTTCTTATTTAACGCTCTCCCTTCATAGATACTTTCTATATGCTTGGTTATGCAGGCCCTTTAGGGTTTATGGGATAAATCTAACGGAAATAGCTCTTTAAGGTAACAATTTCAGGTCACTACTTTATACAGTGAATAATGATTTTATTAATCAAAATGAACTTCCGAGTCCCCAGTCAGATGGCAAAGAAAGAACGATACTTGTTTGGCTGCTTTGTACATTTCTTGCCATCACAAACACACTGTAAAGATTTTGGAGGTCAATCTCAAAATTCTATGTTGACTTTTTATGTTGACATTGGTTTAGTTGAAATATATGAATTAGGGATGTTCATTTAACATTTTGATTTCTGACTGACAGCTGATGCTTGTTAACTAGTCACCAGTAACTGACATGATTTGAAGGTTAGATTAGAAATAAATGGAATTAGAATAGATAAGTGTCTGTGACCCATTCAAATACCTAAAAGATGTAGATTTACATGTGCAAATAGCAGCATAAACAACAGAACATGAAAATTCACACACCGTCACATCAAGCACCCACAGTGTTTCTGTGAACATAGTAAACCAGAGTAAAAGTGTATAAATAACTGTATATAAAATAAATAGGCCTACTCAAATGAACAATTAAGAAGAATAGTACACGCAATAGTAAAGAATAGTACACGCTTTAAGGTCTGTTTACACAACATTATTTTCAACTGAAAACAGAAAATTTTTCATGCGTTTTGGCCGTTCATTTAAACACAAAAATGTCATTTTGGGGGTCTGACAATGCAAGCTTTTGAAAACAAGTTTCAAAGTGCAAGGTTTTGAAAGCGATGCCTTTACTATCTGCATGTAAACAACATAAACGTAAATTTGTGAAAATGGTACGTCATTCCAACCTGGTCACTAAATGTGTCTCTATAGCACGCATTGTGTCTATCGTGCAATTTATACGCGAAAAGGAGTTTTTACGTGCAAATGATACACATCGGTAGGTTTAGGGTAGGTTTAGTAGTGGTGTGGGGCACGTGTGTATTATACATTTGGTTAGGATTAGTGGTGTGGTGTGTGTGTGTATTATACGCAATAAAGTGCATATCATATGCACGTAAAAAACATTTTCGCGTATAAATTGCACGATAAACACAATCCGTGCTATAGACCCCTTTTGCGCCGACGTCACAATTACGTCACGGCGTTAGCTGGAGGCAAAACAAAGGGAAAACTGGAGGCAGCCAATACAAATCAGCAGAGATGGAAATTAACTTTTTTGTCCACCGGCCACTGTGGCTGGTGGATTTCAAAATCTACCAGCCACTCAATGTTTTTACCAGCCACTTTCTTGCTTTTTAACCGACAATGTGTAACTGCATGTGAAAATTAATACTACAAGAATACTTAAGCAGTTTATTTAATCTCAAGTCTCAATGAAATACTGACATTTTCTCTTTCTCTCACCCTCGGCCTCATCCACCTAATCTGTCATTTATTTTTGTTTTGATGATAAATTGAGCCAGCCTCCAAAAGTAAATAACCTGTCCTGTGATTTTTTCTCTCTCACACAACACTCTCCAGACACGAACTGCACGAACTGTATGTTGGTTGCCTTTATATTAGAATAATATTTCATATAATCTAGATATGGAATGGAATAAATAGCATTCAATACAAAATGAATGTGTCACATATATTGAAATCAAGTTTTAAGTGATCAAATATTTGCTTTGTTGTGCATTAGAACCACACCAGGCATTTAGTCATATTACAAAAAAATGTATTGGAAGCGTCCAGATACTTCACCACGTGACAGCAGCTAGGCTCCTGATTGGTTAACGCACCGCAAATTGATGCCAAAGTTATTTTGAGATTTTTCAACTCGGGCTCGAATTCGCGTCAAACGCGTGAATGCACAAAAAGCACTCAATAAAATAATTCGTGCGAAACGCACCAGATGCGCGAACGAGGCGTATTTGCGTCTACCGCGCCGCGCTCTACGCCTCATTCGCGCCGGAATTTTTTACGCGCGTAACGCGTCTTTGCATTGACTTAACATTGAAATCACTCGCGCCAGACGCTCTATTCGCGTCTGGTGTGAACACACCATGATTTTTCTCTGCAGACCTCTACGCCTGCGATGTAACGCCACATTTTTTTTGGATTACCCGCCACGGTGGCCGGTAGGTGAAGCGAGTTTACCTGGCACAACACAAAATCACCAGCATTTGGCTGGTGGCGGGTGCTAATTTCCATCCCAGCAAATCAGCACTGATTCACCTACATAATAAGGAGCTTAAAATATTATTATTTTTATAATTAAATGTCATCTTGTTGTGTTGTTGGGTGCAAAAATCGACGGAGTACAGGCTCCAATTTGAAATTGTATCGCATAATATTTTCTTAACTATTGTGATTATTTGTGA
The DNA here is from genome assembly GCF_029890125.1 of Rhinichthys klamathensis goyatoka. Taxonomy (NCBI): domain Eukaryota; kingdom Metazoa; phylum Chordata; class Actinopteri; order Cypriniformes; family Leuciscidae; genus Rhinichthys; species Rhinichthys klamathensis. The sequence goes on along the minus strand of NW_026606564.1, from coordinate 11,996,440 downwards.
ATCATCTATGATTGTATAGCCTACATTGTTGTGTTTGATTGTGACTAGACGTTTTGAAAAACCTGGTAAGAATGAATAATCAAATACATACACCCTCAGTTTCTCTTTATGCTTGGTTTCTCTATCAGGTTGGTGTAGAAGTCAGGCCACTCAACCGAGGTAGTGTTAACCAGTGTTGGGCAAGTTACTTTTAAAAAGTAATTAGTTACAGTTACTAGTTACTTCTTCCAAAAAGTAACTAAATTAGTAACTCAGTTACAAATTTTAAAAGTAACTAGTTACTTAAGAAAGTAACTATTGCGTTACTTTCAAGTAAAATTAAATTTTAAATGCTCAAATGTGACCCCACCTCTACCCCTATTTAACGGATTTTAACACATGTGCATGTTCAATTATTTATGATAAATCTGAATTTTATAATGAAATGGACACTTAATACAATACATTATTAACAGAAACATGAAACATTGTACACACATCTAAAAAAAAATGTTGCCGGTGGACAAAGTGAGACTAGCCTCCAATCAAATGCCAGTATGTAGATATTATGTTTATATAGTGGATCAATGCAAATAACACAATAGATGTTTTGGAACTTTTGATATTTATTGCCCCTCAACAGGCCACAACTGGGCAAAATTAAATTAAGCTTGTTAAGCTGTGGAGTTATATGTTCTCATTAACTATATTATTTTATGTTTCTTACTGTTATTTTGTTTTTACTTTATGCTATTGACGGTTGTATACTAAAAATGTGCAAGAGTTCATTGTGCGCATGTGTGAACAAATGGGGACTTTTATTTTGACTCAGCTTGTGTTCCTTCCTTGAGATGAATGTCGTGCTGCTGCTCCCTCGTGCACTGATGTTATGCCAGCGCATTGAGATGAAAACTAACAAATAAATAACACTGAGAAATTGTATCTGGATTGTTCTTTAGTGGATGGATGATCGCAACATATTGTGCATGGACATGACGGACGGAAATGAAAACTTAACATAAGCAATATACCATTTAGAGAAGGCTACTTTTGGATTATTTGGGCTCGTCGGCATACCTGTCTCTCGTTGACTGACTGGCTTGTGTTGTTCGTTGTGTGTCCTGTCCTGTCCGACTATGCGTTATGATGGGTCGTTCGCAATTCATGAGCGTTAGCTGTTAGTGATGATGGGTCGTTCGCGAATGAGCGTTAGTGATGATGGATCGACTCGTTCGCGATTCGCGAATGAGCCGACTCTTTTAGGTGAACGTCGGTAGCTGGCTCGCATATCTGAAGAGCCGACTCTTACAAATTTAGCCTATAGAAATTAAATAATTATGTAATAAAAATTGAAATATTATAGTCAAAGTAATTTAAAGAGCCGTTTGTGAGCCAAAAGAGCCGGCTCTTTTCAGTGAGCTGAGTCAAAAGAGCCGAATGCCCATCACTACTATGCGTGCTTTAGAACACCCGCCCAACTCTACCTCTGATTGGCTTACAATGACATTTTACTCTACCTCAGCCAATCGTCAGCATGTATGCGCTTGTCTCGTGCTCCCTCTGCCCACTAACCAAGGAAGAACAATAAAAAAAGTATTTGCCTCTCGCTCGGAGATCTAGTTGGTCTGATGAAAAAAAACAGCTTCATCAGTTATAGTAACGCGCCGCATTTTTTGGCAGTAACGGTAACGGCGTTATTAAGATGAGAAGAGTAATCAATTAGATTACTCGTTACTGGAAAAAGTAATGCCGTTAGTAACGGCGTTATTTATAACGCCGTTCCCATCACTGGTGTTAACGTTATCCTGTCAGATCGTCCATCCATTGAGTGAGCGTGTACGGGTCGGCCAATCTGGTAGTTCCGTCCGTTAAAATGAACTTTTGCCAATAACAATCGCGGTCCTGGACAGTGAGTGACCTAACACATTAAGATAAAATCTGATTTTCTCCAGTCGTTGTTAAAAAACAAGCTAACAAAACTGGCAAACTAGTGTTAGTGAAGCGGCCAGGGGGATTGTTCTGCCTCCACCTAAGCTCCGCCCACATAAAACGTCACCATGTTTACTAACTGAAAAGGGGTCTATAGAGATGCATTTTCATGAGATCAGGCTGGTCATGCACAAGCATTTAACATGTTCACATGCGTAGTTATGGTCACATGTTCATGAGTGTTACGTGTTCACCGGGGTTTTTTTTTTTTTTTAAATGTGACATCAACTATGGCCTGGCTTGCATAATACTGCCCTTTTAGTGTTTCTAGGGTTTGTTTGTAAACAATGTTGTAGTTGTATTTAACAATATTTTACACGCAGGTTTGGCTGATATGTGTAGTGTATTACTTAGTTTGAAAATGACTTAAATTATCTTTTTAACTGTTAACTGGTTATAATCTTATTTATCGAACAGAAGTTTTTGGTCAAGATAGGTCATTTCTCCTCTTCTGTCACTCACGTCTCCTGTGTCTCCACAAGGATCGATCTTGGCGCCCTCCCTTTACTCGTTGTACATGCTACCATTGGGTTCTATTTTAATAAGACATGGTGTTTCCTTCCATTTTTATGCTGACGACACCCAAATATATATACCTATCAAGAGAAATGATCCGTCTGCATTAATTTCTCTTTTATTATGCTTAGATGAAGTTAAACCTCCGCTTGCTCAAAACTTTTTGTCTATAAATGAAGACAAAACTGAGGTGATAGTTTTCGCCCCCACTGGGTATTGTGTCTGCTATTTCATAAAGAAACATTTCTGCCATTTTTGTAGTGCTGTAACAACACAGAATGTGGAGAGGTCACCATACAATGTTTTTGTTTTTAACATCAGTTGACCATGTGTGAATCAGTTTATTGAGTGAATTTAAAATTTTGGGTGAAATATCCTGGTGTGATGTGGGGAACACATTATCATTCTGTGTCTTCTGTCCCTCATTATGACGGTGTGGAAGACTCTAGAGAGACAGTGATCTACATGTGTTTGTGTAAATGTATTTAACACTAATTCTGAGTGATAAATAAGGCTCCATTTACAGCTGCTATTACAGGTTTGTTTCTTTTTTCTTCTTTTCCCCTTTTGACAGATTTCTCAATACTCATTGTTTCCATTTTTTTAACATTTTTTTAGCATTATAAAATATTTCTGCTGTTTTCTGTTGTTCAGAATTCACAGCAGTTTATGTCACATGGTAAATGTTTACATTACAGTACACATTTCCCCCCAAGCTTCATCTTTTGTATAGATGGTGATGAAACTGAAAGATTAATGCCTCTGTATGTGTTCAGCTACATCTAATTGTTTTGATAGTATTTATTTTTTTAGATTCTGAATATATTTTAATATGGTATTACTGTAGAAGTGTTGCAAATGTCTGTCATTCAATTGTATTAATGCATTAACGCATTCAGCGACCATATCTTCCAAACTACATATTTCACTTAGAAAAAAACACTGCCAAATCTCAGAGCCCATTTTGATACGCTCTTTTCAAAAACTGATAAACATAATAGAGCCCGACCGATATGGATTTTTGGGGGCCGATGCCGATATTAGAGAGTAAAAAAAGCCCGATATATATCGGCCGATATTATTTATGTGTATATTATAGTACAGTAGCAATATTATTTGTGTATTATAGTACAGTATACCAGTCAAAAGTTTGGACACTTTCCTATTGGTGTGTACAAACTTTTGATGGGTACTTTACACATGAGCTATAAACAGAATAAATATATTTTATAAACAAGTTTTGCAATGATCACTCAAATGTGGTAATCATACACTTGTGTGACACAGATATGTAATGGAGGCAGGGGGAATGATAGAATGAGAATTATACAGCTGAGCTGTAACCAAACTAGTTTGCATTGCATGTTATATTATATTATATTATATTATATTCTAAATACTGTTGCATAATCTTCACTAACGACTTTGTCTTTTAATTTAGTCATAACTTGTATCAATAAATATATAAAAAGTGTCACTGACAAAACCTTATTATCTTCTATTTTTACTCTTAATTCCTCTAATCTCTACCAGTGGAGGAAGAACTCAGATCTTTTTACTAAAGTAAAATTAATAATATCATAATGAAAACGTTTTTAAATACATGTACAGTACTTTTATACTATTTTAAATAATTAGTAAGCAAAATGTACTAAACGTGAAACTAGGCTACTCTTAATGCAAAATGGCCCTATATAAAGTGTTATAATTATATAAACTTTTGGAATATTGCTTGATGTTGTAACGTAGCGTTATCAGGCAGAATGAGCTTTAACACGGTGTCTACACGGCCGTTATTGCTCGCGTCGCAACAGCTGTTTACCCGAGACAAAGCAGAATCAGTTTATATATAGATATATATATTTATATTAGGGCTGTCAGTTAAATGCGTTATTAATGGCGTTAATGCAAACCCATTTTAACAGCGTAAAAAATTAATTTCAATCATGATTTCAATGGCTTGCGCCGTGCGAGGACGCTTTGTTGCTTTGTTTACCAAAGCGCAAGCACAGTGGCGTGCACGCCACGGTCGAAGTTCAAAATAGTGCTCTGGCGAAGCGCAGCGCAAATCGAGTTGTATCTGAAGGGCAATGCTGAACCCAGCGGCCAACGCTGCGCATTCCACATCCTGTCTGAAAGTAAAACTACAACACAACACCGGATCTAGCTAGACAGAAAACAACAGACATGCCCGCACACACTTGTTTGGGCTTGCGAGCCGGCCAAAGAGTAGTAGGCTGGGTTAACGTTTCGTTTTAAGTGGATGACGAGCGTGAGACGCCAAAATGGATGCCAATAAGATTCTGAATGGAAAGTTTACTTTTAAAAAGTTGCCAAATGGTTCCATTGACAAGACCAAAGTGATCTGTATGTTTTGTCGTTGTGAACTGAGCTATCATCATCGCAGCATGTCCAGTCTGAAATACCACTTGATGGCCAAGCACACACAGCTGATGCGAATTATCTGCCCCCTCGTCAATATCAGGACCTCGTCAGTATTTCTTTCACCCTTTTATTGATGGACAGTGTTACATTGTGTAAGAGATTATTGTCACGGTAGACACATTCTCTGTCCCTTCTAGTCTCGTGTTTATGTTGTTGTATGAGTGCACGTGTGTAGTGGGCGTGAGTGTATGTCATTACCTAATCCACTCCAGCTGATCATCATTACATCACCAGCTGCAGACACTCTCACCACGCTTTATATGCTCACCGTTGTGTTCTCATCTTTGTCAGATAGTTGTTTGATGTCGTCGGTGTTGGTGTTTCAAGTCTTCGTGTTCCTGCCCAGTGTTCCCGTTGTTCGTCGTTCTGGATTTCGTCACCTTGTGGATTGTCTTCTCACCATCGTCTCATCACGGCACTTTCACTAGTCTGACCATCGAAGTCCCTGCGCCACCCACTACCATCGGCTTGTACTGTTCCAGTTTGTTTGTGACATTTACTTCCTTATTAAAAGAGTCAACTCGCGTTTGCTTCCTGTTGTCATTTGGATCATTATGACAATTATTTGTTCCAAGTGAGAATGTTGGTGTGAAATTGAACAAAGTATATGGCAATGTTGTTTTCAATAAAAAAAAAAAATGTGCACAAAGCAAGCCGATCCACTTTTCCATGTTAATAAGAGCATTAAATTGAGAGAAAAAAAATAGGACAAAAAGAAATCAAGAGATATTTAGAATAGATAAAAATTTGCGATTAATTGCGAGTTAACTATGACATTAATGCGATTAACCACGATTAAATATTTTAATCGTTTGACAGCAGTAATTTATATACACTCACCTAAAGGATTATTAGGAACACCTGTTCAATTTCTCATTAATGCAATTATCTAATCAACCAATCACATGGCAGTTGCTTCAATGCATTTAGGGGTGTGTTCCTGGTCAAGACAATCTCCTGAACTCCAAACTGAATGTCAGAATGGGAAAGAAAGGTGATTTAAGCTATTTTGAGCGTGGCATGGTTGTTGGTGCCAGACGGGCCGGTCTGAGTATTTCACAATCTGCTCAGTTACTGGGATTTTCACGCACAGCCATTTCTAGGGTTTACAAAGAATGGTGTGAAAAGGGAAAAACATCCAGTATGTGGCAGTCCTGTGGGCGAAAATGCCTTGTTGATGCTAGAGGTCAGAGGAGAATGGGCCGACTGATTCAAGCTGATAGAAGAGCAACTTTGACTGAAATAACCACTCGTTACAACCGAGGTATGCAGCAAAGTATTTGTCAAGCCACAACACGCACAACCTTGAGGCAGATGGGCTACAACAGCAGAAGACCCCACCGGGTACCACTCATCTCCACTACAAATAGGAAAAAGAGGCTACAATTTGCAAGAGCTCACCAAAATTGGACAGTTAAAGACTGGAAAAATGTTGCCTGGTCTGATGAGTCTCGATTTCTGTTGAGACATTCAGATGGTAGAGTCAGAATTTGGCGTAAACAGAATGAGAACATGGATCCATCATGCCTTGTTACTACTGTGCAGGCTGGTGGTGGTGGTGGTGTAATGGTGTGGGGGGTGTTTTCTTGGCACACTTTAGGCCCCTTAGTGCCAATTGGGCATCGTTTAAATGCCACGGCCTACCTGAGCATTGTTTCTGACCATGTCCATCCCTTTATGGCCACCATGTACTAGGGGTGGAACGGTACACAGAAGTCACGGTTCGGTTCATACCTCGGTTCAGACGTCACGGTTCGGTACGATTTCGGTACAATGGAGTGAATAGCAAAACAAAAATATAGAAGGCTTTTTATATAAATGTCTTAAACCTTGTATTTTTAAAATAAGTTTTATTAATAAAGGCATATAACCAGTTTATTTGTAGTGCACTGACAGTAGTTTTATATAATTAGTTTATTAATTAAATTATTAAAAAGACGAAAAGACCTTGAGATATGTTTGGTAATTGTACCTGAATGAATTTAAAATTAATTTGCTATTTCAGATCAATATATTTGTTTCCTTCATTTTAATTAACCCTAACTTTATTCTCATCTGAATTATAAATAATTGATTTCCGTATAAAATAATACTACCACTAAAAACTTTTGTCAACAGTTGTAGGTTACAGTTTGATAAGAGTTTAGAGTGTGACAAAAGCACAATGTTGTGTTTTATTGCGAGTGTACACAAATATAAGTGAACAATTTGCAGTTTTAATGATGTCCTGTATGAAAAAAATGACGGAGTATGTTTTTATGTTTCCACTGTTTGATCGCCCGTGCCTCTCTCACACACACACGCACACAGTTCGATCGCGCGATTCGCGCCCGCGCCTCTCTCTCGCACGCGCGCGCACACAGACACACACACACACACTGTTAATCGCGCCTCTCTCTCTCTCTCTCTCTCTCTCTCTCTCTCTCTCTCGCACACACACACACACACTCCAGCATTGCAATCTTGATCGCAGCCTGTTCATTGCTGCGTTCACAGTCACACCAAAAGCGAATAGAGCGAAATTTATCGCTATTTAAGAGGTTTTTTTTTTTATTTGTACCGTGTATTCTCCGTGCAAATTCGTGCACCGAACCGTGACGCCCGTACCGTTTCGGTTCAATACGAATACATGTACCGTTCCACCCCTACCATGTACCCATCCTCTGATGGCTACTTCCAGCAGGATAATGCACCATTTCACAAAGCTCGAATCATTTCAAATTGGTTTTTTTGAACATGACAATGAGTTCACTGTACTAAAATGGCCCCCACAGTCACCAGATCTCAACCCAATAGAGCATCTTTGGGATGTGGTGGAACGGGAGCTTCATGCCCTGGATGTGCATCCCACAAATCTCCATCAACTGCAAGATGCTATCCTATCAATATGGGCCAACATTTCTAAAGAATGCTTTCAGCACCTTGTTGAATCAATGCCACATAGAATTAACCTGTTAAGCTTCACCAGAGCGTGGGCGCTCTGAAGCGTTTTTTTTTTTTTAATAGTTCAAAGTTACTATCATAATTAATGTTATTAACTTGACAAACTTTACATCATTAAAGATATAAGACTCAAGTTTCAGTATTTGACCACTATTGTATTCTGAGAAACTTATAGTGACAGTTATGTCTTAATTTGTGTCAGGAGTTCTGAAATTAAAAAATGAGCCGTTACCTTTAATATGAATTATGAGCGTCAGCTGCTCTCATTCAGAAAAAAACTCCCGTGCGATCGTCATGACAGCGCTTGACAAAACAACGTCCATCAGGGCTTTTAGCTCAAACATGTGCAGATTTGGAGAAATATTAATAGATTCTCATAGGTTTACATCAGATTTCTATAGACAGGAATAATGTTTATTGAATTTATACCCAAATGCGTCGATGTAATCATTATGAGCGCTGTATACTCTGATGTACTGTGTTTTCAATTCATACTGACAGTCTGAGGGCGCTGTGTGTTCAGTAAAGTCCATATATGGAACACACGAATAAGTGCATAACCATGTGACATTCAGGAAGTCCTGCCACAAAAACTTTCTTTTACTGTCTATGCACAAAAACAAAGCTTCCAGAGATCGCTGTAAAGTGCAGATAAAGATGTTTTGAAGACAATAAACATGATTGCAATGATATTTGAGTTACCTGTGTTCTTCAAGCCATGCCAGGTATTTCATAAAAATAGATTATATTTATAATGTAATGCTAATCGATATAGATTTCATCATCGTGCAGAACACTATAAATAATACATTTTCTGTCTGATTTTTTTTTTATCTGAAGCCAAATCAGATCACAGAAGATTTTTTAAAACACTCGACTTGCGTTATAAAGTAAGTTTGGAGAACAGACATGGTTTTAATCTCATAAATGGTCGTGTATTGATGGTGTGCTAAGCTAACATGCTAGCTAGCCCAGGTGCACCTGCTATACCAGCAGTTATTGTTTTATGATTTTTTTCTAAATAGGAATGCTTACTGAAATGTTTCAGTGCATTTGATACCAGTTTCAAATATTTAGTGAGAACTTTGATAAAAGAAATTAGGGTTTGAAACCCTATGAATAGCCTGTGAATAGCCAGTCGTTAGTAGCTATAATGCAGACAAAAGAAATGCATATTTAGAGCCATAACCAGTCTGGAGAGGTGTAAATGCGTGCAGGGGAGACTGAGACTGAATGTTGCTCGTTTTGCACCACAAAACAATAGCTAGACAATAGACTGAATAGATGACTAAACATCAGTTTGCATTGAAGATACTAAATCAGTCTAATCAAAATAAAGTAATTTGACATGATCTTGAAAAACATTTAACTAAATACAGAGTTTTAGACTTATCATTTTCAGATTTTAAATATAAAATGGTCACACATATGGCTTTAGCTGCAGTGCATTTCTAGATTGCTCCAGGGCCAACTTAAATTTTATTTTCATGAAGATGTTTCATAAAAATAAATTTCTAATAACTTTACAAAACTTTGAAGCTATTTAAAAAAAAAAATTCATTATGACAATAATTAATTCTACATTTACAATAAACTACCAGGTGTAAGCTTTCAAATGAGATCATACTTGTGCTTTTAGTGCAAAGGGTTCATGAACTGTATCTGTTTCAGTTTGGGAATGCCATTTCTAGGGATTTTTCAAAAGTGGGCTTGCAGCTTAACAGGTAGTTCTGAAGGTGAAAGGGGGTCAAACACAGTATTAGTATGGTGTTCCTAATAATCCTTTAGGTGAGTGTATATACACAGCCTAATTTATGATGTTGGAAAGTAATTCAGAAGCTGCTGCTTTATATTACCTCAAAGCTAGTTTACACCCCATTCTAGGTGGAGGCATGAAGGAGTTAGGATTTGGCTTAGTAAAGAAAGAGAACATTCCTTTTTGATAACCCAAATTGTGTTAAAAGAGCAGTAAAAACCATACTCAAACTCAAATCATATCTTTCTGGAAGCAAATACCTCAGACAGGAAAAACTGATGCAGACATGCATCTACAAGTAAAGCAAGTATTGAATTAGATACCTGGCATGTTCTCCTCCAGTCTGGCCTCTTGGATTTCTCTGTCACACAGGATTGTCTCTAAAATAAAAAGAAGGCAGGTAAAAAAGCCATCCCAGCGCTATTCGGAGTGTACTGGAAAAACAATATCTGCATTTTCTCAAATTTGTCTAATAAAAAGGGATTGGTACCATTTGGGGCGATGTTGATATCATCTAGGGACATTCCTTTAAACTCTGATAAACGCCCCTGCTCAAGTGCCATGAGGATCTTGCTGATCTTCGCAAGCTGGAGAGTGCCCTCAGGTAAACGATAGAACTGGCGATGGACCCTGATATCATGGCCAAGGAAGTCGGCTAGTTGGTCAAGCTCGGTGTCATTGAGATTCAGTACTTTTGAGAGAGTTGCATGCTTCCTGAGCTTTGTAGAGGTGAGTGAGAGAAGGTTCTTGGCTCCACAAACTTTCCCAAAGTAGCGAATGCAATCTGACCCTCTGTGGTGGGACACTGCATATGGCCTTGCAAACATGTACAAGTTGTTATCAGCCACTCCACATTCTTTTCTCTTCTCCACAAGCAAATGAAGGGAATCCACCATCGCAGGGGTTAAAAGCACAGGCACCTTCCGCCCTCTCTTACCTCTTATTTCAAGTCTCACAAAATGCTTGCAGAGACTTTTCTCTAGCTCAGAGAGAGCTACATTAACATCTTCATGATGTTCTGATTTGTCTCTTAGGATAAATGTAGAAGCAAGCATTTTGGAGACTTCCCCTTCTCTACGCCTGTTGAATAAAATGACTTGTGCCAGAGTCATTTTTGTCAAGTTAGCCCAGTTGCAAGATGAGCACACTGATGTCAAGTCACTGTAAAACTGGCGCTGCTTGTCATCCAGGTAGCAATGCAGAGTTTTTACATCTTCTGTAAAAGGTAACAGCTGTGGGGAATTCCACTTGGACTCTGTGAGCCCCTGTAAGGCTTTGGCTGATATAAGCTCATTCCACCTGGCATCATACACTTGACGAAAGCAGCGAGCCGCTGTTGCACCAACACTATCACCTTTCATCATTGCATCAGTTTCAAGGAGCATGGACAAATTTTTCAGTCCATGTCCAAGCTTTAGAGCAAGTGATGCAGTTTTGTATTTACTAGTTTCCTCGTTGAAACCCGCTGTGTGTCTTACTGCAGTAACTGCTAGCATGAAGTTTTCTGGTGTGACATAATCTTTGATAGTTTGCAGTGGTGTGACCTGTAAGGGGTGTACAGTCAAAGACCCAGAACCAGATATGAAGAATGAAGACCCGGAGTCAGAATTATAAAAAAATTTAAGAAAAGTTTTACTGAAGATGGTTTGCATTTTCATCAGCAGAAGTCAGCTTCAAGACTCACACAGGAGTTCGTAGGCCGCCCCGCTTACAGTTACAAAGATCACAGCAGTTATACCATTTCCAAGGTTTAAGCTACGTCATTGCTTACAGGTTGAATGATTCTCATTGGCTAAGAAACATGAAAGCCTAAACAATTTAACACATGTGAGGAGATAGGGGTGCCTATCGCCATTAGTCAAGATAGTTGTCGTCCACTCATTGGATTTAGGTCTGTGGTGGCCTCGCAGGTTAGAGAAGGGCGCCGGGGTGTCTGGTCCGAACGTCCAGAACCTACATAGAATGTCATACGCACACACACACAAATAACAGACACTAGCAAATAACAGCTCCCATCAAGGCTGAAGAGAGTCTGAGCTCCTTATTATCAGTTAAGTATACCAAAACATAATGCTAAAACATTCACTCGTTTGGGAGAAAAACAGATCACTGGCATTTACTCCCAAGGAAGGAAATATACTGGAAAGAATACATTTTAATACAACAATTAAAGTTTGATAGTAACGCTCAATATAGCTTGACCATGTGTCCAGCGAAGAATCATATGTGCCCACGCTGCCTTTAGGACCCTCTAACCTTTCTACTGATCCCAGAGAAAGAGACAAACGGCCTTGTGGGTTATGTGGCCTTCGTGTCCTGCGTGTACTGCGTGCAATCTCAAAGTAAGATTGGAATGCACCTAAAAGAAACTGGTTATTTACATCACATGCATTTAAGAAAATATAATTTCACAAGCACAAAGAATATAAAAATTATTATGTGATAATGAATATATTTGATTATTGATTTTTATAAAGGAAGTATATAACCATTCAAAATGATATATGATTATATATGTATTTGAAGAGGCAAGGGATTTTGACCAACCCTTCAGTCCCCCGTTTTAGACCAATGTGGGGTCCAATACCGCCACGTGTCTAACCAGTGAGGTCACTACGGAAGGGAGGAGTGGTGACGCATGCTCCCCTGACGGGTCACACTTGTCTCTTCACCTCGTCACGGACATGCTGGATACTAAAAATTCCAGTCCCCATTAAGAGGCTCTCCCACCTTCCACTCACAACAGGACATCAATGTCATTCTTCCTCAGTTTATCAGTCAGGTTAAAATTTTTATAGAACACATAACTGATTACGAAACAAGTACATATTTATTCTCTGGAAGCCAGGCTAAATAAGCAAGCACTATTGCTGTATTCCTAGCATGGGCTAGATCCACAGTCACTACACAGATCCTAAATAAAGACATTGTCTATAATCATGAATACCAGAATATATGCACTAGTTTTTTTTATTTATAAAATTATGATTTCCAAATCCTTTTATTATAAACAAAGTTGGATGGTTAATCCATTATTTTCAGTACCCCTTTTATAGACCCTTTAGGCTTAAAACACAATGGTTGTCTAACTAAAAATAAACAACAAACAATAAAATATTAATAATTAAGACCCATAATAATCGATGTAAGCACTTTAAGTCTTTACTGAAATCATCCTTCAGTTTACAGTCACATAGCATGTACCATTTTAATTGTATAACATCTTATACCCTTTTTTGTTTGTTTCAAAAATAGAAATAAAATAAAACAAATTCACATCATCATTTCAGTCATTATTTTACCACTAAAATATAGAATCGTTCCCCATTCTGCTTAATAAAGCTTTTGTTCATTCCTTATCCTTATATCACTTGAATCCCTGTCAATCATACAATGTCTAACCCTAACCTTTTTCATACCATTTAAACTTAATTTGACTTCCATAAATCCTATCAGAAATTGTATTTTCATAACATACATTTTTTTCTACTATATTTCTTCCATCTTGCCCTACATGCCAGTTCCTTCTGCATCCGAGTCTCTCACCACTGTCAACCTAGTGACACTTAAAGTTCCCTCAATTGGGAAATCATGGCATTTTATTAATTCTTCAACACTCTTGTTTTCTTATCATTAACTTCAACTTTATTTTTCATTATAACTACTTCTCACAGTATTTGTCTATCAAATGGTTAGTCTTAAGATCCAAAAATCTAATTAGAAATGTTTAAGTACCACTTATCTTTACTGTTTTTCACAAATCAAAATATTATGTTACTCAGATCTCAAGCCCTAAAATTCACACACAGCCATATAGCTGCTTTCTCTTTTTAACTTTATTAAATTGTAGTTTTCTTAGACATCTAATGTCATACATCCATTTAATGGATTGAGAAATAAAACCTTTTTTTTTTTTTGAAGTTATATTCACTCCTCCTTTGTTCGCCCTCCGGCCTTTCAATAAAAATGAGGGAGCTCACTCTGGATAATTTGGATAGTGACTTAGCCAATGTGCCACTTTGTCTCTCTGCCGTCAAGTCTATATATATATATTTTTTTTTTCCTACGTTTATCCTTATGATCCCACCTAGTTGTCTATTTAAATTTAGACCCTCAGTTGAATTTAGACAAGAGTTTTACCCCAGAATGGACGGCAATCTTCTTTACAATTCCAATTTATATAAAATACTAATCCAGAGAGTAATTCAGTTCAATATCATAAATGACAAAAGCATTCATAATTACCAATAGCAGACAGAGCTGGAAAACCACTCCAATTAAAGCTCGTCCCATGTTCTGCATTGTCTTTTCATCAGATTGTCTTAGAATTATCAACTTTTTTAAAGTTGGTCATTTCACTTAACCCATCTGTAATGATAAAACACTAATTCCAGAGGTTAATGACACAATATCCTCAAAATCAGGAAATAAAAGTACCCCAAACTAATACATACAAGACATAAAGTGCTGTCACCATCACACGCACTCATACTAGACACACATATGTTAACTGTTCATTTTCAATATTCATTTTTCTTTATATTATTGCTAAAAGATTTAAATTTTAAATAAGATTTTAAACTTCCCATTTTCCGGTAGCTTCTACCTAATTTTACATGGTCTCCCAACCAGTTTCAAAGCATGCCTGTTCATTATTCATTAGAATTTAACAAGGTCAGCTGGGTTGTTTTGTTTCATTATCATTATTTTGCTTCAGCTTGCTCTAGCAGGCCGATGACAGAAAGACAGACACAGTTACCATCCCTTCCTCCGCTCAAGCAGTCTCTCTCACTATAAATAAATTTCTAAGACTGTAACTTATATAAAATGTAATATTAAATTCGTTACAATAATCTTTGACCATTCACCTTTGTTATCCAGACTTTTCTTAAATCTACAAAAGCTGTCTTCATCTTTAGCCACCACCATGTCTAACGACCTTCAGGAGTTAAAACTATGTTATAACATTAGTTCAAAATCAACACTATGATTTTCCTTGCCCGTAAGGCAACCAGTACATAAAAAGTTTTGCTACTGTCTCCACAACAACTAATGGCAATCCCCTCCTGTTCTCAGCTGGCCCCTGAAAGCCCATTTCTGTTAGCCCTTTATCTATAATCTCCATCAGGGTGTGGTCCCCTGGCATATTTGCAGACAATGAAAAACAAGCCATACAATGAATGCGGTTTCTGGTGATTGGTATAGAGGAACACTCACGTTTCTGGGTCAGACTGCCTGTAACTCCTCACAGCTCATCCGCCCTAACGATAAAGGATGCTGCTGGCCTCACAGTCATCCGCTCCACTCTCATACCTTTCTCACATAAACACCTCCATCTCAAGATGCCCAGTGTCTGCGGTGACTCTCTGTCTTAGGTTGCCCTCTGTCTGGCCAAAGAAGGTCTTACCCGTCGTCGAGAAATCACCTCGTGCACAACTGGTACCTGCTCTTTTCCATCACAGGCTGTTTGCTTCAACAGAACTCAGCTGTTTTCTAGAGCTTAGGAAAGGCACGTTCAAGAGTCACCAGAGCCATTCCAACTGCCTAATAGTGTTCACACAGTGAGACAGGTCAATAACAACAGTATTTAATCACTTAAATCCATTAACCATCTTAAAAGCAGAAACCTAGCTGCTTAGATTATACTCAGTGAATTTAGATCACAACCGTACATTCAGTGTACTTCATCTGTAGCCGGAGCCATCGGTCCTGAATGGTGGGGACTAAATGAGACAAAGAAGTTACTGGTCCTAAAATAAAATAAAATGTCTTCTATCGTTTAAGATCTGCATTATTATTTTAAAGACTTCTTTAAAGTCATTCAGTTTTACAGCTTTTAGCTGACATTGAAGAGAGAGAGACATTGAATGAGGGAGGGACTGGTACACTGCACTCTGAACGTCTAACTTTATCTACCATCTTTTAACTCTATCCCAGCTTAAGGCATCTTTGCCAGATATTACATACAGTTTCAAATAAACATATTATTTATGCACACACATCATCAGATTCAGATAAGCAAACTGTTTCATTACAGCCAATAACAAACTTATCTTTTGAAAGCAAAACATCAGCTTCTAGTTCTTTCATGGTCAACTTTTCAAGCTGTTTGTTTAATCAGCATTTAGCAACTGTTAATCCAGTACTGCTTCTGCTTATTTGTTCTTACATAAAAATAATTATTCTAGTTCTCATTAACGTTTCACATTTCTCAATCTCAATTTTAATTGTCAAGTTCTCAACCATAGTTTAATATTTGACTTAAGTTTTCTCTTGGAGTTTATCAATCTCCAATCACCAATTAGGATTCACACTAAGTTTGACGAGGCAAGCACTCTCTGCTTGTGATACTTTTGCAGTTATTGTAAATCATCTGTGAGATTAGTCTCTCTATATCATCTAAAACCTTTTTAAAATGTTGAATTACAACACAATCATCCTTTTAGTTACTTTGATATATTTTGCAACTCACATTTGTTGGAGTCATTCATTTTACATCAACTTATAACAATTACTATTATAGATCTTTTCTTCAAAAGGATTCACTTTAAGACTTCAATCTTTTGACCTTGTTTTATCTCTTATTTCTCAGACGAAAAATGTCACTGTCGTCATTTAAACACTGATCTACTTTCAAACCAATATTATTACCAGAAATGTGTTGTCATTTTATCACATTTTTAAACACCTTCTCTGTGGGAATTTACAGTTACGTATTAAATGGTCCTGATGACTACCATTAAAACACTCTCTGTCATCTGGTGAATTTGTTTCAGCCTCAACTACAGCATCACACCCTTGAAGCAGTGTGTGTCCCATTCAGGAATGCAAACAGAACCACTGATAAGCAGTTCTCTGTATTCTTTTTACAGTCCACCAATGGTGGATTCCCTCACAATAGCCAAATCATAATCTTCATCATTATTATTGGCAGAACATCCATTTTCATAAGCTGCATCGAAATGCTCCAAAATATTCTAAGTTGTTTTCACAAAGTGCCTGTTTAACTTTAGTCGCTTGTCGAGGGAAATTATCCCAGACCCAGAATTTCTTTCCCTTGCTTCTTGTAATCATCGTAAGCAATACGAGGCTAAACATTTTAATCTTTCCGTTTCTTTGTTTGTTTGTAGCCAGTCAAGTTGTTTAAATTTCCAATCAGAATCAAAATCCTGACTACCATTTACTTAATCATTTCTGCAAATTTATTTAAAGTGAGGGCTTTAGAGCACAGCTGCTTCCAGCGTTTGCTTTTCCTGTCTCACTATTTGTTTCAGGACTCTTCAGGTTACTGATCAAGAAGTTATTATATTTTTCTGTCATATCTTAATCATGGTTCATACTCACCTGAAGTTATAGCAGAAATGGAGGCGGCGATCTTTGAACAACACAGCTTGGCTTCTGCGTGATGAAACTGCAAAGTATACTCCAAAATCACAGTTACATATACTGGTCCACGCCAATTTGGGTCACAACTTTTTTAATTTTTTCTCTCGGAATCGTTCCTGATGCATCCCTGGCTTCAAGACTCACACAGGAGTTTGTAGGCCGCCCCCTTACAGTTACAAAGATCACAGCAGTTATACCATTTCCAAGGTCTAAGCTACGTCATTACTTACAGGTTGAATGATTCTCATTGGCTAAGAAACATGAAAGCCTAAACAATTTAACACATGTGAGGAGATAGGGGTGCCTATCGCCATTAGTCAAGATAGTTGTCGTCCACTCATTAGATTTAGGTCTGTGGTGGCCTCGCAGGTTAGAGAAGGGCGCCGGGGTGTCTGGTCCGAACGTCCAGAACCTACATAGAATGTCATACGCACACACACACACACAAATAACAGACACTAGCAAATAACAGCTCCCATCAAGGCTGAAGAGAGTCTGAGCTCCTTATTATCAGTTAAGTATACCAAAACATAATGCTAAAACATTCACTCGTTTGGGAGAAAAACAGATCACTGGCATTTACTCCCAAGGAAGGAAATATACTGGAAAGAATACATTTTAATACAACAAATAAAGTTTGATAGTAACGCTCAATATAGCTTGACCATATGTCCAGCGAAGAATCATATGTGCCCACGCTGCCTTTAGGACCCTCTAACCTTTCTACTGATCCCAGAGAAAGAGACAAACGGCCTTGTGGGTTACGTGGCCTTCGTGTCCTGCGTGTACTACGTGCAATCTCAAAGTAAGATTGGAATGCACCTAAAAGAAACTGGTTATTTACATCACATGCATTTAAGAAAATATAATTTCACAAGCACAAAGAATATAAAAATTATTATGTGATAATGAATATATTTGATTATTGATTTTTATAAAGGAAGTATATAACCATTCAAAATGATATATGATTATATATGTATTTGAAGAGGCAAGGGATTTTGACCAACCCTTCAGACCTCTCTACCATGTAAACGAAGCCGACCAAGCTCCCTCAACTTTTGACGAATATATTCATGCTTGCTGACATCGGCTCCAAGCCTGTTATATAGATGTTTTCCAAACTCCATGATGCAGTGATCATTTTTTACTTCAAGAGTGATATCATCTTGTGTCATGTTGCTCACCAGCTTCCAAACACTTTCACTAACCGCAGAGGGTGCCGGTTCAGCAAAAGCACAGAGGGATTGGACTCCAGTTTTTCCAGGTTTAGATTTAACACTGCTAGGTTGGAATTTACAGCTCTGCATGTGTCTCCAAAGCACTCTTTTCATAAACAACCCTTGACAGTACACACAGTGAAGGAAGTCTTGACCCTCACACTTTTTTTTTGGTTGTTTGACGGGAACAAGAATTCCGGACCCTGTTTTTATAACTTCAGCATTATGTGCAAAGTTTCCTTTGTTTCTCAGAAATTCAAGCTGCAATTTCCTTTGATGGGATCCCTTTGGAAAACTCAATGCTCTTGAAACCTCAATCTCGTTTAAGTGAACACGCTCCAAGTGTCTAGATATTTTTTGGACCGCTGATCTACAATGTAGGCAGTACTGTCGCTTGTTGTACATTCGAGATCCATTGCTCTTTCTGACGACAGCAGGAATAAATACTGATGCATCGCCAACTGTTGTTTTACCTGATGTGGTGCGGTCAGGAGCATTATGTTGGCTTTGTGTTATAGCAGCAATTCTGGAGGTTTTGAGAGGTGTCTTGAATTTGAGCTTGCATGGAAGTGAACAACCTACTGTTGGATCAGCTCGACTTTTTAATGATAGTTCTTGGCTCACGTTACTATCTGTACTCTCCCCACTTGTGGATGGAACATATTCTTCTCCACTGTCCTGGCTTGATTCACTTATTTTTTCAGATCCAACCGAAATCTTCTGATTAACCTATAAAAACATAATAACAAATAAGCTACACAACACACAACTTGGTTTGTCCAATACAACAGGAGTAAAAAAAAAAGTCCGTGCTCCAGGCGCATGGTCTAAAAGGCTTGTACTCCGTTGCATAAATCTTGCAACCGTTGCATAAATAATAATTAGGTGTGGTTCCATCTTCCATTCCCTTTAAGAGCCAGGCGCGTTTGTACCATAGCACATTGCTATTATGATGGCGGATTTGCTAAGCAGTCAGGAAAGATTCAGATGACCCGTTGTCTTCTCCGTCTGTGAAACCGAGTTGGTACAAGGCCAACACCACTTTAAGAATGCAAAATAAAAACAGAAACACAAGAACGTTTTGTTGTTCTTGGTTTCGTTTTTGTCACAATCAGCCACGCACTAAGAAGTTTTGTATAATAATAATTCATTACATTTATATAGCGCTTTTCTCAGCACTCAAAGCGCTTTACACAGAAGGGGGAATCTCCTCAACCACCACCAGTGTGCAGCATCCACCTGGATGATGCGACGGCAGCCATATTGCGCCAGAACGCCCACCACACACCAGCTTACTGGTGGAGAGGAGACAGAGTGATGAAGCCAATTGGTATATATATATGGGGATTATTAGGAGGCCGTGATGGACAGAGGCCACTGGGCAAATTTGGCCAGGATGCCGGGGTTACACCCCTACTCTTTCGAAAGACATCCTGGGATTTTTTGTGACCACAGAGAGTCAGGGCTTCGGTTTAACGTCTCATCCGAAGGACGGTGCTCTTTGACAGTATAGTGTCCCCATTACCATACTGGGGCGTTAGGACCCACACAGACCACAGGGTGAGCACCCCCTGCTGGCCACACTAACACCTCTTCCAGCAGCAACCTGGTTTTCTCAGAAGGTCTCCCATCCAGGTACTAACCAGGCTCAGCCCTGCTTAGCTTCAGTGGGGAACCAGTCTTGGGCTACAGGGTGACATGGCTGCTGGTCGTTGTATGTTGTTACACTGCACTTCTGAGCGTTTCTTGATGGTTTCCTGTTTCCTGGATCCCCTGCCTGTTCCTCAGATTATTCTCCTCCCTCTGCTTCCTGGTTTATTTGTTTGGACTGCTTACCTGTGTTTCGACCATTGCCTGTTTCTTGGATTACGTGTCTGGATTAACCCTAATAAAGCTGCATTTGAATCTCAACGTCTTGTCTTTGAGCAGTTTTGTAACAGAAAACTTCGCCACACCGAGATCCAGCAGCCATACCAACCATGTGTCCAGACATCCAAATCATGTGTCTCCGTCAGGAGAATCTGTCCATCGAAGACTATATTAATATTACAATGGAAAAGATGACAACAAAATTGTAAGTAAAACATTTTTACCTACACTTTGTAATATAGTATACCTTACCCTCCAAGGCCAATCACTTCCTCCATAATCATATGTGAGTTCATCTCCTCTCTCTATGTTTTGTAAAGCAAACAGGACTAGATGTGGCTTTCCGTCTGCAACAATTTTTTTCATCCGGCAGTTGGGATTAACATGAGCATCATTGACCAGCCTCCCTAATGATACATTTTCCAAAGCAGCATCAATGCTAAAAGAAGCCAAAAACAAATGATAAATATACAAATAATTTAGAGGACCTAAAAGAATATAAAGGCCTTTCTATAGCTCAACATAAGCTTGAGATCAAGGTCACAAGATTTTTTTGTGTGGTTGAATCAAATCCTGGATTTCTTGTGCGATGGATAGCAGTGCTTATTTTGTAAATTCAAAGGTCCCGGAACACATAGACCAGCGAGAGGGAGAAGGATCCGTTAAAGGATCGAGACTGTTTTCCAAGATGGCTCCTGTATATATACGCGAAGTGGACTGTCTCTGTAAAGTATCTTCTTATTAAACTGTCTATACACTTACAAAGTTCTCAATGCTTCAGTTAGCATGTAAGGACCCTCATTATGCTACCGTGTTAGTGTGGGGCTAATTTGAGCCTTGTTAGTGGTATTAACTAGCAATCTCTTTTTGCTTACTCTATGCCCTATATTCTAGCGTTATAAGCTAAACTGATTTTAGAGATAAAACTCTTTACATTCGATTATCATGAAAACAAATCTCAGGGAACGATTTAGTCGGTACCAATGTGTTATTACACCCGGGGGTTCATTTGGCGCCGGAGTTCTCCTTTAATGCAAAAAATGTTTTCATACAATTTGTTATTTGAGTGTTGATTATTATTATATCTAAAAATAAATATCAACTGAATTTAGGCTAAAAGTCTAGGCTCTGTTGTTAAGCATTAATGTTATAGTAATGTGCAAGTAAGGGCTCCTATATAGTTTACAGCATTAGCAGATAATTTTGTTATCCTTGAGAAACGTTTACTTGTAATTTAATTAATTTAAAGACAAGGACACAATTTGTTCATTCAACCACTGTTTAATAAAAAATAAAAGCAGTTTTAACTTTCTAAACCCCCCCACCCCACCGAAATGAACCGAACCGAGACGTCAAAACCGTGGGACGAACCGAACCGTCAGGTTTGTGTATCGTTACACTCCCATAAGATGTGCAGACGTTCTCTGCACGCATGTCACACGCACGTTAAAGGACAACTCCGGTGCAAAATGAACCTCGGGTGTAATAACACATTGGTACAGACTAAATCGTTCCCTGAGATTTGTTTTCATGATAATCGAATGTAAAGAGTTTTATCTCTAAAAACAGTTTAGCTTATAACGCTAGTATATTGGGCATCGAGTAAGCAAAAAGAGATTGCTAGTTAATACCATTAACAAGGCTCAAATTATCCCCACACTAACACGGCAGCATAATGAGTGTCCTTACATGCAAACCGAAGCATTGAGAACTTTGTAAGTGTATAGACAGTTTAATAAGAAGATACTTTACACAGACAGTACAGTTAGCGCATACAGACAGGACCCATCTTGGAAAACAGCCTCGATCAGTCAAACCACGAACACGGTGATACGTGAGCTGAACTGTGACTTGGAATCTCATATGGTCCGTTGTTTCCGGAAGAAAGCACTGAGCGCATAAGAGAAGCACTGAACGCAACAGATAAAATAAAAAAATAAAAATAATGTATCTTATCTTCAATATCTACACGTACTGTTCGCTCACCTTCGTGGTTCGATTGATCGAGACTTTTTTCCAAGATGGGTCCTGTCTGTATGCGCTAACTGTACTGTCTGTGTAAAGTATCTTCTTATTAAACTGTCTATACACTTACAAAGTTCTCAATGCTTCGGTTTGCATGTAAGGACCCTCATTATGCTGCCGTGTTAGTGTGGGGATAATTTGAGCCTTGTTAATGGTATTAACTAGCGATCTCTTTTTGCTTACTCGATGCCCAATATACTAGCATTATAAGCTAAACTGTTTTTAGAGATAAAACTCTTTATATTCGATTATCATGAAAACAAATCTCAGGGAACGATTTAGTCTGTACCAATGTGTTATTACACCCGAGGTTCATTTTGCCCCGGAGTTCTCCTTTAACACCTCTTTAAGCTTGGTTAGGAAAGAAATGACACAAAGCGAGCGCCATAAATCAATTCACAGTGCATTCACACCGGGAGCAGGAGCAGCGCGTGAGCGTCAAGCAGGAGCGTCGCGTGAGCAGCAGTGAAGCGGTTTCGGCGCTGTGTCTATTTTGCTGCGCTGCTCACGCTCAAAGTCAAAGCACACTTTTGATGGA
The DNA here is from genome assembly GCF_029890125.1 of Rhinichthys klamathensis goyatoka. Lineage (NCBI taxonomy): Eukaryota > Metazoa > Chordata > Actinopteri > Cypriniformes > Leuciscidae > Rhinichthys > Rhinichthys klamathensis. The sequence continues at coordinate 11,973,774 of NW_026606564.1, read as the reverse complement.
CAAAAAAAAAAAAGGATTTAAAAGTGCCCCAAATGCACAAAATTTGCATATCGTGTGTTTTAACAAGAACTGGAGTAGGCTATGTCAGATAAGAAAATGAAGACTCTTTATAGAAAATATTTATAGAAAATTTACCCATTTAAACTTGTTTTTATTATTGACTTTGAGTAAAAGTATATGGTGTTTAAAAAAAATATATATAGAAAATAAATATTTGTTATTGAAAATAAAAAAGTGGTTAGAAAAAATAAAATCGGAATCAGCTGAAATCGGTATCGGCAGGTCAAACTCAATGAAAATCGGAATCGGACTAGAAAAGTGTATTCGGTGCCTCTCTATCTCATATTCATGTTGTCTTCACTGTGTGCTGTATGTAAAATTAGCATTACCTTGTCTTTATATGAAAAAATATACGGAGTGCGCACGAAATTATCAGATTACTGAGTGACGTTACAGTGTTTACTTTCTTTTTATTCACATATTAATATATTTTTAACCAATTACTTTATTTGTGAAAAATACTGCAATAGGATTGCAGATTCAAGAAGTTGCCATCTAAAGTATAAGCATGTTTATTTTTAAAGATTTTTTTCTAATATATTAAATATTAATTAAAATAAATATAAAGTATATATATATTAGCGGTGTTAACGGTTCATAAAATTCATGGTTCGGTTCGATACGATACACTTGTGTCACGGTTCGGTTCGGTACGTTTTCGATACAGCAAAAAGAAAGAAATGGCTGAGAAATTTCCTTGATTTAATTTTTTTTACGCTATATTTTTATTAAAGCTAACATCATAAAGTATATCATACTTTATGATGTTAGTTTTAATAAAAATATTTTTTTTACTTTGAGCAATGATGTAGCTATAGGCTACTTGACTTTTCTTAGGAGCATATAAAACAAAACAGCTCCTTGGACAAAATGAAATGTAATATTGTAGTAGTTATAAACAAAGGTTTATTTTAGTTGTATTTTAGTTTAATTGTATTCATAATGTCAAAATAAAACCGATGTAATGTTACTTGAAAGCATTATAGCCTACTATTCCTGCCAAACTCCCATGGATCCAGTGAGTTTACTACAGTAAACCCATGGTGAATGTTGCTGATCTGTGGACACTGGATAGTTCATTCATGGCACAATGTTTCTTCCCGGTTTCACCGTCAGCGTTTGATCCGCTAATAACAGAGAAATGTGAAGCTTCTCACTAGATCTCGCAGCGATGTTATTACTTCAGTGGCGAATTCAAATGCTTTCTTTACTGGATATTTTAGCGCTGTGTAGTAACAGTGTCGCTTGATTAAGATCGGCTCACGCTGGATTGGTCCAAACTGATAAACGGTCCGTCAACCACACATTAACGAGTAGCTCAGTTTCGTTCCGCTTCCATTACATTTGCCATTTGATGTTGGGCAATGTTGTGGTCACGCCAGCGTCTCTTACATTATGAGCGCGCTTGCCACGCGTGACGTGCCTACATTTGAAATAACAACATTTTGGTCGGCAGCAGGGATGTAGTGGAGGGTAAACGCACGTAAACGCCGTTTACGCACCTCCCAATATTCGGAAATAGCGTTTACCCACCTCCAAAGTGCGTTTATCCACCTCTAAATTGCGTTTATCCACCTCTAAGTAGCTATAAATTAAGCTTATGTCGTTTTAGTTTCATATTGTTCATTATTAGTTTCATAGGTTGTTAAACCTAAGACGAACTCTTTCATATTGCGCTGCATTACTGTCAGTGTTGTTGACTATTACTGACAGTTGGTAAGGTTGCGCTGTTGACGCTCCCGTAGCCTATCGAGCAGAAATCTACACAAATGAGCGCACACACACACTCAGTTAACAACATACTGCCTATAAAAATCTAAATGTGGAGTTTTTATATTATTAACATATGTTAAGCAACCTCTATTATTTTTCCTGAACACATCACGATGGAAAATGTGACATTGATTTCCTACAACAGTTCAATAAACAGTTAAAATTAAGTCACTTACATTTTAGATGCAATATTGGCTGTTTTTTTTTCTGTTTCAGCAGCGAAAATAGTTCCAAACAAAAATCACAGCAGAACCACAGCGCATCTCACAGGAACAATCACTGTTTTCATTACTGATTGATTCAGCATTTTGAACGAATCGATTGAGTCAAATATTCAATGACCCATTCATAAACATCTGTCTCGTTCTTGAATGAATCAGCCGTTTGAACAAATCGTTTGAATGAATGAATCAATGACTCACTCATTAAGACGGTCGCCTGCCGCCACCTACTGGCGGTTTAGTGTTATGTTTAAAAGTAGATCATTCTTTCCAACATTTCTTATTTGTAAATTTAAATCAAGTTCATAACATTATTTTATGCAATTGTAATTTTTCAGTGACCCCCTATAAATCGGCATATTACAATATGCCGATTTAAATATCAAAGCTGATTGAACACTGATGAGAATATTGTTTCAGAATAAAAAAAAATAAAAAAATCCGGACGAGAAACTTTTTTACTCGGACAAGTGATCACTTCATTCGAATGAGAGATTTACTTGTCCAAAGGACAAGCGTATGAAAAGGCTTAATTTCGAGCCCTGCCTATAGCAATGTCATCAGGATACACATACACCGGTAGGCAGTGGCCCTTACCGGGTGACCACGTCGTGGTCCACCAGAATTTATAGTTTACCCACCTCTTTTTTTACCACTACACCTCTGGTCGGCAGGAAAAATGGTCCAACGAACCGTTCGGTTTAAAAATGCGTACCGAAAAACAAACCGAAAGCCTCATACGGAACGGTTCAATACGAATACGTGTATCGTTACACCCCTAATATATATAAATTAATCCACACAGATTACAAAATCAAATCAGTCATTTTAAAACTTTCCGCGAGACGCAATTTCACAAACAGCGTGAGTTCAGTGGTGCTGTGTCTTCTCTCTCGTCTTTCAACATGTGCTGCTCAAGGCAAGCGTCCAGCGCTGCAGCCGGTGAAACACGCTCGCATTCAGGAGTCGGCACATGACGGAATATTCACTTGCATAATCGGGCCAGCATTGCATCATGACTTAAGTTTACCATTTGCACGTCTTTAAGTCTCACCAGTTTAAACATTAAAACGATTTTAAACTATTCAGCACTCTCTGAGAGTTGGTTTTCTCTGCGTGCATACAGTAAAGCCTCACATAGGCTACAGCTTGCGAAATTATGTTGCTTTAACAGACAAAAACACGCAAAATGATGTCAAATATTTCGGTCTTGGTAAGTATCCTCTAAACACAGTTGGTTATGTCTTAAATAAGCATAAACGTTTTTTAACAGAAACGGCAATTCCCCGGTTGTATGATGAAGTTAAGCGAGATATTCTGCTGTCACTCTCTTAAAGGCGGGCGTACACCGTGCAATTTCTTGCTGTTTTACGAGCTCGCAGATGATTTTTTTCACCCGAGAGAAATCGCGTGGAAATCGGTTGTGCTCGCATGTCGCAGCTCGTATCGTGTACGAGGAAGATACGAGCCGAGCGAGCACCTCTCGACCTCCCGATAATTTTTAAACATGTCTAAAAAGTTCTGGAGCTGTCGGCTTGAATTTGTGAGGTGTGTGTGGTTGAATGAGCAGATTTGTCGATCTATCTGAATTTGACCAATCAGGAGCTGAAGAAATCCACAGAAGAAAGACGAAAATGGCAGCGCCACGACATTTTGCACTATTGAAAGAGAAGCCTACTTTATTATGATTTTAGTATCATGATGATTAATAAATGCATGCACAATTATCCGTGAACTTGATAAATGTTGCAGATATATTTTACTATGCACAAACAAATGCCTTTCAACTTGCGTGCAAAATTCTGAATTAAATGATACAAATAGAGTCTGTATATGTGTTGTAGCCATTAAATAAGCGCATTTAGTTTCATATTTATTAATGCCTGGATTTAATTAATAAGAAGCAAATATAGCTGGATTTACAAATGCACATCTTGATTGTTGCACGCACACATATCATGTCGAAATAATGACATAACCACAACAACCTTAGAATTGTCCTGGTTTGAGACTGTTAATAGTGAGTGATCATTGTCACCAATTTGGTGAACACTGATTCCCCACTCTGAGAGAGCAGAGTTTTTATTAGGGTTTTTGGCGCGTGCGATTTTTTCGGAATTCAGCAGGTCGTAAAATCGTGTCGTATATCACTGCCTCCGTACGATTTTCGGATAAATTCACTCGTAAAGTGTGCATGGACGTAAGATCTTCCGACCGTCAAAATTCGCACCGTCTACGCCCGCCTTAACCCCGAGCATGTCGATCAATTGTTGTTTCTGCATAAAAATCTGAAAATGTAATCATTTAAAGGAGAACTCCGGCGCAAAATGAACCTTTGGTCTAATTACACATTGTTACCTAGTCAACCGTTATCTGAGATTTGTTTTCATGATTATCGAATGTAAATAGTTTTATCTCTAAAAACAGTTTAGCCTATAAAGCTAGTATAATGCTAGTAAATTGGGCATCAAATAATGACAAATAAAAATCGCTTGTTAATACCACTAACAAGGCTCAAAATAGCCCCACACGAACACGACAGCATAATGAGGGTCCCTACCTTCAAACCGAAGCATTGAGAACTTTGTCAGTGTCCAGACAGTTTAATAAGAAGATATTTAATACATACAGTCAACTTCGCGTATACAGGCAGAAGCCATCTTTGAAAAGCAGTCTCTACCAGTTGATCTACGAACGCCGATCCAAGTGCGCTGGTGAGATGTGAACGAGCTATAAGTTGTGATAAGGTGAGCGCGAACAGCAGGCTTGGATCGGTGTTCGTAGATCGACAAAATATACATTTTGCTTGGAAAATTAATATGCGATATTTTATAACACTAGAAATATCTTCTAATTATAATAATTTCTCCTTAGGATGTTTGATAAGTTGCAGTGAACTTCTAGCTCATTACACTCAAATATTTTATACTTCTAATAAAAAAAAAATTGAACAGAAGTAGCCTAATTCAGGGAAGATTTTTTTTAAGAAACTAAATATATAAAGATACAAAATATAGTTTTGGGTATAGGACCTATGCTACTTTATAAAGATGATATATACTTATTTAGAATGCTGAGAATTACAGCTTTTTATGCAATCATTTTTTTGAGAAAGCAAGAATCCCCAGTTTTAAATGAGTGGTTAGATTTAGTTTCTAAAGTACATTATGAAGAGGATAACATTAAATTAAGAACAAATGTATACATTTTGAAAAGATATGTGCAACTCTAAAATCAAAGAATATTCCATAAAATAAAGAAATATATTTTGGCCTACATTAACTACATTTTTATGTAACCTTCCCTTTTATTTCTAGTTATTTGTTATTTTATTTATTTACTTATTTAATATTGAATATTTGATATTTAAATAATATTACTTGAATAACTATTAGGAATTATGTGTCATTCATTATAAGAGTTTGATATATGTGAATGTTATATTTTTATTAATATTTATTTATTGTTTTATTTATATGTATGTGTTGGTATTATCACAAAAGAAAAAAAGTAGAAGGAAAAATAAGGAATATTTATTGGGGGAAAATATGATGTCTTTAAAGGAACTGTCCATTTGTATAATTGTGTTAAATGTGTTTGAATTGAAAGACATAATAAAGTACATAATATATATATATATATATATTATATAAGAGACAGTGTAGAGAAAGAATTCTCTGATAACCGAGGCATTCCTTAATTAAAATGTCTTTATTACAAAAATGACATGTCCTAAAAGGACAACTTTAAAACGCCTTGTATATGTGTCTATATTGTCTATATTGTAGCCTTATTTAAGTTGATTTTCTGTATACTGTGTATTTATAAAGTCCAATAATGGTATTAGAGACTGTCAGTGTTAATATCATTGTGTTCTTGTCGGTCAGTGTTGAGGATCTGTGTAACAACTGAGGCTTAGCCTGACAGTTAGCCTGCCCTGGACCAGGCTAGTTTCCCAGCATAAGTTGCCAGGGTAACTGAGTTTGAACTTTTTTAAGTTTGATTTATAAAACCGAATCTACCAAAAATAAGCCTGACTAACCGAAATAAGCCTGGCTTATACTCTAATCTTGGTTTATGGAACAGCCCCCAGGATTAATAGCCTATGTATTTAATTTATTCAGGACTAAAATACTACCCAGTGTTATTTTCCATTTGATTACTTTATTCAGTTTCTGTATGAATACTAGTGTTGGAGCTATTGAAAAACTTTTCTCTTTAATTATCTTTATTCTATTGTATTTATTTGTGCTACTTTTTTAAATTTAATTAAACAATTTAAATCAAGCTTCCTTGTGATGTGTAAATTCTTAACAACAATATTACCCCATTGTAAAAATGCAATGAGCGCAAACATTTAGGCAAGATAAATGTAATAATTTTGTTTGGAAAAAATCCACAATCCACAATCCAAAGGAACACAAATTGACATGAAAATGTAGTAATTTCATCATAAATGCATTTAAATAAAATTAAAAAGATAACTGTAGAAAATAATAGTAGCCCAGTTTCTATCTATCTATAAATTACAGGAACGTCTGTCTGTCTGTGTGTGTGTGTGTGTCTGTCTGTTAATCGCATATCTCTCGAACCGTTAGTCCGATGGATCTCAAACTTGACAGGTGTCTTGCTACGGGCACGAGTAAGTGCAGTGCCGAGTTTTACGTTGTTTGGATTAGAAATGCAAAATATATCGCTAAATATATCGCTAAAAGAAGCACACATTGGTTTTTGCCGCTCTAGCCGCTGGCCACTCCCCCTCTCACACTGCACACTGAGTGAGCACAGCGCAGGACCAGAAACAGAGGGACGAAGAAAGCAGATTTGCTCCCTGAATCGTCGCGCTTATTCATTTGTTAACTGAATCTGCAAGTCAGCTACGCTGTTTACTTCTTAATATTATATTTAATGCGTTCGCAGTCTCTTTCACGGCCATCATTTGTAGTAAATGCTATTAACGTTATGTGTCATGCGCGCTGAAGTTAGCATGTATATGTTAACTATGTGATGTTTAATATGCTATGGTAAATAGTTGCCCTGCCTATTCAACAGTATATAGCAGGCTTTAACGAGCTTAACGAGTATAGTAATCCTCTTACCGGTCGTGTGACAGCAAATCTATGAAGGTAAAATGATGACATCAAGAATCGCATGCACAGGGTAAGATTTGTGAAAGCGTACATATAAGATTGCAAGCGTAAATTAAATTTGCATGTGCAAGAGAAGATTTGTAAAGGTGTAAATCGCCCGCAAAATAAAAAGGATCTGTATTCTTCAAACTTTCATTTTTCCGCGCTTATACTTTTGGCACGGCTTTTGCGCACAAATGCGGCCAAAAGCACTGCAAGCCTGTGAACAGCAATTTGCAACCGAAAACAACAGAGGCAGGAACTGCAAAACAGATAACTGCGTAAAAGTTTAATATGTTTCTTTAAACCTACGCTGTTTACTTCTTAATATCTATCTATCTATATTAAGAAGTCAACAGCGTAGCTGTTTTTACTTCTTAATATATTATTTAATTCTGGTGCGCTTAAAATTTTCGCTATCTTTCACGGCCATGTAAATATATTACTGTCATGCTTAACATTATCGCTATCTTTCACAGGCATGTATCTGTATCCACTCTAAATATATCCTCCAATGCATCATTATGTCAGTATCAGTATGCTTTCTACCATGCACAAATAAAAATGTCATTGAACTTTTGCTGTGTAATTGTAACAATGAGCACTCAAACACACCAAACTAGAGGGCTGCATTGGGATTGAGTCCCGCCGGGTCCCGCGGGACCCAACGCAAATCTCGCGGGAGCGGGCGGTTTAAACTTTGCTGCGGGCGGGAATGGGCGGACAAAAAAAACCCCTGCGGGATCGGGAGGTTGCCTAACGACATGATGGAGATGTCAATGATGTGGAAAAGAACCTTAAACGAGGTATTTACAGCACAAAACCTGAGCAAGGCAAGTCTGACATTTACTATTCATCTTCCTGATCAGTGCTCCAGAATACAGGCAGGCCAGGGAAACGAAACCAACAACCCCATGAATCTCTTTAATAATAGCAATACAAATACGCGCTTTTTTTCCCTGCGGGACGGGAGAAGACACAAAGTCAATGCATCTCTATTATTGTGCGGGAATAAATTCTCCAAGTTTTGCGGGTGCGGGCGGGAGTGGACATACATATTGCGGGAGCGGGCGGGAGTGTAACACATACGTTGCGGGAGCGGGCGGTAATGGCCAGAAATTCGGCGGGCGCGGGCGGGAGCGGGATGAAGAAAACAGTCCCGCGCAGGACTCTACACCAAACCAACAATTGCTAAAAACACACACAAAAAAATTATTTTACACGGGCATTTTGCACTAGTTTAATTAAATGCATTTAGAGGTCTTTAGAATCGCGTGGAAAGACAGTATGTCACTGTAACGGGGTTCGTTGTTATGGGAAGAAGGAGGCGGGAACCGGCGAACGTTCAATGATTTTAATAAATAAACAAATACAAAAATGAAAGTAAAACCAGCAGCCCCTCACGGACGACTGCTGGCCACAGAAACAAAACACAACATAAAATAAGGCCTGTTCCTCTCTCGATCTTCACCGTCGTCGCTCCTCCTTTATGCTTCCGCTCCTCCGTGAGAGATGCGAGACCGGTGCGTCTCACAGGTGTCGCTCATTACCACTCACGCCACCGGCCTCGCGCCGCTCTCACGTCACTCGGCCTCGTCCTGCTCGCCACAGTCACGTTATAAAAAGGCTCTAAAAGCAGCCAGGGCAGAGCATCTCCGCAAACTAATAGAAAATAACCAAAATAATCCAAGGTTTTTATTTAACACCGTGGCTAGACTAACAAATAAACAGACATCACCAGAGCAAAATATTCCGTTACAGTATAGTAGTAATGATTTTATGAACTACTTCAATGAGAAAATAGAAAGCATCAGAAACACAATTGTAAATGTACAATCCTCTATGGTGTCTTATGATTTAGCCTTAACTATGGCCCACGGGTGTGCCAGGGTGTGCCGGTGCCACCCACAGTGGCAGCTGGCACACCTAAAAATAGTCTAGAATAATTTTTTAAGTCTTGATATAAAGAAAAAAAATCTAAACTTGACCTATTGTTATTTACTTACAATTTGTTAATTTAAAATGTAATTAAATGTTTTAATTGTTATCGTTAAAAAAAATCTGCCGACATTTGGACTGCCAACCAATCCGCAAACAGCCTCTGACTGTCTTACGGTAACACGGTTGCGCTGTTGAGGCTCGTGCCTCATGAGAAATAGAAACAAATGAGCCCAGATCACACAAAGAAACTTAATGAACATGCACAGCGGTAAAAATTCATGTGGAGTTCTTATATTTATAACATATGATATGATACAGTTAAGCAACATCACACAACCACAAGTGCAATACCATCACGATTGAAAATGTACCACTGATTTCATATGATATGACAGTTTAATAAACAAATTAATATTAAGTCACTTACATTTTAGACACAATACTGACTGTTTTTTGTTGTATTTGAGCAGCGAAAAGAGTTCCAAACAAAGATCACAGCAGAACCACAGCACATCTCACCAGAACACATAACCGCATTACTGAATCATGATTCAGCGTTTTGAATGAATCGGTTGAGTCAAAGATTCAATGGCCCATTAAACAAATGCCTCATTCTTAAACAATTCAGCGTTTTGAAAGAATCGTTTGAATAAATGGCTCAACGACTCACTCAGTAAGACGGCGATCTGCCGCCACCTATTGGTGGGTTAGTTTTGTGTTTAAAAGTATCATTCTTTCCAATATTTCATATTTGTATATTCAAAAAACATTTAAAACAATCTCATAACATTATTTAATGCCATTGTAATTTTTCACTGTAAATTATTTAATTTGATTGGTAGCAGCCAGTGTCTTATTATTTTAATTTAATTTATTGATCAAATTTAAGAATTTAAAATGAAAGATGAAGCATAGGCTATATTTAAAACGATTAAGGAAAAATGCTCTTTATAAAGGTTAAAATATCATAAATATGCAGATTTAAATATGTCAAAGTTGACTCGACACTGATGAGAATATTGCTTTATTATTGCATTTTTAGTAATTTTTTTACTTGGACAAGTGACCGATTTACTTGTTCGAAGGACAAGCACATGAAGAGGCTTTTTTTGAGCCCTGAGTTATATTTTATATAGTATTATGGTTATTTGGCGCTGAGTAGCCTATAGTTTTACACATCGGCCCAGTCTATTCTGTAAAGTTAGAGATAGGCAAAGTCTGGGTTTATTGCACATTAATCTGACATTAAATGTGGCACACCCAGTTTTTCTTATGCACACCCAGAGACTCTTTTCTGGCTACCCTAGTGCTATGGCCCCTCTGGAACAACTACACCGCTTTACAACTATAGGACAGGAAGAGCTAAATAAACTTATCATTGCATCTAAACCAACAACATGTTTATTAGATCCAATACCAACTAAATTTCTGAAAGAAGTGTTACCTGTAGTGGAAGAGCCTCTTCTTAATATTATTAACTCGTCTTACCTGTAGTGGAAGAGCCTCTTCTTAATATTATTAACTCGTCTTTATCTCTAGGTCATGTTCCAAAAATATTCAAGCTGGCAGTAATAAAACCTCTCATTAAGAAACCGCAATTAGATCCATATAACTTAGCAAATTACAGACCGATTTCAAATCTTCCATTTATGTCTAAAATACTAGAAAGGACTGTGTCCGCTCAATTGTGCTCTTTCTTGCAAGGAAATGAGATATATGAAAAATTTCAGTCAGGATTCAGGCCGCATCATAGCACAGAAACTGCGCTAGTTAAAATTACAAATGATTTACTTTTAGCTTCTGACCAAGGCTGTATCTCAATACTAGTTCTACTCGATCTTAGTGCTGCGTTTGACACTATCGATCATAAAATACTCTTGGATCGATTACAAAACTACACTGGTGTTCAGGGACAGGCATTAAGCTGGTTCAGATCGTACTTATCGGACCGTTACCATTTTGTTTGTTTAAATGGGGAAAAATCGAAGATAACGTCAGTAGATTATGGAGTGCCGCAAGGATCGGTGTTAGGCCCTCTGCTATTCTCAATATATATGCTGCCACTTGGTAATATTATAAGAAAACATGGAATTAATTTCCACTGTTATGCTGATGACACTCAATTATATATTTCATCACGGCCAGATGAAAACACTAACTCAACAAAATTGACAGAGTGTCTTAAAGATATAAAATGCTGGATGACGGGTAATTTCCTGCTACTAAATCCAGATAAAACGGAGGTATTACTTGTTGGTCCAAAAAACTACCCACAAAACCACTTACAATACAACCTTAATATAGAAGGATGTCCTGTTACTTTATCCTCTACGGTAAAAGACCTGGGAGTTATACTAGACCGCAACCTGTCTTTCGAAAATCATATTTCATATGTTACAAGAACAGCCTTTTTCCACCTTAGAAACATTGCGAAATTACGTAACATGCTATCTGTTTCTGATGCAGAAAAGTTAGTCCATGCATTCATGACCTCGAGACTAGATTACTGTAATGCTTTATTAGCCAGTTGTCCTGCATCCTCAATAAACAAGCTACAGTTAGTGCAAAATGCAGCCGCTAGAGTTCTTACTAGGTCAAGAAAATATGATCATATAACACCAATTTTATCATTTCTACACTGGCTACCTATCAAGTTCCGTATCAATTATAAAGTACTATTACTGACCTATAAAGCCCTAAATGGTTTAGCTCCTGTGTATTTAATGGACCTTCTATCGCCCTACAATCCATCGCGTTCTTTAAGATCACTAAATTCGAGGCTTCTGGTCATTCCTAGGATATCTAAGTCCACTAAAGGAGGGAGGGCGTTATCACATTTAGCTCCTAAACTCTGGAATAGCCTTCCTGATATTGTTCGAGGCTCTGACTCGCTTTCCCAGTTTAAAACTAGATTAAAGACGCATCTCTTTAGCCAAGCATTTACTAAAGCATTTACGCCATTTTCTCGGGACGCGAGTCCCGAGAAAATGGCGTTCGTCAGCCCCAGTTTGTATCCAGCCTCTCACGGAGACTTCAGATGCTCCAATCACAAAGCCTGTGAAGTGACGACTCAGCACGGGCGATATGGACTCTCTATGGTGGACGGCACTGATCCTCAACAACTCGTCTTAATACCGGCGTGATTACTTGGACTTCCAAAAGATGGAAATGGACAAATACTCTAAATGTTCCGATTCCAATCTGACTTGTAATGCTGCCCGAATCATGCACTGTTCCTTCGTTGGTCAGAGGAGAACTGGCCCCCCGACTGAGTCTGGTTTCTCCCAAGGTTTTTTTCTCCATTCTGTCACCTGATGGAGTTTTGGTTCCTTGCCACTGTTGCCTTGGCTTTTGGCTTGCTTAGTTGGGGACATTTAATATTCAATAATATTATTGATCTGCCTTACTTAGGTGGACGTTGACGCAATTTTCTTTTAGAAACAAACTTTGTTATATTGTTATATTGTTTTTTTGTGAAGCGCTTTGATACAATCTGTATTGTAAAAAGCGCTATATAAATAAAGGTGAATTAAATTGAATTTATGGTGAGATTACGACATTTCATTTAATTAAATTATTTAACTAAATAAAATTTAGTAATCTCACCATAAATGCATTAAATTAAATACTACTATTCTTTTCTACAGTCATCTTTTTACTTTAAGACCGGGGTAAAGCAAGGAAATTACAATTAGACTAATGAAGGACACATCTCATTCATGGAGGTGGAAAAAAAAGTTATTTGTGACATGCATGATTTATTGTGAAAGGTGAGTCTGCTGTTTTTGTCAATTTTAAGTTTTAATGTAATATGTTTGCGATTTTAATATAAATACATGGATAATATGTTACCTCTTGCTTGAGCAACGTAATATAGGCCTATTATCTAGAAGTAACGCATTAAATAATACGATGTTTAAAATGTGTTTTAACGTGAATACGTCTATTAAAGAGTGTATGTGTACAAAGAGAATCGCACTTTAAATAAAAGTTGCTGATAACTTCTGGATTTGAAATACAAATAGAGAGTAAATGTGATTGTGGTACAGCCGCGGATCAGTTGCGCACTGCAAACGCACGCAGCATGTGAAATGTGAAAGCACTATAGCGCTGCTCCTGCACCGCATACGCACCGCAACACGGAGGTAACTTAGCTCTTCTATAAAGGGTGGATCCCACAAGTGATGTCCCAGTCATGGGGCCTCACAAAGTAACAAAAACAAGGATGTGTGTGTGTTTGTTTTTATGGGCTGAGACATGAAATTGAGTTGGCTATTTTTTTAGCTAACCCATATATTCTGGTTTCGACATGACATGGGGAGAGTAACGTTAGTATTGCTCAACCCGAACCTCCGTACAAAAATCTTTAACTTTTAGGTGACAAAATATTTTTTAGTAATGTGTATTTACCACATATTAAATATAAAATGCGTGTGTAGACGTATATTTTTCTAATGTCTGGACTCCTTAAGGGAGCATGATATACAGAAGTTTCAATATATTAAATGCATTTATTCATTATTAAATGCAAAAATTCTGAGAATTTACATTTCAAGTTTTGACTGCAAATGTCACAACTATTTTTGTGGTGTAACAGTTAGGTCTACGTATTTTATAATGTTAACTCCAAAGTAATTTAAAGATGTGGTAGCATCGGATCTGGACGGGAAGGATAACTCTGGGAGTTGGAAGTGGTCTGTCGCGATTTCAGTTTTATATACGCTTATTACAGCCCTATTTAACATGATTATTTGTATTATTATTTATGAACAGACGAGGCTCTCTGTTTAAGAACGCCGTCTCGCAGCTGCAGGTCCCGCTGCTTTAGAGCACCGCAGGCATTTTCGTTGCATTTTTAATTTATAAAAAGTTAAATAAATAATACATTTTAATATAAACATATTCATGAATAATCGATAGTCGATCGTTAATTCTCCCGACGATCGACTAAGAAAATTTTATGGAATGCCCATCCCTATTACTAAGATAATTACGCTAGCTGAGCTATCAAGGTCATTATGGCTAACGTTAGGCACTATCTACTTTCTAAAGCAAAATATGTAAGTTACTGCAAATGTTTTTTTAACGTAATCTAGGTTATTGCTTTCTTCATTATTCATAGCATGATAGGTGTCACAAACGTGTCATTCGGTAAATTACCTTATATTCAATATTCCCGCGTAGACATTTTTCCCTCGTGGAACCTTCCGACCTCCAATTATCCTGTAAGCGTCATAATGATATCCAATCCAACGTCGTCACACGACATCCAACGTTGTCATCATGACACTTCACGTCACTTCAAAATATGTACTGTATGCTGTGTGTAGTAGTTGTCTTGGTAATGACCCACGTGACAAACAAGCATGCCTTTGATTGGCTTATAGTGTGTGTAAGTGTGTGAGAGTGCACTACCATTAAGCGAGTTTAGGGGGCAGTACTGAGCGAAATCTTAGCACACTTAACCCTCTGGGGACCAAGGGTTTTTTGGGGCCCTTGGGATGTGCTTTTTTCAGTTATTTATAAACATGTTAATGGCAAAGGTGTAAATTCACTCTATATAGCACAAACGGGGCTACCATAATCTGTGAACAACATGTATGTACATGTTTGTATTTTTGAGAGAATATTATTTATGCATGGTTATTGAAAAACTTAAAAATAAAAGTTTCTGAAATAAGGCCACAAAACACATTGATTATTTCTTCACAAGATTTTTGAAAATTGTATCACATAGTCTATAATATATTTGCTCCAAAACTATGTGAGAATCATCCTGACTACTCATTCAGATAAGTCAATAAAGTCTTTTATAATGTGTATGACGTGTTTAGTGTGAGAAAGCTTTATGCAAGGAGGCGTGATCTCTCATTAATATGTATGACATTTCACACCTGAGAAAGACAAAGACCCTCCCATAATGGCCCTATTAGGTGCTATCAGGCCATATCATTACGAGGAGCCTTGCACAAAGAATGAGGAGATTTAAAAAAGAATGGCTTTTAGATTGTTTGGATTTATTTACAACACAACATAATCCAAAGATACACAACAAAGGACAAAAAAGCACATTAGTAAACACACTGATCTAAATACAGAGGCTTGCACAGTCACACAGCATTGTCCCATTCCTGAAACATAGTACATACCTGTCATTTCCAAGGTGTTTGATTTTTCATTACAGTATCCTGTGAATGTTGAAGTCAGCAGGACTGATATCAAGAGAAACTATCCGGCTGCACGACTTTGGGCATGCATTGTAGATTTTTCTGGTTAAAATAGCTTTTTAATTATATGCTATATATATATATATATATATATATATATATATATATATATATATATATATATATATATATATATATATATATATATACACACACACACACACACACTGCTTAGAATTAGAAGAGAACACACCCATGCTAAAGTTGACTAAAAAGAGGAATAAAAAAATCTTAATGCCTTAATTAAAAAATTAGGAAAACTCTAACCTTTAGGGACGTGAATAATGTCCCTGAATTCTTTGTGAATAAATAATGTATCGTAAATAATTAAATGTTCTTCTTTAAAATACAGGGTGCATACGTCTGGACACTTCTATCCCCAGAAACTCCTAACAAAAGCTGATGTCTTTATTTTGAAGCTTATTTGAAGCTTATTTGATGCTTATTTGATTTGAAAAACTTTATCCAAAACTAGTCAACGAAATTTTGTCTTTTATTTCGTCTGTAACAGTGCGTATCTGTGCGTTCATTCATTCATTTACACACACACACACAGAGAAACATGATTCACATTTAAACAGTATGCTATTTTTCCGTTTACAGACACTAGCGTTATTCTATATCGCGATTAGAACAAAGCACAAGCATAAAACACTTACAGTTCTCAGCTGAATCTGTTGCTCCTCCTCGAAGTGAAAATAAACCAGCACTTCTGTATTAAATGTCCCAGGATTATTCCTCATAGCCGCGCAAGACGAATCTTAATCTGACTAAAAAATATAGTGCGTTTACAGCATTTGCCTGGGGGCGTTTATCTATTTTGCAAATGGCCTCAACACATTATCTTATGAATAGCGCGCTCTGCGAGTGGGTGTGAACAAATTAACGATAATGAGCTGAGACAGGAGAAACTGTACTTCTCTTTAGTTTCAGACAGATTACATTGCAGGAGAATATTTGTTTTAAATGTGAATAGTTTTATTTAAAAGTAGAAATTTAAAGCGTTCTTTAGACGTATGTTTCATGTTTGTGTGATAAGTATTAGCGGAGTTTCCGTTCATTTTCCAGACATGTTTCAGAAAGATTTTTGCGGAGACAGAGTGAGCTGAAAGCGCACCCTGTTTATTTTATTTATTTTAAAAAAAAACACAAGGTTTTGATGTTAATGTGAGTGTACACAAAAAAAGAAGACCCTCTATAGTTTATAATCATGTATTGATTTTATTTATATGACCATAAATGACGGAGTATTTTAAGTCTATGTTGCTGCTATGTGAAAAAAAAACAGCAAAACGCGCAGGCGCGTTCTTGGTCCACAGAGGGTTAAACACATATTATAATTTTTTCATCACTTGTGGGCCAAACTCAGATTTCTGCACTAGACATATCAGCAAAGCGTTTTCTATTCATTCCAATGATAATCCTTGTGGGGTCCAGCAAAATGGCCCCACGCCGTTTTTGGGGCCCCACACCGTGAGTGTGCTGTCAGGTTGCGGTCCCCACGAAGTGATAAAAACAAACACACACACACACACACACACACAGAGAGAGTATACAAACACTAAATGCAGACAGGAATTACAGGTGTGGAAACTATAGATGAACAGTAAAGGATTTTGTTTTTTACTTTTTTATTAAATGGCAATCAAATTACAAATAATAAACATGACAATAGTCTAACACATTTACAATTTTAGTCAACAACAAATAGTAAAAGAACATATACAATATAAAATAATAATAGCCTACAAGTAAAAGAAAGAAAAAAATGATATAAACAGAAAAAGGAACAGGTATGAGATCATCATATAAATAGCATTAAAGGTTCACATAGAGACCTAGTGCGTTTTGTTTGACTATTTATTGAATCCAAGTAGGCCTAGTAACTTAATATAATTTGTCATATCTATCTGAAATAACAAAAAGTAGGGTTTTCCTTTAGCCCATTTTTGTTTATGGTATTTCCCCATAATTAAACAAACATTAACAATAAAGGCCACATTTGGTGTTAATCTTTGTATATCAAAATAAAAAAATACATATTATTCAGAAAGTAAACTTTCATGCCTAAGCATTTACAAAGCAAACATATGAGCAGTAAAGTAATTGACCGCCGCGTCTAGTTCAGTGACGTCATGGGCGTGCGCGCGAGGGGAGTCAGATTCTGGCGGGGAGTCGAAATTCGGCGACTAGTGTGTTGACGTCATGGGCGTGCACGCGAGGGGGAGTCAGATTCTGGCGGGGAGTCGAAATTCGGCGACTAGTGTGTTGACGTCATGGGCGTGCACGCGAGGGGGAGTCAGATTCTGGCAGGGAGTCGAAATTCGGCGACTAGTGTGTTGACGTCATGGGCGTGCACGCGAGGGGGAGTCAGATTCTGGCAGGGAGTCGAAATTCGGCACAACACCGGGGCGTGAACTGGAGCTCGTCTCATAAATGAACCGAAACTCAGCATAAGGTAGCCTACTTGCCTCACAGACCTGAGAAATATATCTATATTGAAATGTCTAATTTTAAACAGAACAATTCAAAACGTAAGAAAACAGACTGATCTCTGCTTATGTAATCAGTATGAAAAGTGCATTTCTCTCTGGCGTGTTCACTATGGTAGGCCTACTGCGAAGATCGCGAGTCAGCATTGTCAACTTCATCTTTCCAGCCGAGTGAGCCAACACTGACAGAAAACACTTGTTTATTAAAGGTGCTCTAAGCGATGTCACGCGTTTTTTAGGCCAAAACAGTTTGTCACATACAGCAAACATCTCCTCACTATCCGCTAGCTGCCTGTCCCCTGAACACACTGTAAAAAAACGTGGTCTCTGTAGACACCACAGGCTCCACAAACGGCAACAAAAACAAACTGCGGCGACCCGCTCCACGAAACATAACAAACAGTGTTCCAGCCAATCACTGGCAAGAAGTATTTGAGGGTGGGTCTGGGGGGTTAGTGCGCGTTCACATGAAGGGGTTTTGTTAAGGAGAGAGAAGCATCAAGAGGGAAGTTTGAATAATGGCCGAAAAACGACCAAAGGGACAACGTTCCGATGATCAACTAACAAAGAAGAGGGAAAAGGATAAAGTACGCGCAAAGTACCGAATTTACATCGGTAAAGCATTCGAAAGATGGCGAGAACTCCGTCGGCAGAAGGGCTTCCAGTCCGACATTCAGGTTGCTCTGTTTTTGCTGGAGAGGTGGGTAACGTTAAATTCTGTTTTTTGTTCTAAATTGACGCTTATGTTCGCCAAACCCACACAAGGATATAATTAGCTAGAACTATGCTGTCAGCGTTAACTTTGGTGAATACAACATATGTTTGTAGCAGCTAGCGTCAATATGTATTGTAAATGATCAATCAAATTAATAGTAGGGCAACAATTTATGTGAATTATTGTTCTCATTCACTGTTTGTTATGAATTTGAATGTTCATTTATAGAGTATTGACAACTTTGACTAAATTAGTTTACGCCGACGTTTATGCTCACTGGGAAACGCGAAGCTAACGTTATCTTGCTATTATTGCGTCCTTGTATGGAAGCTATAATTATAACCTCCGGTGGCGCAACGATTTTCAAATAATGTTTCTCTTTTTTTGTATTCTGTTCTGCAATTTATAAAAGCACTTAGCTAACTTGGTGACATTACACATTGACTGAAGTATCAATAAAACTCTACTTTGTTTGTAGGGACTACTTTGACTTTCGATGACGAGATGCGGAGGAGGGAGGGTCTAGCTAGCCTCCGTTTTGTTTGACAATAGTTCGAACGTCAACAAGAAGTGACGTCACCCAGGATCGCTTAGAGAACCTTTAATAAACAATTAAAATGTCTCCTTGCTATATTTGACATTCATAATCATTACTTTTGCCGGTTCTTTTTGACAGCTTTTAGGTTATTGGCAGCGCACTCTTACATGTTACATGAACGCGTCAGCACCGAAAACATGGAGATTTTTTTAGACAATAATCGCACAACCTATTTGATATTCTATAATTAAATACTCCGTTACTCATCCCAACCAACTATTAAAAAAATGTTTACTTGTAAACCCGGAGTGGACCATGAGCGAAGTGATTACAAAATGCTTAGAGTGGATAGAGGAACGTGGTTTGGCTCCACTCCAGGCTTTGATCACATCCCCCTCAGCAGGATGAATACACCTCGTCTTTCCTTAATTCTATTCAAACTAAAATTAAGACATTTATTACACTATTTGAGAAATGAAAGCCTATTTACGGCCTTAAAATTATGAAAAGTGAATTTAAGACATAAGGACAGAAGGGGACCTTGCAATTGACGTAAATCCATTATAGACTCGCTGCAATTAACGGAAATCCGTCGTAGCGACGGAGAACTTTAATCCCTGCATACATCGGGCCTACTGAAATGAAGTAGTCATTGTGATTTTGACTTAAGACAATAACATTTCAATTATTCTTACAATGCATTGACTAATATTGCAATAATGTGGCTATTTTGATGCACGATTGCGCATTCAACAACGCAAAATGAGTATAAACATTGCGATCATTTTGACACAAAACATAATATTGCAATCATTGTGACACGATTCGCTCTCCAGGCTGTTTGCTCTATATAGACACAGGCCTACACACTTTTACAATCGGACAGCGTTTCAATTCACCTAACCTTGGACTGAAGCGATCTCGACTCCGGAGAATATCGATATGATAAAAATACAAAATAGCTGCTGATGTATTGTTACGAACTGCTCCGAGACTTGGAGGTGAAGATCCAAATGCAGCTTTAATATAGAATTGCCGTACAGGCAGGGTCAAGAGTCAGCAGACAGGACAATGGAGAATGCACAGAGAGAATCCAAGAAACAGGCAGAGGTCAGGGCAGGCAGCAATAATCAGAGTCCAAGAACAATCCAAAGTCGAAAACAGCAAAACAAACACGGGAAAACGCTCGGAAATGCAGACACACAGTACAACAAGACTTCGCGGTGAGTGAATGAATGAACATGGTATAAATAGACTGAGACTAGCAGGATGACAAGACACAGGTGAATACAATCAGTGACAATGAGGTACAGATGAATGTGATCAGTGATGATGAGTCCAGGCAGTGAGTATGGGAAATGTAGTTTGTGAGGAAGTGATCATAGTCTATTGTGGAGCAGGCCCTCTGGTGGCTCTCAAGGGCACTCCAGCTGGTGATCGTTACATAGCCCCCCCCAACCCAGCTGGCATTTTAACGTTGAGTCACTGTTGAAACAACGTCAGGTGCCAGTGTTGGATAACCGTTGGATTTTGTTTAGATTTTGCAAATCTAATCAACGTTGAAATTGCAACGTCGTTTCTCAACATAGGTGAATTCGCCAACATTAAATCAACATTGATTTTAGTTTAGATTTTGCAAATCCAATCAACGTTGAAATTTCAACGTCAATATAAAGTCCTGCTTTTCAACAGTTTATTTTGTTAAACCATTTTCACTAAAGTATTGATGTGTTCAACAGTAACACCAAACACCTTGAAATGGATACATAAACACTGGTTCCGGACATGCCAGCTAGAAAGAAGCAGATTGGTCAAATTAATAAAGACACTTCACTGGCGTAAGAAAAGTGCTTTATTACATGGCTGCATGGCTTTATTACATTTATTACACATCATACTATAAACTTTAGAAAATTGGCCCAAACATTAGGCAACATGTACGGCTGGTTAAAGGGATAGTTCATCGCTTTAAATCTTCCCTCGTTACTTTCTGCCACCGCCACCCATCCTCTCTGGTGCATATTTAAGGTATTTGGCCATGTATTGGTCTACTTCTGTATTTGTTGTAGCAAATGAGCTCAAGACAGCGTCTGATGAAAAAAAAAAAAAGATCAGTATTAGCAAACACTAACCTCTCAAATTAAAATATTTTGCAAATATCACATTTTGTGGCATTGCCAATGTTTCAAGTATATAAATTAGTATTTATCAAAGTGCAAGTTCATTGATAATCATGTGCTTGGGCAGTTGTTTTATTCAGAAATATTATTACAATTTAAAACAGCGGTTTTCTATGTGAATATATAGTGATGTGTAATTTGTTCCTGTGATCAAAGCTGAATTTACAGCATCATTACATTACATCATTAAAGACTTCAGTGTCACATGATCCTAAAGAAATTATTATAATATGATGCTCAAGAAACATTTATGATTATTATCCATGTTGAAAACAGTTTTTTAAATTTTTATTTCAGGATTCTTTGATGCATAGAAAGTTCAAAAGAACAGAATTGATCTGAAATGGAAAGCTTTTGTAACATTAATCACTACCATTCAAAAGTTTGGGGTCAGTGAGAATTTTTTTTTTTATATATATATATTTTTTTTTATTAGAAAATACTTTTATTCATCAAGGATGAGTTAAATTGATCAAAAGTTACAGTAAAGACATTTATAATGTTAGAAAAGATTATATTTTAAATAAATGCTGTTCTTTTGAACTTTCTATTCATCATAGAATTTTGGGGGGGAAAAGAAAAATAAAGGTACACGACTGTTTTCAACATTGAAAAGAATAATTTATGTTTTTTGAGCATAAAATCAGCATATTAGAATGATTTCTGAAGGATCATGTGACACTGAAAACTGATGTGTAATCAGCAACAGTAATGATGTTAAAATTCAGCTTTCAAATTACATTTTACACTGGAAGACTCCTAATTATTCATCAGCAAAAATAAGAGAATAAAATTACTTTTTTCAGACATCGGGAAGTCTTCCTTCCTCAAGTTGTTTGAGTGTGCATGCGTCGACATCGCCTTGGCAGCATTTGGGGGATCCCTTTCAGCTCTCATAGACTTCTCAGGAGGCTGCCTAAGGCTTCGGTCGATAGTCGTTCTTGGGGTGTCACTGATCATATACAAGCACAACCAAGACAGATACAAGTATCTTAAAGAGCTCCAGTATTTTTTTCCCATATGCCAAAATATGTTCCTAACAACACTCACCTCCTACTGCTCCTTGTGGGTTCAGAAGCATTCTGACGCCATGAGAAGGACTCAGAGGAACTCCGCCTCCGTTTCTGCAAAGGTGACTTGAACAGACTCCTTCGGCTACATTATATGGTAAAAAAAGAAAAAAAGAAGAAAAAAATTACATAAATTAAAAAGGACATTGGTATGACCGTTATTGCAAATGAAGTCTAATTCTCAAATTAGTGGGAATGATCATTTTGCATTGCACTTTTTTTTTTGATGGATTAGCCTAGATAATGTATTAGCTTAGAGAAATAGTGATTTCAATAGGAGGAAAACAGTTCATATGCAGAGCTATAAGCTACTCTGTTGACATGGTCCTGCTCTGCATAATATTTTTAATGTGACAGTCTAAGTTGTGTTATATACATTAGGCTACTACATCCCGGTACAACGCAATTTAGCACCATTTCGATGGAAATTTATCAAATAAATTACGATGTATCAAAGCAAGCCTAGTTGTATCCATTTTTCGGATTCTGCCGCCTGTAACCGGTAGGCGTGATTTGGGAGTGGCCTAGTAAGGGCAGCAAAGCAAGTGCATTCTGGGAGTTGTTGTCTTTCAGCCACATGAGTAAAAAATACATTTTCTGCCTTTTCTCAGTCTAGAATGCTTCAATTTCAAAAATAATTTCACATTTCTACTACATAAATGACCACTATTAAATACACATTCATCTTCCCACAGCTGGAGTATCCCTTTAAACTGCCGTACACGTACGTGTACACACACACACACACAACGGCGGTTCGCGGTTAAACTGCCCGTACACACACAGACACACACACACAGAGAGAGAACGTCGGTAGCCGGTTATCTAACACACAACGGCGGTTCGCTGTTAAACTAGTCTGCCCGTACACACACACACACACACAGAGAGAGAACGGCGGTTGGCGGATATCTAACACACAACGGCGGTTCGCGGTTAAACTAGTCTGCCCGTACGTACACACACACAGAGAGAGAGGGAGAGAGAGAGAACGGCGGTTGGCGGTTAGCAAGCACACAACGGCGGTTCGCGGTTAAACTAGTCTGCCCATACACCCAATATTAATTAACACAATACGTATTAATATATGGACAAGATTCAGGCACACTCAATTTATTTTGTTTCTTTTTCTATAAAATGTGGCTTTAAAAACTTTGCTTACCGTTTGAGCTGTCACCTCCAAATTCACGACGACACAGACCCACTTCGCGCATGCGCAAGTGTCTGGACCGTCTGAGCCAATAGAATCCAGTTCTAGTCACCGCCTTTGTGTGATGGACAACCACTGTCCTCCAATCAAGCTTCGATGTTCCAAATTGAGCTCTCGTGCTCACCTCACACACCGACTCAATCAGTAACGGACGTATTTTTAAACTTAAAATATGCGCGCATATTGTCATTGGCTAGTTTCCTGGAAGACAGAAAGATTAACCAATCATGAAGTACACCGGTGAAACAACCAATAACAGTATTTTCAGCGTGGTTACGTAGCGAAATGTGTATATTTAGTTTATTTGCAGTCTATTTAATTGGTCAGATGGTGTTTTCATGAATAAAAAATGCATGGTAAACTGTTAGGCAAGCACACAGTATTGTAAATCCACACAAAATCACATAAAGCAAAAAGTTTCAGCTTGAGGTTGAAATTATTATTGGAGAGTTGTCTATAAAGATAATAATTATATTTTAACATATCCATTGAAAGACGGTATTATCAGAATATCATTAAATGCTAATAATGATCATAATAATACTTTATAAGGCAGATATTTATGTTGTATGTTGTTGAAAACATTACGTTGTTTCAACGTACAGATCATGTAAAAATTTCAACGTTGATTTAGAAGTGTTTTTGTTAACATTTTTCAACCATTTAGCATTAAACGTTATATCAACGTTGTTTCACCGTTGAAACAACAACTGACATTATTTCAACCATATTTCAACGTTGAAGGTCGGTCATATGCCGGCTGGGAATGAGCGGCTTCCAGACGCTCCAAAACTGTCCAGGTGGGTGGTGGCATGGAGGCGGATCCGGGGGCGGGATGGAGGGCCAGGTCCGTGGAGCAGAAGAGGACCTGGAGACTGCGACAGGACGGAAGGCCAGGGCAGAGCAGACAGTTCATCGGGCGGCCAGGGCGGAGCAGACAGTCCATCGGGCGGCCACGGCGGTGAAGACCCCTCGGGCGGCCACGGCGCAGGAACAGGCACCGGCTCAGGAACAGACACCGGCTCAGGAACTGGGACAGGAACAGACTCTGGCTCAGGAACAGACTCTGGCTCTGGAACAGGAACAGACTCTGGCTCTGGCTCAGGAACAGACTCTGGCTCGGCAGAAGTAACGTTAACAGTCTCTGAATCGGCCATCTTGTCCGTAGACACTGGCTCGGAGGCGGCCATCTTGTCCGTAGACACTGGCTCGGAGGCGGCCATCTTGTCCGTAGACACTGGCTCGGAGGCGGCCATCTTGTCCGTAGACACTGGCTCGGAGGCGGCCATCTTGTCCGTAGACACTGGCTCGGAGGCGGCCATCTTGTCCGTAGACACTGGCTCGGAGGCGGCCATCTTGTCCGTAGACACTGGCTCGGAGGCGGCCATCTTGTCCGAAGACACAGGCTCAGGATCAGGATCAGGCTCAGGATCAGGATCAGCAGGCGTGACGTGAACAGCAGCCTCTTGCTCGGCAGGCGTGACGTGAACAGCAGCCTCTTGCTCGGCAGGCGTGACGTGAACAGCAGCCTCTTGCTCGGCAGGCGTGACGTGAACAGCAGCCTCTTGCTCGGCAGGCGTGACGTGAACAGCAGCCTCTTGCTCGGCAGGCGTGACGTGAACAGCAGCCTCTTGCTCGGCAGGCGTGACGTGAACAGCAGCCTCTTGCTCGGCAGGCGTGACGTGAACAGCAGCCTCTTGCTCGGCAGGCGTGACGTGAACAGCAGCCTCTTGCTCGGCAGGCGTGACGTGAACAGCAGCCTCTTGCTCGGCAGGCGTGACGTGAACAGCAGCCTCTTGCTCGGCAGGCGTGACGTGAACAGCAGCCTCTTGCTCGGCAGGCGTGACGTGAACAGCAGCCTCTTGCTCGGCAGGCGTGACGTGAACAGCAGCCTCTTGCTCGGCAGGCGTGACGTGAACAGCAGCCTCTTGCTCGGCAGGCGTGACGTGAACAGCAGCCTCTTGCTCGGCAGGCGTGACGTGAACAGCAGCCTCTTGCTCGGCAGGCGTGACGTGAACAGCAGCCTCTTGCTCGGCAGGCGTGACGTGAACAGCAGCCTCTTGCTCGGCAGGCGTGACGTGAACAGCAGCCTCTTGCTCGGCAGGCGTGACGTGAACAGCAGCCTCTTGCTCGGCAGGCGTGACGTGAACAGCAGCCTCTTGCTCGGCAGGCGTGACGTGAACAGCAGCCTCTTGCTCGGCAGGCGTGACGTGAACAGCAGCCTCTTGCTCGGCAGGCGTGACGTGAACAGTCTTTTGTGCGGCAGGCACGACGTGAAGCAGCTCAGGCTCGGCATGAAGCTCAGGCATGTCGTGGTGAAGCTCAGGCATGTCGTGGTGAAGCTCAGGCATGTCGTGAAGATCTGGCTGGACGTGAAGAAGCTCAGACTTGGCAGGTATGGCGTGAAGATCCTCAGCCTTGTCCACTAAACCCACAGTAAAAGCTGAGCCGCTCAGTTGCAGGGCCAAGTCAATATAAAACTCAAGAGTCCAGCTAGGGTCATGCAATGGCATAAGGTAGCTGAGTGGCTCAGACGGTCCTCCGCGAAAAAATATCATCAAGCATACCTCGTCCATGCAGGTCAGATGAGCATCCTTCAGAAAGTCCATCACATAATTCTCAATTGGTCGATCTCCTTGACGGAGACACATAATTCTCACTGCTGGATTCATTTTGGTATCGCTGCTGGATCTTGGGTTGGCGAAGTCTTCTGTTACGAACTGCTCCGAGACTTGGAGGTGAAGATCCAAATGCAGCTTTAATATAGAATTGCCGTACAGGCAGGGTCAAGAGTCAGCAGACAGGACAATGGAGAATGCACAGAGAGAATCCAAGAAACAGGCAGAGGGCAGGGCAGGCAGCAATAATCAGAGTCCAAGAACAATCCGAAGTCGAAAACAGCAAAACAAACACAGGAAAACAAACACAGGAAAACGCTCGGAAATGCAGACACACAGTACAACAAGACTTCGCGGTGAGTGAATGAATGAACATGGTATAAATAGACTGAGACTAGCAGGATGACAAGACACAGGTGAATACAATCAGTGACAATGAGGTACAGATGAATGTGATCAGTGATGATGAGTCCAGGCAGTGAGTATGGGAAATGTAGTTTGTGAGGAAGTGATCATAGTCTATTGTGGAGCGCTCTCTGGTGGCTCTCGAGGGCACTCCAGCTGGTGATCGTTATATGTATCTTAGCAATTCCGTATCTTTCGGGGTCTATAGTAAACACCACATTATCAAGCGATATCATGCCCGAATTGAGTTTTGAACATGCCCACACTGGTTAAATTTTAGCAGCATGAGAGATATGCGTGAACAGAGGCTAATCTAGATAATACGGTGATTTCAGTTTAAATTTTATTAATTGTGCAGCCTTACCTTACTGATATCTCAGATGTTTGTTGTTTCAAATACCCAACAGAGACACACAAATAGGTCTCTTTTAAAAATTTTAAAGCATTTTCTCTGATTTTCCACCATCTACCAAGTGTCGATTTCGGAACTGTCACGTCCATAACGGAAATACGTCACGTCCGTAACGTTTTTTCCTCATAAATGAAAAATAAAATAAAATAATTTATGTTCTATAGAGAGCCAACACTCATCCCTTCGGTTGGTATTATTTCTTTTGGCTTGTGCATTTTAATTAGCAGAATTTCTACAAAGTATGTTGTCTCCCACAAACTAAAGTCTTTTTTTGTCACGTCCGTAACACATGTGTATTTCCCTCATATTAAATATAAAACGCATGTGTAGACTGATATTTTTCTAATGTCTGGACTCCTTTATTAAGGGAGTATGGACATATAAACAGACGTTTAAATATACTGGTATTAAATGCATTTTCTGAGAATTTATATTTCACGTTTTGACTGCAAATGTCACGTCCATAACGCTGGAATTGTCCAAAAGCTTCTTGGAGGCTGTCCGATTCGAAGTGGACAAAATATGCCAGGAGGACCACTTTGACTGCCCAGCGTGCAGCCCAGACATGCTTGCAGTATCCGTTGATGGAAACCGCAAGCACTACAGATTCAAGAGTGCAGCACGGTACTTACAAAAATCTGTGTGTATTGACGGTTCATTACTTTGAAAGTAACTGCTGTGAATTGAAAATCATATGAATATTTAAAGTTAATATGTATCTCTTTTATTTAGATCGGAGGAACAAGCCTTCTTTGATGGCGTTCATCGCGAATGATGATGACGTCGCAAGATTCGTGGACTATGTCCATACCTCAACCAGTCATGTAAACTTCCACAACTTCACTATATTTACCTACGTCCTACAGAGGACTTTGTTTGAACAAGTTTGGACTGTTAACCATCTTCCATGTTTTAGATCTCTGGAAGAGGTGTCTGTGGAGGGCAGTGGTCAGCGGCGTGCGAAACATCTCAGAAGTCCTCAGGAAAAACAGACGAGGAGGGCCTGGAACTCGCTGTATGTCGTCATGGGGTTCTCCTTTGTGCCCTCAATATGTTCAGGGGGGGGATTTTTGCCTACCCCCTGTACCTCCAAAAGCAAATGGCCTGTAAGCCAGTGACATTTTTCTCTATGGATGTGGCATGCAAGTACTGGCCTTACCTCCGGAGAATGACAGAGAAATGCCCTGAGCTTCAGGATCTCCTCACCATAAGTGTGAGTTAAGAAAAAATTATTGTCCATAAGATTGTTGCCACTTAGGTTTTCTTTTTTGTTTTCTTTTTTAAAAGCAAAACATATTTATCCAACTCCATTTCAAAACAGTCTGTGTGTTCCATCTTTTGGACATTCGTCATATTGCATTGGTTTCCATTTCTTGTCCTCGGAGCACTAATCTTACACATTCTACATTGATTAAAAAAAAGAAAATCGAATGTGTTTTTAATGGTAGTATTATTTTATACAGAAATCAATTATTTATAATTCAGAAGAGAATAATGTTACATTGTCAATTAATAATGTTAATTAAAATTAAGGAAAACAAATATATTGATCTGAAATATAGCAAAATAATTTTAAATTAATTCAGGTACACCTACCAAACATATCGCAAGGTCTTTTTGTCTTTTTATTAATTTAATTAATAAACTAATTATATAAAACTATTGTCAGTGCACTACAAATAAACTGGTTCTATGCCTTTATTAAAAAAAACTTATTTAAAAAATACAATGCCTTCTGCATTTTTGTTTTGCTTTTCCCTCCATTGTACCGAAATCGTACCGAACCGTGATGTCTGAACCGAGGTATGAACCGAACCGTGACTTCTGTGTACCGTTCCACCCCTAATATATATATATATATATATGTGTGTGTGTGTGTGCTGGGAAGAATTGCAGAAAATATGTGCTAGAGATAAATAGGAAGGAGTTGTATGCTATCAAAATTGCATATTCCTGTCTGATGGCCGGCCATCGGTGTGATTGTTGGTTCTATGTCTGTCTATCCATATGAATGCTGTCTGTATCACTGGCCATCACCGACCATTGATTGTTGATTGAATGGATGAGCTTTAGTATGAATGCTGTCCAGGGCTGCCAACTTTTGAGTTCAGCTTAGAGTGAGATTCTTGGGGCTTGGGTTATGGGGGAGGGGCTTATTTAGGGGCGTGGCTTGTGTGGGGAAAAATACAAACACAAAATCCTTGCATTAACAGAAGTGTATTAAGTATATATTGATTGTCAAAGTATTTGGTATCTGTACAGAATTTCTTGGGAGATTTACATTACATTTAATTTTACATTCAACATTTTTTTTGACATTCTGTTCTTAGAAAACAATAATTAACATTAACTACTAGGCATGTCCAGATATTTGTCATCTGGAAATGCTTTTGTACTGTTTTTATGATAAAGTTGTGTAAATCTCATGTTAATCTTGAGTACCTCCGAAAAAACTCTTCGAATTAATATATACGAATTAATATTGAGAAGAGGCTCGTCTGCTACAGGTGGACAGAGAAACGCATTTCTCTGTCAGTTTTGCATGGCGACTATGGCGGAGCAGGAGCAAGCAATAAAACAATCTATAGCGGAGCAACCTACATCTGAGGACAGGAGGGCTCAAAAATGTGAACTTTGTGAGATGTTTTTAATCACTAGTGCAGAGGATTTTGTGCAAAATTTTATTTGCTCCAAATGTAACCAAATTAAAGAATTACAAGATAAACTAATCGACGTGCACATGAAACTCCGGCGAATGACTGAGCTAAACGCCGTTTTAAAAGAAGCTTCAAAAATACAAGATACTTTTAACTCTACTGTATTAATTGGATCCGCTGGCATGGGTGTACAAAACTCGGCACTTCTCGCATCAACTCTCCCAGTTCAAGAGGGTACATCGGCAGAGGAACTTTTACCACCACTGATCTCCAACGCCACTGTGCCGGCAGTGAGAAGCTCAACAGATTCCTGCTCAACACCATGCTCAAGGGAATATAAATGGAAACGGGTGAATGGCGGAGGAAAACGAGGAATATGTGGAACGCGGCCACTTCAGGACTTAAAACTAGCGAATCGTTTTGAGGTGTTGATTCATGACTCACCTCCTGTTCATGACCAAATCCCTACATCTCCTGCACTTTCACTGCCATCGCCTGTCTCTACTGTGGTGATTGGGGATTCTATCATCCGGGGACTTTCGTTCCCTTCCCACGGAAGTAAAGCAGCAGTACACTGTTTTCCCGGAGCTAAGGTACTGGACATAAACACACAACTCTCTGACGTGCTTGGGAAACACGTAAATGCAAACACAGTGATAGTGCACATTGGTAGCAATGACACTTCATGTCGTGAATCTGAGATTTTAAAGGAACATTTTAAAACGCTGCTAGTTTCTCTCACTAATACTGGGAAAAATATAGCTATCTCAGGTCCACTTCCTGCCTATAAAAGGGGTATTGAAAAATTTAGTCGTCTGCTTTCCTTGAACTCATGGTTAAAAATGACATGCGAAAATTTCGATGTAATTTTTATAGATAATTTTGATCTGTTTTGGGGACGTCCAGCACTTTTTAGGTGGGATGGCCTGCACCCAAATCACAGGGGCTCTCACATGCTTGCACATCATATCGAACAACATATTTTAATGTGACTACCTATCCAATACACTTCTGTAAATTGTATAAAACCTATTATATCAGTTCGTTACACTACTGCTAAGAAAAACACAGTGGGAATAAATATGAACAATCTACTGAAAATTCCCACTTCCAGCATATCATCACTTATGGAAACAAAACAAACAGAAATTAACATGGCTCTTTTTAATGTAAGGGCATTAACAAACAAATCATTTTGTATTAATGATCTCATTAGTGATTATAACCTGGACTGTTTGTTTCTTACTGAGACATGGCTTGCACAGATGCACCGGCCACACTGATTGAGACCTGTCCTCCCGACTTTACTTATTCATTTTCAACTAGAAATGGAAAAAGAGGGGGAGGGACTGCAGCAATCTACAGAGAATCCCTAAAGGGAAGGGATATAGACCTTGGTACATTTTCTACCTTTGAATATAATGCTATTATTTTAAACTTCCAGCCACGCCTTCTTGCAGTGACACTATACAGATCACCAAAATTACTTATATCTCCTTTCATAAAGGATTTTTCTGACATGCTATCTGTTATTCATATGAATTATGACAACTGTATTTTAACTGGGGATTTTAATATACATGTTGATAATTTGTCAGATATCAGAGCAAATGAATTCTTGGAACTGCTAGAATGTATGTCGTTTAAACAACATGTAAACATACCGACCCACAAACATGGTCACACATTGGATTTAGTCATAGCATATGGATTAAATATCAATATAACTTCTGTTGTTGATCTTGCACTATCCGATCATTTTTGTGTTTTCTTTAATAGTATTGATCCTTCTGTGCCTAATACAACTGAACGTATTGTTAAAAAACGTTTTATTACCTCTGAAGTAGCAGAAAATTTCACAATGCATTATATGACTTACAAAAATAATATTTTACCATCATCCTGTGATGTCTTAGTTGATGACTTTAATAAAAAATTGAGAACAGCCCTTGATGCAGTTGCTCCACTTAAAACAAAAAAGGACACTAATAATAAGGTCATTCCTTGGAAGACAGATTTGACCATGAAAATTAAAAGAAACTGTAGAAGTGCTGAACGAAGATGGCGAAAAACTAAATTAGAAATACACCTTAATATACTCACTGAAAATCTTAAAAACTATAACAGAGAAGTTCAAAAATCACGGCAAGCTTACTTTTCAAACCTTATAAATGAAAATATTAATAACCCGCAATTCTTATTTAGTACCATAGATTCACTAATAAATCACAAAATTGATTGCAGTTTTGCGTTACCAAGTTCCAAATGTGAAGAGCTTGCTGGCTACTTCAGAGATAAAGCTATAAATATTAGATCAGGAATCTGCTCGGCAAACAAAAATAAAAACAAGATGTTCCCTCCTTTACCTAGCGCATATAATACTATCCAGATGGAAAGGTTTACTTTGGTTGATGTTGAGACCTTGAGAAAGGTAGTAACAGAACTAAAACCATCCACTTGTTCTCTTGATCCAATTCCTACCTCTCTTTTTAAATCTATCTTTAATGTAATATCTAATGATCCTCTTGAGATAGTAAATCACTCTCTACAGCTTGGCATTTTTCCGTGTGATCTTAAATTGGCCCTAGTGAAACCTGTACTAAAAAAAGGAAATTCAGATATCTTAACTCCTAGTAATTATAGACCCATCTCAAATCTTGCATTTTTGGGTAAAATATTAGAGAAAATAGTTTTTAATCAGTTAAGTATATTCTTAAATACACATTCAAAATTAGAGATGTTTCAGTCGGGTTTCAGAAAACATCATAGCACAGAGACCGCTCTTATTAAAGTAGTAAATGATATAAGAATAAACTTAGATAGAAATTGGCCTTCAGTTCTGGTGCTGCTGGACTTGAGCGCTGCGTTTGATACAGTGGATCACCAGATTCTCTTAAATAGACTACGCGAATATGTTGGCTTATCTGAAACCGTTTTAAATTGGTTTTTATCATATCTTAGTGGTAGAACATCTGCAGTATCTATTAATAATACCTTGTCTGAACATTATGAGGTACATTGTGGAGTTCCTCAGGGGTCAATTTTAGGACCACTACTTTTTAATCTATATATGTTATCTCTCGGACGTATCATCAGGAGACATAGTATCTCTTTTCATAGTTATGCTGATGATACACAGTTATATGTAGCCGTATCTCCGGATGACACTGCAGGGCAAATTGATTCACTTGCATATTGCATCCAAGACATAAATGATTGGATGTCGCAAAATTTCTTACAACTCAATCAAGATAAAACAGAAGTTTTGATAATTGGATCAAAAGAACAGAGAGAAAAAATAATCCCTAAACTAAATATCCTGGGATTAAACCCAAGTAAAGTGGCAAAGAATTTAGGTGTGGTCTTTGACTCTGATTTTAATTTTAAAGCGCATGTATGTAATGTTACTAAAATAGCTTTTTATCATTTAAAGAACATTGCAAAAATAAGACCATTTCTCTCCCTGTGCAATACAGAAAAATTAATGCATACATTTATAACTAGCAGGCTTGACTATTGTAATGCCCTCCTCTCTGGTCTACCAAAGACTACAATTAATCAACTACAATTAATACAAAACTCTGCTGCTCGAGTATTGACAAAGACCAAAAAGAGAGAACACATTACACCTATACTAAAATCACTACATTGGTTACCTGTTAGTTTTCGTGTCGATTTTAAAAGTCTTTTATTAGTTTATAAGGCACTGCATGGACTTGCTCCAGACTATCTTTTAAAAATGCTTACAGTTTATAAACCTGTAAGGACCCTCAGATCATCAGATTCTTTGCTTTTAACAGTACCACACAGTAGAAGTAAAAGATTTGGTGATGCTGCTTTTAGCCGCTATGCTCCTCGTCTCTGGAATAATCTTCCAGAAGAAGTAAGACGTGCCGAAAATATAAATAGTTTTAAGTCTAAATTAAAAACATATCTTTTCAGTTTGGCCTTTCTATAATATTTTATGATGTTTGTAATTTAATGTCAATCATTTTTTACTTGTATTTTGTATTTGCTTTTAATTTTTGTGCCTGTAAAGCACTTTGAACTGCATTCAATTGTTTGGAAAAGTGCTATATAAATAAAGTTTGCTTGCTTGCTTGCTTGCTAAAATAACTGCTCAGTGCTGCAAAACAAACAACTCTGCTATTGCTAACTTAATTCTATATAAACTATATAACAGGCCTATTAGTTACCAGCCAGAGATGCTCACAAGTCTCTGAGCTAGAGTCCAAGTCAAGTCTCAAGTCTCTGAGCTAGAGTCCAAGTCAAGTCTCAAGTCTTTGAGCTAGAGTCCAAGTCAAGTCTCAAGTCTTTGAGCTAGAGTCCAAGTCAAGTCTCAAGTCTTTGAGCTAGAGTCCAAGTCAAGTCTCAAGTCTCTTGTGGTTATAAGTGTTGCATCACGTACAGCGACCCATCCAGGTTGCTTAGAACACTGCATAGCTTTATATAAGGAATTCAAAGCATGTAATATGTTAGGTTACACTTTATTTCGATAGTCCACTTTAGACATTCTACTAACCATGTACATTTTCAACTACATGTCAACTAACTCTCATTAGAGTATTAGTAGACTGTAGTAGACTGTCAGGTTATGATATGGGTTCGGGTTTGGAGAACAAGTTGACTTGTAGTTGCCAAGTTACTTATAGTCAGTAGAATATCTGTTGGGGAACCAACAAAATAAGATATTATAATACATAATTAGCAGATATTAAGCCTACTAATACTCTAATGAGAGTTAGTTGACATGCAGCTGCAAAGTTACTTATAGTTAGTAGAATGTATAAAGTGGATTATCAAAATAAAGTGGTACCATATGTTATTATGACTCCTTTATCTATTAGCATACAGTATCAGCTTTGATTTTGGTATATAATCAGTGTAAACAGGCTATTGCAACATGACAAAAACACCAAGAATACTTTACTTTTAGTTAATTTCTTTATTTTGCCTTGTAGCTTGAACATACCAAGACATAAGACCAAATATAGAAAATTATATAACTCACAACACTAAAATTGACACACTCCTATTTAGTGCAAAACATCAGTGTAGCTAAATGCAAATAAACTATTGCATCCAAATTAAATTTTTAACACTACAGTGCACTTCCAAAACATTAAAATGCTCAAAATCTTTAGTGTAAATGTGAAGCAACTGACCAACTTATGGCATGTAACTTGTTAAGAACAAAATGTTTAGAAATAAAAAAATCCAAAGGGTGAGATCAGACTGGTTAACCTTCTCTTCTCTTAACACACTAGGTATGGGCCACAAAACATTTCTGGCTTCTTCTGGCTGCACTGCCTATGCAACTAATCATAGCTTATACAGGGCTGCCAACTCTCACGCATTCACCGTGAGACTCACGCAATTGAGCCAATTCTCACGCTCTCACGCCACACCCCCGATTTCTCACGCTGAAGTGTCAACCCGGTCGGTCAAATGCCTGAAAGATAAGTTTATCTATAGATCTACCAGTTGAGCCATTCATGATCGACTAGTTTTACCGCAAATTAGTTAAAATATCCTGTAATCTATAGCGAGCGAGCGTGCATGCGAGACAGATGTGTTGAGCTCCTAACGGCGTGCTCCTAACCGCCCACGCGCAAGGCGACAGAGAGGTGATTAAGCGAGCTTGCGTGTCTTTCGCAACACAACACAGTGGACAGTTAGACTGTATTGATACAGTTGAGAAATAATAATATTTTTACAGTTTTCAACAATAATTGCCATTGTTGAACCCTTGCTCTTATTATATTTCTGATTTCTCAGTTTTGTCATTATTTTAGCAAATCATTTATTTTATATGTTTTGAGACAGTTTGTTTTAAGAAGTTTTAAAGAGTTAGTAAAAGAGTAAAGTAAAAGTTAAAACTTTTTTATTTAAGTAGGCCTATTTATTTTGTATTAATACATAACCTTACTGTATTCATTCATAATGTATCATTATTGCTTGACATTTGTGTCAATAATCGTCAAGCACAGGGGACTTCGCGTAGTGGGAGGGGGCCCCCAAATCAAATTCTGCTTAGGGCCCCCAAAAGGCTCGGACCGGCTCTGGAGACCAGACAGACAGTGTGAGTTTTTTGTGACAATTGTGAGGGAAATACACAATTTATTCCCATAAACTGTGTAGTCAGCCGTTCTCCCTCCCATCTGCACCGTGTGAATTGTGAACGCAGGCAGGTCAGTGAGTTACAGGGGGCTCCTTGTCTCCATCCAGTTTAGGCTGGTAATAGGCCTGTTATATAGTTTATATAGAATTAAGTTAGCAATAGCAGAGTTGTTTGTTTTGCAGCACTGAGCAGTTATTTTACATAACTTTATCATAAAAACAGTACAAAAGCATTTCCAGATGACAAATATGGACATGCCTAGTAGTTAATGTTAATTATTGTTTTCTAAGAACAGAATGTCAATTAAAATGTTAAATGTAAAATTAAATGTAATGTAAATCTCCCAAGAAATTCTGTACAGATACCAAATACTTTGACAATCAATATATACTTAATACACTTCTGCCAATGCAAGGATTTTGTGTTTGTATTTTTCCCCACACCAAGCCACGCCCCTCAATAAGCCCCTCCCCCATAACCCAAGCCCCGCCCCCCAAAATCTCACTCTAAGCTGAACTCAAAAGTTGGCAGCCCTGGCTTATATACTGTAAGTCAACACATCCCAGACTCTCAAACCAGTGTAACGTTATTATAACTAAATGAAACAGTAACGTTACATGATCAACAATAAACCTGTTTGTAGACAACGGGCAGCCAGCGGCACGTAAATGATTAACGTTATGTTAATCGACCACCACAAGTTTGGCAATTAAACAAACGCTCATTCATATTTCATAAGGAAGACAATCGGAGTTAACCTCCCGTAACGTTAGGTAGCTAAAGCAATAAGCAAGCTAACCAGGGACGTGCACAGGAATATTATTGTTTATTGTCTTTTTTAATTATTATTATTTTTTTATTTGAAAATAAATAATCTGGATTGAATTGACAGATGGGGAAAAACTCGGTTCTAATAAAAAAAAAAAACGCTTAGATTTCGGGAAAAAATACAATCCTTTTTTAACCTTTTGGCTTCCCGTACATTCAATTGTGCATTTTGCTCGAATTCAGTTCTGATGGTACGTATGGTAACTGGGCAACTACGCATGATTTGTAGTATGATTGCGTAAAGGGAACAGGAATTCCGGTAGGGAACAGAATCGACTGCTAAACCCAGTGCCGATCCTGACCTCCCTGGGGCCCTAAGCAAAATTCTGCTAAGGAGCCCTCTACCTGACCCGTGATGTCGTGAGCTATGTAAACCATTTGCCATTGCCACAGTCGCACCTGACACTTCAGTGCTCCCAATACAATCCTCCCTCCTTTAAACAAAACAGTCAAAGAATAAGTACAACAATATAGAACAGAATGAGGTTCAAACAAACAATATTTATTGAATAGAGTATTTTCTATAGAATGTTAAGATAACAAGTGAATATTATTAAGTAAGTGAATATTAACGTAAACATAAATAAGAAGAAAATAATAAATTATAACCCTGAGCTTTGGCTTTTGGGATTAACTTTGGTTCTTTCTACAGCCTGGGCATTTTCGGCATCAGTATGATTTTTTTATTTTTTATTATGCATGTTGAAGCAATTCTTGATTTATGGTTATTATTTACTGAGGGATGTGCATCCATTTTGACCAGTATGTCCAGCTAATCAACATTTTTAATTCAATATAGCCTATAAATCAATAGTCAATCAATGTCAAATTGTCAATACATTGCTTTCTATCTTGAATAATTAGTGCAGTTGTTTAGAGTTTTTAACTACACTGAGACTAGATAATCAGTGTCTTGTTTTAAAAGTATAATGTGTACTTTGATTGGGAGTGCCATCATTCACGTGCATGTATTGTACAGTATGTCTGGTCTCCACATATTTCTGCTTGAAAAATGCGAGTTTCATTTCGTGCACGCGCATGAACGCACGATAACACACGCGACGCGGTTATGTTTTCCGAGCTGCAGTAAACAAACACCGTTGCACTTTGTCGTTTATCAAAATCAAACGTAATAAATAATTGTATTTTACTCTCACTTTTGTCAGCCACAAAGTGATGCAAGAGATGCACTGCCTGCCCAGCTAGGTTAGCAAGACCGAAAAACATCCAACTTTGCTGACATCACACTTAGAGAGAGAGGAGAGAACACAAGTTTACCTGATTGTTGTTCCCGCAATTCACTCTCATGGTTTTTTTCTTCTTCCTCTTTTCGTGACCAGAAGGATAGTTTCGCTTCATTTTGTCGTGGATGTTGTAGCTACACATTTGACGGCGCGCTATGACTATGACACGAGATGGAGGCGTGGCCTTAAGTAATTTGCGTGGCCCTACGCCGGTCGCGTGCAGTCTATGGTCGCGTGCAGCGTTTTCCCTTCATACTGACTTTCACTTTCGGTGCCCGAATGTAAGTGAATGAGGCGTTGCGATTTTTTTTTTAAATCTAGGCCTACGTGAAATTCTGCATCCATTGTACGATTTAATTTTTTTCTCGGAAGGGCAACTTGAGTGAGAAGGGCATATGGACAGTTGCCCGGGCAACCTGAGCAACCCCCCTGTGCACGTCCCTGAAGCTAACGGTAGATGGTCAATGCTGAACTAAACATGTTTACTCACCTATCAGGGTGCGTTTTCAGATGCCTGATAAAATTAGATGTGGTTAAGCCAGAATCTTTTATCATGATACCGCATATTTTGCATTGAGCGCTTCTTTTGAGCGCGTCTTGTTTGAAGTTTTTGAACCCAAAGCTAACGATGAATGGCTCAGCAGCGGCCGATGCAGTCGAACTTTTTGTTCGTTATCCTCTCATGTGCGGTCGCGCGCGCTGCCAGCAATAGGCCACGTAGTACGTGATTACGTAGGCAGGTTATAGGTAACGGAGGGAGGGGGATAACAG
Organism: Rhinichthys klamathensis goyatoka; assembly: GCF_029890125.1. Lineage (NCBI taxonomy): Eukaryota > Metazoa > Chordata > Actinopteri > Cypriniformes > Leuciscidae > Rhinichthys > Rhinichthys klamathensis. Next base: position 11,935,162 of record NW_026606564.1, on the reverse strand, counting down.
CGAGCTCATCAGACGTTTCCTAAAAATAAACATTGTTCACGAGTCCCGCAGCTCGAGTCCGAGTCGAGTCTGAAGTCTTTCGAGGACGAGTCTCAAGTCGAGTCTGAAGTCACTGTGTGTGGGACTTAAGTCGCACTCGAGTCCGAGTCTCAAACTCGAGTCCCCATCTCTGTTACCAGCCTAAACTGGATGGAGACAAGGAGCGCCCTGTAACTCACTGACCTGCCTGCGTTCACAATTCACACGGTGCAGATGGGAGGGAGAACGGCTGACTACACAGTTTATGGGAATAAATTGTGTATTTCCCTCACAATTGTCACAAAAAACTCACACTGTCTGTCTGGTCTCCAGAGCCGGTCCGAGCCTTTTGGGGGCCCTAAGCAGAATTTGATTTGGGGGCCCCCTCCCACTACGCGAAGTCCCCTGTGCTTGACGATTATTGACACAAATGTCACGCAATAATGATACATTATGAATGAATACAGTAAGGTTATGTATTAATACAATAAATAGGCCTACTTAATAAAAAATAGATGCCTACTTAAATAAAAAAGTTTTAACTTTTACTTTACTCTTTTACTAACTCTTTAAAACTTCTTAAAACAAACTGTCTCAAAACATTTAAAATAAATTATTTGCTAAAATAATGACAAAACTGAGAAATCAGAAATATAATAAGAGCAAGGGTTCAACAATGACAATTATTGTTGAAAACTGTAAAAATATTATTATTTCTCAACTGTCTCAATACAGTGTAACTGTCCACTGGGTTGTGTTGCGAAAGACACGCAAGCTCGCTTAATCACCTCTCTGTCGCCTTGCGCGTGGGCGGTTAGGAGCACGCCGTTAGGAGCTCAACACATCTGTCTCGCATGCACGCTCGCTCGCTCGCTATAGATTACAGGATATTTTAACTAATTTGCGGTAAAACTAGTCGATCACGAATGGCTCAACTGGTAGATCTATAGATAAACTTATCTTTCAGGCATTTGACCGACCGGGTTGACACTTCAGCGTGAGAAATCGGGGGTGTGGCGTGAGAGCGTGAGAATTGGCTCAATTGCGTGAGTCTCACGGTGAATGCGTGAGAGTTGGCAGCCCTGGCTGTCTAAACGACTGCCCATCAGTTTGATTGTTGATTGTATGGGCGACCTTTAGTATGAATGCTGTCTAAACGACTGCCCATCAGTTTTATTGTATGGGCGACCTTTTGTATGAATGCTATCTAAACGACTGCCCATCAGTTTGATTGTTGATTGAATGGCCAGCCATATAAAAACTAAACAGAATTATTTACTTTACATGCAGTGCTAATTATCTTTCCATTCTTTCACATACAACAGCCATCAAGTTGAATCTTCAGATGAAGAGTGGCATCCAAGCCCCAGCCAACCAGCTGAAAAGAGATGCAAGCTCCCAGATTCTTCAAGATCTGCACTTGCTGTTTTAGACGTGAATCGACCAGTAAAAGGAAGAGACAAAAAGACTAGCAGAAAAACTAAGTCCTTACCCGCTGTGTCCCCAAGCACGCCTAAAGAAAAGTGGAACTGTTCAACTGACGAGGACATTACACCGCCGCCTGCAGTCTTCAGACCATTTAGAACACCTGGCCCACAGCTGATCCTCACAGCATCATACACTGTGTTGCAGTTGTTCCAGCTCTTCTTATCCACTTCAATGCTGCAGACAATTGTGAAAAACACAAATGCCTATGGAGCACTTCAGCAAAAAGAACAAAGACAGTGGCAAGATATTTCTTTGAATGACTTATATGCATATCTGTCACTGGTTATATTCATGGGTCTGGTAAAAGTGCCTTCACTGGTGGATTACTGGAGGAAATCCAACACTTTCCACATACCCTTTCCTGCCCAAGTCATGTCTTCAAGGAAATTTTTTACCGTCTCCTCTGCACTGCATCTCAGTGATCCCAAGGTGGATGCTGAAAACAACAATAGAAAAGGAACAGCTGCCTGTGACCGTCTCTGCAAGATAAAGCCGATGTATCAGGAGCTGAGAGATGCATGCAAGAACTTTTTCCATCCTTTCCAGAACATTGCCATTGACATCAATGGTGGCATCAAAAGCTAGGAATGGACTAAAGCAATATATGAAGGCCAAGCCAACAAAGTGGGGATATAAACTGTTCGTGCTTGCTGACTCGCTGTGTGCGTACACGTGGGACTTTTTTGTGTACGAGGGTAAATCACCTGCAGCACCCATTCCACAGAACAAAGGACTGAGTTATGAGTCTGTCATGGCACTGGTTGATGAGAAGATGTTGGGAACAGGCTACAGACTGTTTGTTGACAACTTCTACACTAGTCCAGTACTGTTTAGAGATCTCCTGAAAAAAAACATCTGGGCTTGTGGAACCATTCGGTCCAACAGGATTGGCTACCCTAAAACCGCCATGAACAAGCTCCCCAAAAAAGCTCCTCGTGGCACACATCGTTGGATGAGAGAAGGGGACTTGCTGTTTGTGGAATGGAAGGACACAAGAGAGGTACAGATGTGCTCCACCATTCACAGTGGCACCGGAGGGAATGTTGTGAAGAGGAAAGTGAAAGGTGGAAATGGACAGTGGGAAACCTTGGATGTACCTGTTCCAGACTGTGTTGCAGAATATAACAGGTGCATGGGTGGAGTAGATGTCTCAGATGCACTCATTGGCTACTACTCAGTCTCACACAAAACAAGAAAGTGGTATTGTACCTTCTTCTACCACTTCGTGGACATAGCCATTGTCGATGCCTTTATACTCCAACGTCAAATGGCCTGTGTGAAGAACCAGAAGCCACTGACAAAGAAACAATTCAGAGAACGTCTCGTTGAGGAACTTACTGTGTTGGTGCGTGCTGATGTTCCTTCATCTTCTCCATCCCACAAAGATGAGACTCGGCATTTACCAGGGAACTTTGCTTCAGACAGCACCAAAGAAAGGCGTGAGTGCAGGATTTGTTCCAAAAAAAACCCTGTTTTTTGTAAGACTTGTTCAGCGCCATTGTGCTTTCAGCCAAAGCGTGACTGCTTCGCTGTTTGGCATGACCAGCACTGACTAAACAGGACTTAGCGTTTTGCCAGAGACAACAACATTTTTTATTTTTTAACTTTGTGTTTTTATACAGTATTTATATCACTTGTTGTATTTTCTGTTGCAAAGAAGTTCAGTTATTTATTTTTTTATATTTCATAATATTTTACTTATATATTTTTTTGTTCTGTTGTGCAAATAAATCACTTACATAAAGTATTATGGTTGTGTGTATTCTTTTATAATTGAACTATTTTATGAATTGACCAAAATAGCTTGCAGTACCCTTCATAACATTTGGCCATTAGGTTGCTTTTTGATGTATCCTTGGTACCTGGACATAGTCTTGGAAAAAATATTGTAGGAATCTCATTTTTCATAATATCTTCCTCAAATGTGAAACATAAACTGATGAGACTTGTGTCTTTCAATCAATTACCGAACTGAATTCTTCCAGGTTTGTTTTCATTTATTTTTATTAGGGCTGGGCAAGTTAACGCGTTATTATCGCGTTAACGCATTTATTAATTAATGCCGACAATGTTTTATCGCACGTTAGCGCAGTTTTTTTATTTTTTTTATTTTGGAAGTCCGTTGCACACTGGCTCTGAATAGGACATAGGCCTACAGTCAAACCATGGATCACAGGAGGGGTGGGATGTTGGTCAGCCAGCAAATAACCCACCCAAACCAGCTGTGGAGAGAGGCTTTGGCAGGTTCTCTCAGGTGAACAGAAAAGGAGACAGCGCTCCGCGAGTGAATGACAGGCGCTCTATGGATAGTAACCATAGCAACGGCTTCTGTGCGCAACGCAGCTGTAGTCTTTTTAACTTAAATTAAAATTATACATAACTTTACCTGATGTGCCTGCATGTAGTTTAGCGGGGATGCTCTGCAATGTGAATTCCCTTCTGTTGATGTCCTGATAACTATTTAAATATTGGAAACTCAAACAGCAAGCCGAGGATCAGTCTCTCTTCCAATGATTTGTACTGCGCGTCGTGTACAAAAAGTTTCACAGAACTTGTCGCTGTCACTTGTCGCTTGTCGCTGCACCTTGTGCTCGACCAATTCACCTCACTCTAAAAGGCTGATTTATACTTCTGTGTCGAACTTACGCTATACACTACGCGTTGGTTGGTTTTACTTCTGCGTCGTTGTCCGCGTTGACGCGCAATTACACATGCAGAGGGAGCATGTGAAACCCGTGGAGCGGTTCTAGCAATCACAGCGCTTGCGGTGCGCGTAGAATTGACGCGTCGTTACATTTTTGGAGAGGTGCACGTCAGGGTACGACGTAAGTTCGACGCAGAAGTATAAATTGGGCTTTACCTCTGTTTAATGCAATCTTAGTGTACGTGGGAAACCATGGCATGATCAAACCTAAGCTACTATCAGAGAAGTAACGTTGGTCGACTCATATCTCATGACCTCTGACTACATAGACTGTTTCTGCTGCTAAAAGACACCTGTTGATACCTGTTAAGAAAAAACCAAGAAAACTGGACTCGTTTTAACAAGCTAGATAAAAGGTAATGCCCTGGCAGTGGCAAATAGCTTTGTTTTAATATTTGATTTGATTACATTAATGTTTAAGTTGAGATTTACAATAAATATTTTATTGCTGTGTAAAGGGAATACTGCTGGTAAAAGCACCTTATTTGTTTAAAGTTTTTGCAAACCACATGTTATTACACTTTTGTGTATATAGCAGTACATTTAAATCAAAAGTGAGTAATACACTACTTTAGAATTCATTATTAAAGTTTGCGCATAACAATGTGATTAATCGCAGGAAAATCATGCGATTAATCGCAGGAAAATCATGCGATTAATCACGATTAAAAAATTTAATCGTTGCCCAGCACTAATTTTTATATTAAATAATCAAATGTTACTTGCAGTACAAATTATCTTTAAGACACTTCAGATTCTATACATTTTTGTCTGTGAAAGTTTTCAACTTTAAGATTTGGGTAATAAACTCTAAAGTGTCTTCTTTTTAAATATGTCTAAATTGTGCATGTAGTGCAAATAGTTCAGCAACTGCAATTATTTTAGTTTGGTGATGTCATTTCTGGGGATGTGCCTCAGGCAGGGGGAGGGACAAAGGGAACTGACATAGTCTTGGAAAAAAGTTTGCAGGAACCCCATTTTTCATTATATCTTCCTCAAATTTGAAATATAAACTGATGAGACTTGTGGCTTTCAATCCTTTACCTATCTGGATTCCTCCAGGTCTATTTTTTATATATTTGTACATGAAATAATAAAACATTATTTGTAGCGCACATTATTTTTGAGGCACTTCAACTTTTATAACTTTTTATCTGTTTGAGTATTATCAACTCTGATTGATTGTTAGTAGAGTCCCAATTGTCTTCTTTCCAAAGATACCTTAATTGTGCCTGTGGTACACTGTTCTCAGGAGCTGTATTTATTTTAATCCAGGTATGTCATTTTCAGCTGTGAGCCCCCAAGTGGGGGGTGAAGGTAAATAGTAGATGGACTGCCATATATGTAGTAATGTAGTAACATAATGTATTGGAAATGTGTTAATTACTTTGTTTCATTTCCGGTCCAAAAACGTTCTGCCTTGGGCTAATATGCCTATATTGTTCATCAGCCAGAGGCACAAGGGCACAGGCAAGTTGGTGACAGACGTAGTCATGCATCTGCCACCAACGCAAACCAACACGCGTTTTTTAACAAGCATGAAGAAGGCATATAACTTCATTATCAAACTGGATGGTAAGATACGTTTTATGTAGAGTTCATTACTTTGTCGTTGATTTTTTTGACGATGTGTACAGAATTTATATCTTTGCTAACTTCACAACAGATGTGCCCCAGCCCCAACAAGACCAGCACCTCCCCCTAGACCAGCCCCAACAAGACCAGCACCTCCCCCTAGACCAGCCCCAGCAAGACCAGCACCTCCCCCTAGACCAGCCCCAACAAGACCAGCACCTCCCCCTAGACCAGCCACAGCAAGACCAGCACCTCCCCCTAGACCATTGGTTCCCAAACCTGTCCTGGCGACCCACCAACACTGCACGTTTTCTTTGTCTCCCTAATCAAACACACCTGATGCAACTCATTAGCTCATTAACCCATGTGATAATGAGCTGATGAGTTGAATCAGGTGTGTTTGATTAGGGAGATTAAGAAAACGTGCAGTGTTGGTGGGTCGCCAGGACAGGTTTGGGAACCACTGCCCTAGACCAACCCCAACAAGACCTGCACCTCCCCCTAGACCAGCCCCAGCAAGACCTGCAGCTCCCCCTAGACCAGCCCCAGCAAGACCAGCACCTCCCCCTAGACCAGCCCCAGCAAGACCAGCACCTCCCCCTAGACCAGCCCCAGCAAGACCAGCACCTCCCCCTAGACCAGCCCCAGCAAGACCAGCACCTCCCCCTAGACCAGCCCCAGCAAGACCAACACCTCCCCCTAGACCAGCCCCAACAAGACCAGCACCTCCCCCTAGACCAGCCCCAGCACCTCCCCCTAGACCAACCCCAACAAGACCTGCACCTCCCCCTAGACCAGCCCCAGCAAGACCAGCACCTCCCCCTAGACCAGCCCCTGCAAGACCTGCACCTCCCCCTAGACCAGCCCCAGCAAGACCAGCACCTCCCCCTAGACCAGCCCCAGCAAGACCAGCACCTCCCCCTAGACCAGCCCCAGCAAGACCAGCACCTCCCCCTAGAGTGGCTGTAGGCTGTACTGTATATGCTGTGTGTAAGATGACTTGTGGACTATTTACAGTGGCAGAGTCTGGGAGGACACCTAGGAGCCGGCCAGCAAATTCGCCTGATTGACCTATACTGTTCTACTATTTGTTTTGTATATTTGTTCAGAATTAAATTCACTATTGTTACATTTTATGATTTGTCTGTAAATCATTGACTACACTGAATAATTAATGTGTCATGACTTTGTGCTGTATTTGATGGGAAAAGTGAGATACCTTAAAGTTGCATGTAGTGACAGTCAAGTCACCTTTATTTATATAGAGCTTTTTACAATACAGATTGTATCAAAGCAGCTTCACAGTGATAACATGAAAATAATACAACAAAGCTCATTTCTAGAAGAAAATTGCGTCCTCGTCCACGTTAAGGCAGATCAATAATATTGTTGAATTTGAAATGCCAAAAGCCAAGGCAACCAGAACAAGTACCAAATTGGCATCATACTAACTGATCATCGTTAGGGTTGTGTGTAGGTTGCTCTTGTCACTGTTTGTGAAAGATGAGCAATAGATTGTTGCTGTGATGTGCTTCAGTCCGGCTACATATCACTTTGTTTATGTTGTTTCTTATTGTAAGTGTGTTATGTGTGAAGCATTTGAAATCAAGGCAAATATCCCTCTGGGAACAATAAAGGAGGCTATCGCCTGCAAAGTGGTCTCCATGATGTGTAAAAATTAAAACATTGTCGTAGAACTATAGCAAACACATCATTGGCAAGGCCTCAACCTCGACAGTAACCTATGTCAGTCTGAAGAGGATACATTACTCCTGCTTTTAAATATTGACCTCTGAACCTTGAACCCAGTACATGTTTGAAGGCTTGTCATTTAGCAACAGACACACATAGAACCAGCTGTTATAGAAAGCTCTGGACCTTAGCTGTCATCTAGATAGAAACCTCTCAAGTTTACCCACTGTCAAATATGGTAATAAGCTATTTTGACCTATTTAACGATTCGATTTTTAAAGGGGAACTGAAACGAACAAAATATAATTCGAGAACATGTTGGTTATTAAAATTGTAAACAAATTAATTCAAAAATAATGTTAAAAACAAAAAATATATTTAGTTTTTTCCAATATTGAAAACATTTGTTGTTATTAGAGTGCAGCCGTGTTCGATGAGGTCAATGGCACGGTACCACTGTAGGTTACTTACATTATGTCAGGCTACTCTACTGCTACTCTGACTGATTTTGACAGTATGGACAGATAACTGTACAAGATAACACTAAAAACAGCATTTAAGTAAGAAATTGAATCATCAAAAGAAATAATAAAACTGCATATTCTTCACTGTATGAATGAAACGTTTACTGCTTCTTATATAGACTGCTGTCACTTTAAGAACTACAGTAATGCAGGGATCTAGAATATACAGATACACATAACCTTGTGTTTTTGACACTTTAAATGCAATAAGACCATAAAGAGAATTTAGTTTAGTGCACGCGCTGTGACAGCTGGCTGTCTGTGCATTGCGTTTAGGGTTGTGCGCTTGTCAAATTTAAACTGGCAAGGCGCGCCGCCGCCTCTCTTATACACAGTTTGAAAGCGGCTGAAATCACAGTTATAAGTATCTTGCGGGTGTCGTCGATGGAAATGACTTATAATGGATAGCATCCTCGATGTCGGATTCATTTAGCAAGGTGATCTACGGTGAAGGTGAACATCACGATAACAACTAGACGTGAGTGGAATTTGTTTACAGGACCTGCCATGGTCCCATTTATGCCACAGTCATTTTGCAAACAGGTTAATTGGTCCTTGATGGCATCAGAGGTGTTATATTCGCTTGTTGGACAGATCACAATGCAATAAGACCCCCTCTCGATCTGTTATGCTCTTGAGATGCTATTTTGCTGGAGTTGTCAAGGTAGCCTACCATGCCAGTGACGTCATGAACCGTTGAAGCTCAAGATGGCTCCGCCTGCGCCTTAGTAACAAAACAACAAACTAACATCACTGTTTTCCCCCCTTGTAACTACTTCAGTAGGTTTAAAGGGGTCATGAACTGGGTTTAAAAAAATATATATATTGTTGTCTGAGGTCAACTTATGACGTTCGCTTGGTTTTTACATTCAAAAACATCAAAATGAATAAGTAATAGGCTATTTTCTACCCTAGTTTTGAGCCTAGCTCAAAAACGCTCGGTTTTTATGGGCGTCTCGCATTGAAGACTTGGAAGTAAACGCCCACTGCTGTGAGTGGATAACAGTTTTGTATATTATAATGAGTTTCGTGTAATGCGCGGATCGGTGGGCGGGGCTAAACCGGCCGTGTTGAAGTAGGCGTTGATCTTCTTCTGCGGGGGTGGTGTTTTATCCTCTTTTTCGTCATAGTTCCCCACTTTGAAAAACGAGTCGTTTGCTGAGCCTGATGTCAATAAAAGCTTTTATTGGACTAATAAGGACGTTTTCAGTTCTGAAACTTACAGGAAATTCTTATAATATGATGACCTCTTAGATGTCAAAAGCTGAAGGAAAATTTGATTTCTCAGTTCATCACCCCTTTAAGTGTCCTACCACAAATAACAATAACACATCTGTTATATCACCTTTACTTTCTATTTCGTTTCAGTTCCCCTTTAAAATCGGATGATGACACCAGTGTGTTCCCAATTCTGTATCCAAAATTCTACACACTTCTAATTATGAGAAATATACCAATATATTTTAAAACTACAACTTCCACTGGATACGTGTAACCCGGGCTCAAAACCATTTGTAGTCTGAGTCAGTTTTATGAATACAATAGACAAAATAACCAAGGAATATAAAGGAAATAATCAATAATAAGATAAAAGATGAAATACAAAATATTTTCATGTTAGATATGGTTTATTTACAATATAAAGCAACGTAAATAATTGCAGCAACTTTGTTCCATCTTTGAGCTCTTGATCTGTGCTGTGCAGGTGAGCAGCCAATCACGTGTAATTAGGTCAAGCGGACTCCGCCCCCTAGAAAAGCCGTTTGAGGAGAAAGATAGAGAAAACACAAGAGATTGCGTGAGCTAGAAGTTGCGCAAAATCTTGTTATTAGATTTTATTGAGAGATATATTTGCAAGGAACAAACCCCGTATGTTTTGTATATTTTGTTTAGAAACCAAGTTGAGTAGTTTTCGGTTGATCCGTGTGACCGTCCCCAGATAGCAATGAGTCTTCCGGTCATGTGCTATGGCGCGAGGGCGTGGCAACTCCCCTCAAACCGTGCTATGAGCAGAGATGGAGAAGAGGAGAGCTAGAGTAAAACCCTGTCCTCCGTTCAATATACCGTTTCACTTTTAAATACGTCACAACACTGGAGAAAAGTCGTTTGTAACTTCCGGTTCATGCCGACTTCAAATAGAAGCAATAGTTTCCAAGACAAAAAACTTCACAAATAACATCACTTACTTGTACTCAAACTCTTGGCTCTGTGAAGTGGAGTCTGGATTACTGGGGAGAAACCTGGTTGCGAGAAAGAGGAAACAGAAATTTGAAAATCTAACAAATGGTATAGTTTAGTGGCAGGATCACAAATCCAGCATCACAGCAATAGATTTTACATACCAGTTCAGCATTTTCCTGGTTTTCTGGAATTGATGCATCTTTCTAGAGTTTTTTTTCTTGAGACTTCCAAGATTCTAGAGTAGGGAATAATGAATGAAAGAGTCAGTTATCCACAATAAACAGAAAATAAATTACACAGATGAAATACAGGAAAATCAAATACACAAGTCAGACCCATTTACCTGCTCCCTTCATGAACTTAAAATGATGTTTCTCCCAGGTGCTGTGTGGAGGTGTGCAGAGGATGGCTAAATTGTTGCCTTCGTCTTTTTGTTGAGGTTAAAGGGGCATTATGCAGAAATCCCGTTTTTGTCAAACAGCGACCCCTAGAGTTACTGTGGAGTACTTGAATTTAACGTTACTGTCGTAAATACCACTCACTCAGAGCGTGACATGGCCTGTTACATAGTATACAATAGTACATTGTCATGGCCTGTTACATAGTATACAATAGTACATTGTGTTTAATTTGTCGTTTAATGAGATATAATATATGTTGTTAGTGGTGAGAATTTTCACGTGATTAAATACATAGATCCGACAATTTTAATGGTCCAGAGGCAGAACTTTTGCCAAGTGTGTCAGAGGTTCTGGGTTCTAATCGGTACTAGTAGTATAGTTTATTTTCCTCATCAAAACCGATTGTTTATTAGTGGTTGTATTTCAAGCAGGGACATGTTTTTTGTGCATTTGGTTTTGTGATTTCACCATAACAAAATATAGAGAGTCTCTCAGTCCCCGCAACGGATTCAGGCGCGCGTCACAACAGAACACTGTAACTTATCTGCACCACTGATCGCAGAGGCAACGAGCACTTTGGTCACTTGATTTCAAAAATAACACATTTCAGATTGCCTCTTATTTAACAAACGAACGAAATGAATGCTCTACTAGAGTTACCTGGAGATGTTTTATTTGTTTGTAATGGTAACGTTATATCCGTGCCGCGAGAAGTTTCAATGGGGACATAACACACCCGCAAATTACGCCTATGCTCGTGTCCGACTCCTCGCTCGGTCAGTCTGCCGTTTCCTCTTTCTCTGTTCCTCCGACAAAGCTTTCCTAGCTTTCTGCATCTTATATGCCGGCTCAGCCATGACGATAGTGTGACAAACTCCATCCATCTATACCTTGTTCCTGTGTGTATGTGTGCAGTTGCCGTAAAGGAATATGTTAGATCGCGAGAGCTGATATCACGCGATACTTCCTGACGCGGCCCGCCGCACCGAAGTTGCAAGTGGGATTTTTTCGCTCACAGGCACCAGGGGGGGTCGAGACGCCCACCATTCAACCCGAAAGAAGTTATATAACCATTTCAATAACTCTGAAGCTGTTCAGTTAAGCTAAAAAAGCTGCATAGTGTCCCTTTAAATGGGGGCCAATGACACATGCTCTCGCTGAGCCACTCTTGCGGAACCACTGCAAATGGCAGATCCTCCTCGTTGATAAACTGAACAATGTGAACCATCTAAAATAGAAGAACATTTTGCATAAAGTATACTTTTTGATTAATTTCCAGGCAAAATCAATAACATTAAAATGCTCACCCCTTCAAAAAACGAGTCATTTTCACAAGTGGATCAACAGAAAACCATGTTCAGACAAACACAATCATATACATATACACATATATTTATACTATATACATACATCGTTATTTTTGTAAGAAAACACCAAAAGTTAAACTTTCTAGATGTAAAGCTTTCTTTCTAGATGTAAAGCTTTGGCGATCTACTGTAGCTAGATACATTTCAACATGTCGAACATGCTTGAATTCAGTGAGTAAAAAAGGCGAAGCAGCATGTGTTAGCTAACACTGTAAGTTAAACTAGACTAGCAGCATGGTTGTCGAATCAAACAAAACATCATTATGTTTAGTTAGAAAACAACACAAGTTATACTGATCAGTCTTTCTTGTCGTAAAGATTTTGCTAACGTTACCATTCCCACGTGGGCGGGAGAATTGTCCTTCAGGATTTGGTTACGTAAGTTAGTTAATTATTCGACTGACCAATAATATCTTAAACCACATACTGTAGTACTCACACTTGCATAAACATACGTAAATATAGTTAAAAGAAGAAAAGAAAAAACTAACGCCAGGAAGAAACTAAGTAACGTTAGCCTAACTAGCTATGTCAGAAACATGACGGAAACTTTGTAAACAAGGCTAACTTTAGCTTGACTAGTAAGGCAAGAACATATTTGAAAAAAATGAACTAAAAATGTAACAAATGAACATAATATTGCGTTACACAAAAAGGAAAAATGTACTTACTTTAAAGATCGTAGTCAATGACTAGATAGGATATTTCCTCTCCAAATACTGAAATCGTGTGACGAGTGGCCACTGTTGTGTTGGTAAATCTCCTTCCGTTTTTTAGGTACTGCCCCTCTCGGCCGGTGGAGGTACTTCTCTGTTTGTGCTTCAATACTTTCTTAAACATTTGTACAGATTGCAAAACTCGCAATTGCAAATTAATCCCTTATACCTGTAAAAGGTAAAATAAAAAAATAAAAAAATCGAGCTTGTAAAAAAATGAAAGACATAAACGAAATTTCCTGGGGTGACAGAGAGACAAAATATTTCTAAATATTTCACTTTATCTTTCAGGTCAAAACAGGGATTTTCATGTTTATTATAAATATTACCATGGTTGCAAATTAATAAAAAAAAATCTAAAGCATACCCAAGTTTTGGCCAAGTTGCAGATGTCTTTCACTGTTCACTGATTTCAGGCATTGGTGAAAAGTCTAACTTTTCTAAATTGTTCATACCATGAATGAAATATTTATTTTAAAACCTAATCAGAATCAGAAAGATATTTATTGCCAAGTAAGTTTTACAAAAGGAATTCTTTTTGGACTATTTGTGCATCTCAATTGTGCATAAATCAAAGAAATGTAAAGAATTGTCACCTTAAGTGAATAAAATAGGCTAATTCTATATATTTTACATAGGCCTATCACTGAATCGCTTCAGAGTTTCAACGTAATTTAAATGTATTTTCCTAAACCTTATCATGGAATCAGACTGAGTCAAATCTGTTATAAACCCTAATGACTTTGGAGCAACAACAACAACAAAATTTGATATAATTCACATAATAATTATAATCGCTTTAAATGTGATAGTTAAAATGCTGTCAGTTCCACTCATGCCAATTAACCTGGCCCTAGCCAGATGAATTTCGCTCCGCCTAGCTTCACTCACATCCATCTGGAACCTCTTCCATTGAGAGTGATTTCTCCAACCAACTTTATGGTTTAGCCAATCAGGACGCAGGGCGGGAGTTTCATAGATAGTGGAGTGGAAGCGACCGTGAGACTGTTTTGATTCAGACAACAATGGCGGCTCGCATCGAGGAAGCAAGCGTTAACATTGATACTGCTATTTCATCCGTGTTGTCCAATCTACCTAATATTGTTTCATTAAAAGAACATCAGAGAACGGCTCTTAAGGCTTTTGTTGGTGGAAACGATGTTTTCGCCCTTCTCCCGACCGGATTTGGCAAGAGCTTGATCTACCAAATGGTTCCTCTGGTAGTTAAGGAAATGGGACTAGTGCAGCACCCCATCGCTCTCATCAGCGTCACGGGTTGGCTTCGGTGTGAGTGGTTGAAATAGCACGTCGATAAAGATGACAGACAAGTGGCTTATCCAATCATATGCAAGGATTTTTGATAAGGCCCAGCCTTCTGAAACGCCATTTCAATGGATCGGTTCCAGATGGATGAGTGAAGCTAGGCGGAGCGAAATTCATCTGGTTAGGGCCAGGTTACATGCCAATGACATGGCTGGTCGATTTCAAAGCGGCTTGCCGCCAGCCGGCCGCGGTTCATTTAGACGGCGGCAACCGCCAGAGAGAATGAAGTCGGCGGCCCGGCGGCTGTTCGCCGGCGGCATCTCGCAAGAAATGGGAGTGACGTATTCGGCGGCAAACGTTTCATCTCCGCCAGCGGGGCGCACCTATAGCCGACAGTTTGGGGCCGGCAGCAAAAAGAAGCCGTGCAGATATTTTTTGCTATCTGGGTCGTCGTGCTGAAATCCAATGAGTAACGTAGGCCAACGTTGTGTCATCGGGTGAAACGTTGAAAGAAAATAAGAAATATCTTAAATACACAAGGGAAGTCAAAAATGAGTTAAACTGTCTATTTTAGTAGGCCTATAACCTACATGTTGAAATGTGGTGATTTAATTAGATGTGTTTTTGAGGGGAGAACATTTTCCATTTTACATGGATAAATGTATACTGTTATAAAATATGTACAGAGCTGTAAAGATGTATGCAAGCAAAATGTATGTAAAGTGTGGATTGATTGAGAATACCGTTCTGTGTGTGTGTGCGCAGGTCAGATTTTTTTTATCTCAAAATATAGAATATGGATCCTTCTGTTCGTTGACTGCACTAGTATGAGGGTCATTCCTGGTATGCCCCAGGTAGCCAAACAGATGTGGGCCAATAAAGGCCCAGATCCGGCAAGCCGGAAGAAATAACTCGGCCCAGTTCCGGTTGCCGGACTCTTGTGAAACGCGGCAATGAATGACGCGCCAGAATCGGCCCGAGTACACTGGCCCGAGTCCCGAGAAATTGAGCCGACGCTGCCGGAGTCGGGCCATAATCACGCCAGCATAAATTGTATAATTAACCGGTACTGGCCTGAGTCTGGTTTTCCGAAGTCAAATATATGAAATGCAGAACTACATTTAATTAATAAGAAATACAAAAATACATTTTGCCAAAAGCAATATTAGCTTGCTAAAATAAGTATATTCATGTATTATGTTTTAAAAGTTCTTGTAACTTATTGGTTGCCAAAAAAAAACAAAAAAAACTAAAATATATTATTAAAGACTTAAAGAAATATATTATAACAATAATACTAAGCAGGCTATGCAAATATTCAGAGGCTTTAAGTGTTACACTTTTGTACTGTAGGTGTTGTGCTTTACTGCTCTAAACTAGCCTATTTGTCAGTCGCAAAATCTCTTTTGCTGGTACTTCAACTATATTTTAGATGAGCTCAAACAAACTTTCACTTTTCATGAACTGAGAATGATTTTCTAGTAACACTGAACACATGACAGCATGGTCGTGATATGACGTCACGGTCTGACGCATTTTATTTTATATAAACACGAATTCAACATTTAACAAATATTAACACAAAATATTAATAAAATAAACAATCTTTTTTTTTTTTTTTTTTGCTTATTCACCTGCCCTGTAAAGCGACTTTGAGTTCGAGAAAAGCGCTATACAAATTAAATTTATTATTATTATTATTATTATTATTAATCTACTTGACTTTACTGCAAAAATATTATGGTTTTAATCCTGCCAAGAGGTCAAGCCCTAAATGAAAATGACACCATGTAAATTTCAGAAAATTTATTTATAAATGTATTTAAACATTTTGACAAGATAAACATAAAATAAAATTGACAAGAACAAATGCATAAAAACTGAGAAATTGAATGAACTCTCAGGCTCACCTCAAGGATATCCTAAAAGAGGTACAGAATGACAGAAATAATGAAATTAATAGGGGACACTGAATGACACATGGTTAGTCAGTTAAAGATAGATCTCAATAGTATATGGAAAACAACCTTTGAAACATACCTTAAAAGGAATTTTTTTGTTTTAGGGCCCGCTCTCTTCTTCCCCCATCCCTATCAGATGCCAGCTGCAGCCATCTTTTTATATATTTCTCAGTTTCTCCATCCAGAGCACTGGCAGTATTCCGATTCTGTCGGATAGATTCTTTAAAAAGAAAAAGAAAAACTATTAGAATTTAGGTATGTGTGTTGATTTGTGGCATAAGTGTGCCTGTTTTAACTTGAAGCTGTTTTTTTTAATTAAGACCATGGGAATAAGATGGGAAAAAAATCTGTCCACACCGAAATTCAGATCCTGGAATTAATTAAATTAATAATGAATAATTGTTATTTGTACCCCTAAAACAGGCAGGGCTGCTACATCGGTTTTCAATGATTTATTAATTCTTAGAGTACCACTGGTCCTATTTGACCAGTCAAATAGTGCAACAAAATGAATCTAAAGAATATATGTCTGATTTCAGTCTCCTAAAAGAAACGTCTAGAATGAATCTAGATGGCAAAAAATAAATAAATACAATTTTTAAAAGGGGCACATTACACTAGGCACATAGACTAATATAAAACTCTCAGTCCGGCGATGACCTCTCATCCAAAGGGGAGTCCGGCTGTGCGCGCGATGGGCACGTATCCCTTGCTTATATACCCTCGGCTGGTTCTTTCGCGGTTTTTGCACTTTCAAATAGTAACGTTTATATATTTTTTTCTTTATTATTATTATAATTATTATAAGCAAAGTCCATTTGGATGGGATATAGTAGGCTACTAGTAGTAGTAATAATAATAATATAAATTTTTTGTTATAATTATTATTAAGCAACGTCCATTTGGATGGATAATGATTTCCATTACACGAGAGTAGATGTTAAAACTTCATGCTCATTTGTACTCGGCTTTCGCCAAGATAAGCAAAACTAAGACGTAGCTTTACAGTAAACTATGCTTCTCCATCCATTTACGCTTCTTTCCATAAGGTGGTGTGACTCCCCTTCTGTCCGGCGTTAACGGCAGCAGTGTACTTGGCGCGTCACCGCACGCGACGGCTGCAACTACAGGACCATTACGACAACCGTCTGGATTGAGCCGAGTAGGGGACATCTCTAGGGTCTTCAAGTGGGCACCTTCCGTCCTCAGTGTTTCGTCGACTAGCCCACGACACCTCAAGAGGGCTCGACAGTGACTCTGGCGTCCCAGAGTCACCCCCCTCCGTCCCCCACTCAACTCAGCCCAGCTTACTGACCTCTACATCCCTCCTGCTGCTGAGACCTAACCACTATCTCACAATCTCTCCGCAACCCAACCATACGCGCCAACCCGTTGACTAAGGCTGTCGAGCCCCACTGGTGCGTTAATATGCAGTTTTAGTGGACAACGGTTCCGTATGGCATACCACCTACCGCAAAACAGGGCGGCCTGTACACAGCCAGCTAGAATCTTTCCGTCTCAACCACAGCCAGTTGCTGCTCCTTTCTGCTGCTTCAGATAAGTTCTTTACTGTGCGACGCAACTCTTGGCCGCTGAATCCGATGTCTCTGAGGAACCGGGTTGTAGAGTGTGCCACAAAACCTCGACAACCCACTTCCACTGGATAAACCTGGACTCTCCATCCTCGCTGTTCTGCTTCAGTGGCCAGATGAGCATACCGCAGTTTCTTCCTCTCATATGCCTCATCTACCGCATCCTCCCATGGCACTGTTAACTCTATCAGTTGAACAATGCGTGCTGATCCAGACCACAAAACAATATCTGGTCGTAGGTTAGTGGTGGCAATCTCAGGTGGAAAAATAAGCCGTTGGTCAAGATCAGCCAGCATCTTCCAGTCCCTAGCAGCTTCCAGTTGTCCTGGGCGAGAATTGGTGTTAACACCTTTTCTTGGTGGTTGCTCGCCTGGGCGGAGGAATATTGTCTTCTGCGTGTAATGTTTTGCTAGAACAGGTAGCAACTTATTGGTCATGTTACACTTGCCTTCTAATGCTAAAGCCAAACATCGCAGTACTTGGTCATGGCGCCAAGTAAACCGACCTTGGCTAAGAGCCACCTTACATCCTGTCAAAATGTGCCTTAATGTGGCAGGTGATGAACACAAAGGACAAGAGGGATCCTCTCCTACCCAGAGGTTTAGGTTCTGCGGTGATGGGAGAACATCATATGTTGACCTGATAAGGAAACTGATCCTACTCTCTTCCATTGACCAAAGGTCTTGCCAGCCCATCTTACGTTGTTCCACACTCTCCCATCTCATCCACTCTCCCTGCTTGGCCTGGGAAATTGCCTTTATACACCTCATCCTCTCCTCCTGCTGTCGCACCTCGTTGACTACCAGCTTCCTCCTTTGAGCTGGGCCTGCCTTGTGCCATTTAGGAGGAGCTAAACTGAGCCCAAAACCCCCTCTTCCATGCTGTACCTGTCCCACGATATCCCTAATTTGAAGGGCAGCCTTTGCCTCTACTACAGATTTCTTTGCTGACCACTTTCTACCAGTTTTTAACACAGGGGCTGCCTCCCTTACACATTTGTCGCGTGACTCTACTAAGGTTTTATTTCTAGTCTGACCTTGGCACACTGAACTCCTCGGTTAAAGCAGAGACTGGCAGCTGCAATATTCCTTTACTATAAAGTCCTACTCTGCTGAGGCAGCGTGGAACTCCCAACCATTTCCTGATGTATGAACTTATCAACGCTTCCAGCTTATCCACTGTTGTCAAAGAAACGTCGTACACGGTCAGTGGCCACAGCAACCTCGGTAGTAGACCAAACTGAAAGCACCAGAGTTTTAGTTTACCAGGTAGAGCACAGCTGTTTATGCTCTTCAACCCTTCCACTGCTTGTCGTCTAACTTCTCCCACCCGAACTGTGTCCTTTAGATCCCCATCGTACCATCTCCCAAGACTCTTCACTGGCTTCTCAGAAACTGTTGGTATTGCCTCACCATTAATGAAGAATGTTTTATCTACTACCTTTCCTTTAACTATCGAGATGCTCCTTGATTTAGAGGGCTTAAATTTCATTCGTGCCCATTCAATATTATCTGTTAACTTCCCCAATAACCGATTAGTGCAGGCTACTGTTGTAGTCATGGTTGTCATGTCATCCATGTATGCTCTGATTGGTGGTAGTCGCATCCCAGAAGCCAAGCGCTCTCCTCCTACTACCCATCTTGATGCCCTCATGATTACTTCCATCGCCATGGTAAAAGCCAGTGGAGAAATGGTGCATCCTGCCATTATTCCAACCTCTAGGCATTGCCATGCAGTGCTGAATTTTGGAGTTGAGAAACTGAATTGCAAATCTCCAAAATAGGCTTTCACTAAATTTGTTATTGACATTGGTACTCTGAAAAAATCAAATGCTGCCCAAAGAAGCTCATGTGGCACTGAACCATATGCATTAGCCAAATCCAGGAATGTCACATGGAGCTCCTTCCTCTCCTTTTTAGCTGACTGAATTCGTTGCCAGATAACATTGATGTGTTCTAAGCATCCTGAGAACCCTGGAATGCCCGCTTTTTGAACTGAGGTGTCAATGAAGCCATTCTTTAACAGGTAGGTGGACAATCTCTGGGCAATAATGCTGAAGAAAATCTTACCCTCAACGTTTAATAGTGAAATAGGACGAAACTGACTGATGCTTGTAGCATCTTTTTCTTTAGGTATAAAGACTCCACCTGCTCTGCGCCATGCTCTAGGTACAACCTGTTTTTCCCATGCCACTTTTATCAATTTCCACAGAATTCGCAGAACTTCTGAAGCACTCTTGTACACTCTGTACGGAACTCCATTAGGCCCTGGAGATGATGAAGCCCTTGCCTTTCTCACAGCCTGCTCTACCTCTTTCCACTTAGGTGCACAGACCTCCATTTGGTATTCTGGTGGGTTGATAGGTGGTATGTGTCTGATGGAATTGACATAGGCTCATGCCTTTTTGCATCTGTATGCGTGTCCTCCAAAAATCTCTCTAGCTCAATCCTAGATGTTTTCAAAGTGCCATTCTTCTCACTGGTGAATAACTTCTTTACGAATTTGAATGGGTCTTTATAGAAATTAGCCCTCGCACGTTCCTTCTTTTTGTAGCGTTTCCGTAGGCGCTCAGCTCTGCGTAATGTTGCCAGCTTATCTTTTATGGCCCTTTGTAAGAGATTGAGTCCCTCCTTCTGACTTTGTTCTGCTCTTTTCCATTGCTTCCTCAGCTGTCTCCTTTCTCTAACTAACCCTTCAATTTTCTGCTGCCGTCTAGACATTCCAGGAGTAGTTTGTACTTTTTCCTTCCTTTTTTCCACACCAAACCTCTCACTTCCATATGCGTAAATGATGTCCCCAAATTTATCCAGTTTCTTTTCAACTGTACCAGTTAATCTTTCCAATGCAAAGCATAGATCTGTGTTTACCGTGTCCCATGCAGTTTTCTCACAAGCTCTTGGCCATCTAACTCCAGGCCTATGCCCGTTGAGGTTCTTTTCTCTCTTATGCTGGTTAGCCTGAACGGGTTCACAAGTATGAATATGTCCATGACTAACTATGCAATAATAATAATAAGAATTATTACTAGTAATAATAATTATTATATGGAACTTTTAATAATAAAAAAAATATAGCCTACTAAAAGTCAAATGTTTTGGTGTAACTTCAGATTTATTTAACAAAAACATGAACAAAATACAAAATAAACAAAACATGTATAAGTCATTCCAATTTATTTTATTTAATACAGTATAGGCTATTTATTGTAGTTATTATTATTTTTGCCATAATCCACTCTCTATTTTTCCTCACATTGAAAAATCATGGGAACTCAAATATGGTCCTTGTGGATTTTTTATTTCAACATGGTGAAAATAATATAATAATTGTATTTGCCCTGGTCTCCCATTTGCTCTATCCCATTTAAGTTCATCATGCTAATACTTGATATAATTCAATTATATCAGGCAAATATTTTTTATTAAAGTAGTCTACAACATTTTTAGTTTATAATTCATTTTTGTTACAGTTTTAATGGTATCAGGTATGGTAAAATAAAATAAAAATCATGAATTTAAAACTCATTTTGAAGTTCTATGAGTGGCATTTTTATAATTTAATGTGCCTATTGCGCCATTTCTCAACCACAATCGGTCCAGCTACACACAGCCAAAACCTAGCCAGATCTGGCAACCATTACTGGGCCAGAGCTGGCTCACTTCCGGCGTGCCGCTGCCAGTGCACAGCCGAGTGAGCCGACACTCAGGCGCGATTGGCCCGATTCCGCTGGCTACCTGGGGCGGTGACATTTTGGCTGTGTTGGGAAAAAAAGGACATGATTTTCATGTTTTTAGCATTCTACCAAAATAGTGACATGTTTAACTATAAGGAATACATATTGGTCAAGCTCAGGGACTCTGAAAATAATAATTATGGGTAGATTCTTCAGACACTGTCCATGAAAATATTCCACCCTGTTAGGGACATATACATAGTTATCACAACATGTTAATAATCAGTCCTTCCAGAAAAACGCGGAGTTTTTTTGTGATTGTTGCAGGCACAAATCCTTGATTACGCGGCCCGTTTTCTTTAAAAATGCGATGGAATATGAGGGATATTTATGCAATTTTTTGCGATGAAATTGCGGGAACTTGCAAAAACTGCGGTTTGATGAAAAAGAGAAAAAAAAGTGATTCCCCAACACCCTGTTCTCACTAGGCTACTACCTTAATGTAAATAGTCCTTTCTTATTACTTCCTATGATAAGCAAGCATACTACATCACATCACAGAAAGTGCTGGGAATATTTAATTTCTCATCTTGTTTTATTTCATACTGTAACGAGTGGAAATAAGGTATGGCCCCTTTAAGAGCTTGCGCGCTCCCTGTTGAACTGTCTGCAGTAACGTTATAGGCTTTATGCCGAGCGTCACGTTTTATGCTATTTAAATATCTAAACGTTAGTGTGAAGAAGAAAAATTTAAAAACTTTTAAATATCAATCTGTACATGCGTGGGACATTGGTAATGCTCATTTTTGCTTGCTCCTTTTAAGTTATCTTGAGTAAAACCGCAAAAAAATTAATGAAGCACATACAAAAGACCTGAATCGGAAGCGATGTGATCTGTTTTCCGGCTTGGTCATGTGACGCTCGGCATAAAGCCTATTATATCGTATGTGCCATGCGCCTCGAACACCCCATGTGTGCGGGTAATTTCTGTTTGATGCTTCTTATTTTATCTTATTTTGTTTATTAAAGGGGTCATATAATGCCATTTTTGTACAAGCTAATATGATTCTTTAGGGTCTAAATTAAAAGTTTGTAATATACTTTAATTAAAAATTCTCATTAGTATTGTAAGAAAACACTTATTTTACCTGGTCAAAAACAGCTCTGTTTTCAGCACGCCGATTCAGTGCATATGACTTGTAGCCATAATCAGATGGCCAGCTCTTAGCGTTTTTCCTCTAATGAATAAATAAAGAAATGCTTTGGTTACGACATGTGACCAAAAGGACATGTGACTCGAGATGACATCTCACGAGTCTGGCCGAAGATCACGCAGAGAACAGCCCCTTAGGGGTCTCCCCTGATTTGATCACCTCACAAACAGAACATTGTGTAATGAGTGAGCCACCCCACAAAGCCGCCTGAACGCTGAAGGACAATTACACATTCCAACACACACACACACACACACACACCACGGATGGACAGATGCACACCACACATACCCACACACAGACGTCCTTTGTGGATAACTTAGGATAGAAATGTCCTTAATGTATATAACACAGAATTGTATCTGACCGTCCTGTATGCATGCATATCTAATTAGTTTTGTCTTATTCTATAGATGTAATTTGAAGACTGTTCTGTAACTTCTAATCTTAAGTTTATTTCTAAAGAAAGATTCCCCAGCAGAATCACCTTCTGTAACTCTCCCTCTTGCTAGGTCATAAAACTTTATGACCCCAAAAGGGAATTATGACAAGGGAATCACAGCTCACACTTGAATTCTGATGAAGAAAGAGGAATAGACTCTGCAATCTTATATTGTCTATAAGTATAACCACTTAAGAAATGCATAAACATGAATTTGATATTTCCTAGGTCATGGTAGCCGGTATTATGGCTTTATAGTCGTGTGAGTGAACATTTAAATGTGTGAATGTAACTATGTTCCTTCTACTTTTCTCCTGCCATGCTTGGTAACTGTTTGACCGTCTTGTTTTGACTAAACAAGTCATACATAGGACATTACAGTGAAATGTAGTGTTCTGTGTATACCATATTTATGGTTAGAAATGACAAAATTTTATACCATCGTAAAATGATCCTGACAAGACAAAGAGTAATAAAAACAAAATTCCTGCCTGTGACTTCCAACTCTCCGATTGGCCAAGCCGACAGGAAGAGGCTGGATTTCTCCAAGGTGATAAATGTCGGCACTCGCTCTTCCAACTCTCTCTGCCTCGACGCGCTCTTCCTCCAACATGTGACGCGCGCTAGGCTCTTGCCTCCTACCTCCGCTTCGACATGTAACTCTCATGCAGTGTTGGGAATAACGGCGTTATAAATAAACGGCGTTACTAACGGCGTTATCTTTTTCAGTAACGAGTAATCAAACGAATTACTGTTTCCCCCGTTACAACACAGTTACCGTTACTGACAAAAAAAATGTGGCGTTACTATAATTGAACTCACTGAAGCGGCTTTCATCCGAGCAGGCTCTCTCTCCGCCATAGGACCTGCAAAGTTTTTTTCTCTGGTGTGTGTGTGTGTGTGTGTGTGTGTGTGTTTATGAGGCGCCGGAGTGGACAAAAGCGAAGCGATTGGCGCGAGCGCGCTCAATGCGCGAGAGAGACCGAATGTGTCTGAGAGCGCGCTCAACAGTTGCGCAAGAGAGACCGAGGGTGTCCGAGCATTATATAGTTTGTTTATAAATAAATTACACATATCTGCAACGTTAATTAATTTACATGGTTATACAAATAAAATCTAAAAAATTACCGTCAGGTAACGTTCTGTTTAGGTTATAAAATTAACCCGAAAATAACCTGCAGGGAACATTCACACAATTTCACAGAAAACATCTTTGTTTGACCGGTTGTATACACGTGCGGCAAACATGTCTAGAATTTGGCTTAAATAATCTCTGATGATGACGTTGGCTATAGGTTATAAAAATAAACCCCCAAAATATTATATTTTAGTATTATATTTTTTTTTGGTAAATTGTTCAGTATTATATTGAGAGAGCACTTGTTAAACTGTTTACTTTTGTTAGGAAGAAAATACTCAGGCTACAGTATGTCTACTAGTTGTGAAGTTGTGTAACAGTTTTATCATTTTAATATGCACAAAGAGTATGTATATTTTTAATTATTATTTATTCATTTTTGGTACATTTCTTAAGAAGCATAATTTATTTTTAAACTTATTTGTTGGCTAGTTGGGGTCTGTGCGATATTAAGTAAACCATCTATAATGTTTTTTTGTTCTACTATAGTAATGCTAATATTTAGAATAATATATTGAATTTAATAGGCGTCTCTCAAATTGTCCCACAGCAACATTAAAATAGAATAAATTATTATTATAAAACATTGAACACTAATCTACACTATTAAGTGTCCATTTCATTAATTTAACATATTTAACACTGGGGGCATCCAAATTATTTGACATAGGCCTATTTGATTTTTTTTTTTTTTTAAGTAACGCAATAGTTACTTTCTCTGGCAATTAGTTACTTTTAAAATGATGTAACTCAGTTACTAACTCAGTTACTATTTGTGAGAAGTAACTAGTAACTATAACTAATTACTTTTTTTAAGTAACATGCTCAACACTGCTCTCATGTGCCGTGATTCCCGCAGGAATCTTTTCTGTTCTTTGTTTTGTTTTGTTTTGTTGAGTTTTGTTTTCTGTATTCGACTCTGTTTACTTCCACGAAGGGAAATGAACTTTGTCTGAATTATTCCTTTGGTAACCTTACGTCAAAAGACCTTTTAAGCCTTTGAAATTGCGCGCTCTCCGGACACACCCGCACACCACGTGCGCGCTCCTGGGACCCGCCGCAACCGCGTGACGCAAGGACAGAGACACAGACACATGCCTTCTTCACATCAGCCACACAAAAGAGCTTTACCGGTGCAAGTACCCGTTTTACTATGCTTTCAAGGTTTAAGATCTGTTGATTCTTGTTGTCTCAAAGGTTCTGTGTCTGTGATGAATTTTGCCAAACCAGAAGATCTCTCTCTCTCTCTCTTGTTTGTTATTTGTCTGTCTCATTAGTTTTACTGTTTAACTGTACATACATGTATCCCGTGTTTAAATGTAGAATTCTGTATCCATAGTTTCATTTTATTAAAAACCATTATATTCTTGATTGTTTCTGTCTAAAAGCTTATATTACAAGTCAATGAAATGATGGTCTTTAGCTACAAAGCTTTACAATTTGTTACTATTTCAGTAACCTAAATTTTATAAACACAGGAAAATTAATGTTCACGGCCAGAAAATTGATATTTCTTGGAGTTTATAAAAAGGGATAACTTTGTTGAGAAGTTGATAAGTTAATCTTACGGCCGTTTGCTGGACAAACCGATTGTTTGATAACTAAATTAATTCCCTTAAAGTTATCTCATATAATCGATCTGTAATGAGACCATTGAGATATGAATGAGGAATTATAATTCGTTGTGATTGATCATTCATATACAATCGATCTATTTTCAATTTCGATGATTTAACTGTAACATGCAATATATTAAATCATATTCATGATTAATTATTAAAAATTCCCTATAAATAATTTGAGCTAATTAAGGCTAAACTCGATGTTGCTACAGACTTTAAATGATAATGAGCTTTGCTCACCCCGCCTCTCTGTTCTGTGCGTACACCATTTGTAATACAATAACCATAACGCATTGTTCATTATAAACGTGGGATTATGAATTATATTGGGAACGTCGTACATAGAAAACATGCCGTAATGTACCCTGAGTGTAAACCTTAGCCACATTCATCGTGAAGCGTGCAGCTAGGGATTTGCAAAGATTAATATAAATATTAATATAAAGATTAATAAAACGTTACACTCACTCTAGTTCTTCTGGAGGTTCAGCAGGAACACGAATAGCTGGTACCGATCCTTTTTACATGAGCAGCTTCTTAGCAAAACCAGCTTTATACTGACCCTCGTTTATAAAGCAGTCTGGTGAGAAATGATTCGCGCAAACATGAGAGCATTGACGTTGCTCGTGGGGAATATTCCCTTCGAAAACAAACTCAGCCACTGCGTCTTCAGCGGTTCGGATTTAGGAACATTAAAATGACTGGGTCGGATTTCCGGCTTGAGGGCAGATCCAGCCTCCGGCGCAGGCAAAATTTATTAATCAGGCTGCAAATTACAGTCAGAGGCACTTTCGGCGCGAACGCGCTTGGAAAAAAACGAGTGCGCCGCTTCCATTATGAGGGCGCATACCGCGCGGCTACATTTGAAACTGGGAACTTGAATGCGGTTTAATATTTTCGAGTCAATTGATTTCACCTACCAATCATATGAGAGGAGCTCAGGTCAGCATAATCATATTTTCTGTCTACACCTTTTGATGTTAGCCTTATGTTGACTGAGCTAACATTAACATACACTGCTGCTAGGTAACTTCAGACTGTTAGTTAAATATTTAATGTAGAACATTCTGTGTAGCTTACTAAAAAAAAAAAATTGTGTAGGCCTACCATGAAAACGAGTCCACTTTAAACCGCTTCATTTTCTGTCAGCAATGTATGACAAGTTAAGTTAGTGCTTTCAACGTTAACGTATGCGATTTCTTTTTTTTTTTTTTTGTCCAGCTTCAATGTTTTAAAATATTTAACACAATTAACGCTGCGTCCGTTCTTTGTCATTCTTTAGCTAGGGTTATGATCACGCTCTTATTAGTTATTAGTTTGTCCACCAAATGCTTTAAACCATTAATGTGCGACAAGAAAAAAGAGAACACACTTCAGTAAATGTCCTCCTCACACACACACAAACACGAGGCACAAAAAGTCACGAACCAGTATCGAATTCTCTTTCGCGCTTGAACGAACAATAACACACATTGATGCCAAAATGTCTGTTTTGTCGAGTATCCTCACAAGAATCAATCATTATTAACCTTAAATGAGTTAAATAAAATCTTAAATGGAAGTAAAGAGTAGTGAGAGAATGAGACGCGTGAGATCCTGTCACCAGCTGTAGATCTTAAAGTGACTGTAGTCTCGCGTAGGAAATCATTGCAGCTTTCTTTGGCCAAGGCCCGCCCATAAGGCCGTTTGACCGACATGTCAAACAACCAATTACAGTTCGTTTCGTTCAGCGTCACGTTTCGGGGATTGGAAATGTCCCCACAACAACAGACCGGCGTACAACAAGTCAGTCAGCATAGAAAATCAAAGAAGGAGAAGAAAATTTCAAGAGTCTATGCCATGAACCTCGCATACTTGTTTTAAAAATCCTACGTTTAGCTGATCTTGATAAATGCTCATTGTCACTCATGTAAACACAACAGTTTTTCTTCCGCAATCACACGTCTGCGCTTTGTTTCCCGGCGGACCGAAAATAAACGCGACACTCGCGCCCCCGGAAATCCGATCAAATTCAACCAATCAGATGACGACTTAAACATTCCTGAAGTGTTTCCAGTTAAGTGTACCATATGCATCAGACGTTTAGCCAACATTCCGTGGGCGTGACGTCTGAGGCTGAGACTAAAGTGACAGTAGCCACTAATTCTGTCTGTCAGTAAAGTTAACCAAAGAACAAAGGGAACAGAGAAAACTACTAACTACTCTTTGACTAAAGAACGCTTGTAGCTTTAATAAGGATTAATCTAATATTATTAATAATTTATGCAGTGCGGACTATTTTATAACCCTAAAATTGTGGGGGAAAGAATTTTCATCGAGACATCATTAGCTATATTAATATCAGTGATACTGGCCTTCATTAATAAAAAAATGCCATAAATTGCCATCCATTTGAAGATAGGTCCGTCTGTGCAGTCCCCAGACGTCAGCGTGTGACGTCACACGGTCGAACGGCTTGATTTGAGGCAGGGGAAAACATATAAGGAGATTAAAACAAAAACACTGAATGGATTTTTATCATTATATGATGGTTGTGTACAGGCACTGCCAACACACATTTTAGTACAATCAACTTGTAAAAGTGCATGTACCATTATATGACCCCTTTAAGTAACGATGTGGACAGTAGAACGTGTGACAGTTATACAAGTTCGATTTGGGAATAAAGTGCGAGTTGTGAGATGCCAATCGCCTCCGTGAGTCTGTCTGGCCTCTGCAATAACTTCAGCTGTGAGCTATCCCTGTTTTTCTTCCCGACACAACGCGTTACAAGACCTTAATAAACACATCAAACTTACAAAACATTGATGAGTCAAACAAGTTCTGTAGCTTTACTGGGGGAATATGCTACAACTTCAGTAAAAATGAATAAATGAAATATTTAAAAATAAAGTGTGCTCCTGTTTTTACAGCTTTTCGATGATATTCACGCCGCGTGATTACATCACTTCATAACGTTCCCATGGCCACATAGACGGTGGGCCGAACGCGTTTTTCGTGTTGTTGATCGATCTCCATCGATAGAGTATACGCTTTTTTCATGTGCGATATTAAGTCATTATATGTAGTCAAATAAAATTTGTTGGCAATTCTGGTTTGATCATATATTTTCACAAACGTATGTTTTGATTGTCAATCTTCTTAGGCAAATCGCGGGACAGCTCTAGTAGCTGCGCCAATCGGATTGTAGTTTTTAACGTCATTAAAAATACTAACCAATCGCAGACGCCCAGACTAGGACCCCGAAATGGGCGGGCGTGACATAGCGGCAATGTTATATTGTAGTAGGCCTATATTTATATATCTAACACAAATAAGACACTTTATCTTGGATATGGAGTGTTATGTGCATGTTACTAGCTGTACATCTACACTAACACCTTTTCACTAACAAGTTGGATCAAGTTTGTACAATGTTCTTTAGAGTGGGTGAATTTAAATACAAAAGAAAGCCAAATCGCCCAAAAAGCTGTGGAAAAATAAGAAATCACAGAAGGCCACATTCCAGATGTGCCAATTCATGTTGGCTACCATAGAAAATTATACATGCAGTATGCTAACAAAAGAAATATTGAGAGAGCCAGCAAGAGGAAAGAAAAGACAGTACAGGAAGTTGAAGGGTTGTAAGGCAGCTTTATTGTGGTTAAGTGTAGTTGTTGGACCTCATACGTTTGGATAAATCATGGTATAAATGCTTAGGATCCTTTTTAACCCCAAACATAAATTATTGATATTTACATCTCAGAAATAGTGAAAAAACAAACAGATATAATTATATAATGTAATAACATATATATTAAGTTAATTATTATATATTTAGTCTTCAATTCAATTCAATTCAAATTTATTTGTATAGCGCTTTTCACAATACATATTGTTTCAAAGCAGCTTTACAGAAAGTGCATTTCAGAAGTGTACATAGAAGAATATAGTTAGTTAATCATCATGTATTAGTTTAGGGCATAACATATCGCCGGCGTTGAGTCGTCTCTTCACAGGCGTTTAGTCGTCTCATCGCAGGTGTTGGAGCATCTGAAGTCTCCGTGAGAGGCTGGATACAAACTGGAGCTGACGAACGCTATTTACCTCGGGACTAGCGTCCCGAGATAACAGCAGAAAAGCAGATGGGAAATAATTACCGTAGCTGCTGTTCAAAATATTAATGCATTTGATCTGATTGAACAGTGGTATAAAAGGTAAGCATTATGTGAATGCTTGGCTGAAGAGATGCGTCTTTAATCTAGTTTTGAACTGGGCGAGCGAGTCTGAGCCACGAACAGTATCAGGAAGGCTATTCCAGAGTTTAGGAGCTAAATGTGAGAACGCCCTCCCTCCTTTAGTGGACTTAGATATCCTAGGAATGACCAGGAGCCTCGAATTTAGGGATCTTAAAGAACGCGATGGATTGTAGGGCGATAGAAGGTCCATTAAATACACAGGAGCTAAACCATTTAGGGCTTTATAGGTCAGTAGTAGTACTTTGTAATTGATACGGAACTTAATAGGTAACCAGTGCAGAGATGATAGAATCGGTGTTATATGATCATATTTTCTTGACCTAGTAAGAACTCTAGCGGCTGCATTTTGCACTAACTGTAGCTTGTTTATTGAGGATGCAGGACAACCAGCTAATAAAGCATTACAGTAATCTAGTCTCGAGGTCATGAATGCATGAACTAACTTTTCTGCATCAGAAACAGATAGCATGTTACGTAATTTAGCAATGTTTCTAAGGTGGAAAAAGGCAGTTCTTGTAACATATGAAATATGATTTTCGAAAGACAAATTGTGGTCTAGTATAACACCCAGGTCTTTTACTGTAGTGGATAAGGTAACAGGACATCCTTCTAAATTAAAGTTGTATTGTAAGAGATTTTGTGGGTAGTTTTTTGGACCAGTAAGTAATACCTCCGTTTTATCTGGATTTAATAGCAGGAAATTACACGTCCTCCAGCATTTTATATCTTTAAGACATTCTGTCAATTTAGATAAGTTAGTGTTTTCATCTGGTCGTGATGAAATATATAATTGAGTGTCATCAGCATAGCAGTGGAAATTAATTCCATGTTTTCTTATAATATTACCAAGTGGCA
Source organism: Rhinichthys klamathensis goyatoka (assembly GCF_029890125.1). NCBI lineage: Eukaryota > Metazoa > Chordata > Actinopteri > Cypriniformes > Leuciscidae > Rhinichthys > Rhinichthys klamathensis. The sequence goes on along the minus strand of NW_026606564.1, from coordinate 11,904,498 downwards.
GCATATATATTGACAATAGCAGAGGGCCTAACACCGATCCTCGCGGCACTCCATAGTCTACTGACGTTATCTTCGATTTTTCCCCATTTAAACAGACAAAATGGTAGCGGTCCGATAAGTACGATCTGAACCAGCTTAATGCCTGTCCCTGAACACCAGTGTAGTTTTGTAATCGATCCAAGAGTATTTTGTGATCTATAGTGTCGAACGCAGCGCTAAGATCGAGTAGAACTAGTATTGAGATACAGCCTTGGTCAGAAGCTAAAAGTAAATCATTTGTAATTTTAACTAGCGCAGTTTCTGTGCTATGATGCGGTCTGAATCCTGACTGAAATTTTTCATATATCTCATTTTCTTGCAAGAAAGAGCACAATTGAGCGGACACAATTTTTTCTAGTATTTTAGACATAAATGGAAGATTTGAAATGGGTCTGTAATTTGCTAAGTTATTTTGATCTAATTGCGGTTTCTTAATGAGAGGTTTTATTACTGCCAGCTTGAATATTTTTGGAACATGACCTAAAAATAAAGACGAGTTAATAATATTGAGAAGAGGCTCTTCCACTACAGGTAACACTTCTTTCAGTAGTTTAGTGGGTATTGGATCTAATAAACATGTTGTTGGTTTAGATGCAATGATAAGTTTATTTAGCTCTTCCTGTCCTACAGTTGTAAAGCGGTGTAGTTGTTCTTGAGGGGCGATAATTGAGGCTGAATCACAAGACACCATAGAGGATTGTACATTTACAATTGTATTTCGGATGCTTTCTATTTTCTCATTGAAGTAATTCATAAAATCATTACAACTATACTGTAACGGAATATTTTGCTCTGGCGATGTCTGTTTATTTGTTAGTCTAGCCACGGTGTTAAATAAAAACCTTGGATTATTTTTGTTATTTTCTATTAGTTTGCGGAGATGCTCTGCCCTGGCTGCTTTTAGAGCCTTTTTATAACGTGACACACTGTCTTTCCACGCGATTCTAAAGACCTCTAAATTAGTTTGTTTCCATTTACGCTCTAGGTTACGAGTTTCTCTCTTGATAGCATGCGTAGCACTGTTGTACCATGGTGCTTTAGTTTTCTCTCTAACCTTTTTCAATCTAATTGGTGCAACAATATCTAATGTACTAGAGAAAATGGTGCTCAAACTGCTGGTCATTTCCTCTAGTTCATCTGTTTGTTTGGGTTCACTGAGCAGCTGAGATAGATCAGGTAAGCTATTTGAGAATCTATCTATAGTGATTGGAAGGATTGTTCTGCCTGGTCGATAACGTGGCGCAACATGGCAAATTTCAGCAGTACGTATTATGCACGTTACCATGCAATGATCAGTGAGATCGTCACTTTGCCGTATAATATCTATATCGGTTGGATTGGTTCCGTATGATATAATTAAATCTAGTGTATGATTTAGACGATGAGTGGGACCACTGACGTTTTGCTTGACCCCAAAGGAGTTTAATAAATCTGTAAACGCAGTCCCTAACGCATCATTTGTTTTATCTACGTGTATGTTAAAATCTCCAACAATTATTGCTTTATCGGCATTGACCAATAGATCTGAGAGAAAGTCTGCAAACTCTTTTAGGAAATCAGTGTAGGGCCCTGGAGGTCTATATACAGTAGCCAGGGCTAGAGATAATAGGGATTTCTTTCTTACATCTAAGAGTGTAACATTTAGCACAAGTACTTCAAACGAATTAAACCTGTGACCTGTTTTCTGAGTAACATTAAGAATATCTCTATAGATTGTTGCAACACCGCCGCCACGACCGATCAGACGGGGCTCATGCTTATAACAGTATCCTGGCGGAGTAGACTCATTTAGACCGAAATACTCATTTGGTTTAAGCCAGGTTTCAGTAAGGCAAAGTACATCGAAGCTATTATCTGTGACCATTTCATTTACAATAACCGCCTTAGGTGTGAGCGATCTAATGTTTAGAAGACCTAGTTTTAGAAATTGTTTTTGTTCACTGATATTTAGATTTTCTGGTTTAAAAAGTTAAATATCTATTATCTTAGCATGACTACCTTTATAACTAAATGACAATTCAACTATTTGGTCAAGCAGGTTTTAGTAGTATATGGCAGTAATATATACAATGGTAGAACATTTAACATATAAACAACAATAAATAGATCTCTCCGAAACTATGCGCACAGAAAAATAAACCCTGCCCATGTAAACCCTGCCAGGCCAGACCATGGATCTATTAAGAGAAAGGCTTCTATAGACACAGCGACATATTGTCCATACTAGACATCTAGTGGACACATTTTTCAACATATAGCGACTGAAATGTGCTCCATCAATCAGATGAGCAAAACAGTAAAAGGGGTTTTATGATGAACCCTGAAAAACAAAGGGCATTTTCATTGTTTCAGCAGAATAGATGTGTCAGGGCTTAGTCCAATCAGGTCAAGAAGATGTCTCGCAGGGCTGCGGATCTGGGATTACCTGGGGAAACAGATTAGCAGAGTTGTAAACGGTGTAGTAAAATTATTGGTTCACGGTCTAATAAATGAGGATTTACATTTATGAGGCACTTTAAAAAAAGAATTAAAAAAAAAAGTGTAAGATGAGCCCAGATTAAAATGCATACAGTAATCACACCTTGGGCCCTATTTTAACGATCTGAAACGCAAGTGTCAAAGCACAAAGCGCAAGTAACTTTGTGGGCGGATCCCGGCGCTGTTGCTATTTTCCCGGCGGGATAAATGACTCTTGCGCCTGGCGCAAATCTAAAAGGGGTTGGTCTGAAGTAGCTTCATTATTCATAGGTGTGGTTTGGGCGTAACGGGAGCAAACCAATAAGAGCGTCATATCACATTCCCTTTAAGAGCATGATGAACGAGGTGCGCTTGTTCCATGGCGCAAAACTATTATAACGGCGCATTTACCAGGCGCGCTTCAGAATCGGTTCACAGCCGAGGAGATCGATGTTCTCGTCAGGGCCGTAAAAGAAAGAGAAGTGACATTGGGGACGGGACAAACCCACCCAAATTAGCTACGGCTAAACATGCATATAATAATCGGGGTAAATGTGTAAGCTTATATGCCTATTTTTCAAATTGTCATGGACACAACAATGATTTTCCTCGTGTTTTAATATTTTTCCTTATAATAATATATCATTTGCAAAAAGTAATATGCATCTGTGTAGATGAGAGAATCGTCTACAGTGTATGCGCGTTGTTCAGACTCTGTATTATGGTCAAGCATGCGCGCTTAAAATAGCATCTGAATGTACGCGCAATGCGCCACCGACTTTAGACTAGGTTTTTTCTGTGGCGCAATTGTTTTCTGGAACTGCAAAATAGCACTAGGGAAAGTTTGCGCCGGAACACGCCTCCTCTTTGCGCTGAACCGCCCCGGGGAGCGCAAGTGTATTTCTTAGTTAACCGACGTGCGTCTGTGGAGGGAAAAGTTCGCTTTGCGCGGGTGCAAAATAGGAATGATACATGTGTCAGTGTACGGGTGCAAGATAGAGCCCCTTGTGTCAATTTGAATAATAAAAGCATACCATTAGGGCTCGGCCGTAAATTGAAGTGGTTATCCAACTTGGTATCAGCTTGTAGTTGCTGAAACTGAAAATAAGGTTGACATTTTTAGAAAATGTATGTCATGACTCATGAGTAATTAAAACACTAAACAAAAGGGGGAAAAAGCTTTATTTATAGCAAACAATTATATGTTGTTTGTTTTATTTGACAATTTAAAGAATTTGAATCTCAAGTGTTATCTGCTAACAAGTTGGAAGCATTACTACTACAATCCCTGCAGTCATCACATTTTTCTGTTTTTCCCTTATCTTTTCTAGACAGAGATTAAAGTGGAAAAGATAACATTTATCATATAAGTTTACATCTACTAGCTACATCACCTAATAGCTAGTCATGGAAGAGATAACATGTAACGTTATTAGCTAGCTACATACGATTACATCAACTACACACAACCTAACGTTACTATAGATAGACCTTCTACGGGACAAGCCGGATTCCACCATATCTTTATGTACACAATAATAATCTTTTACATTGTAATCCTTTTATTTTAAATATTTGGCATGTTTGTGCATGTCCCTGTGTGTGTAATAAGCAGAGTGTGTGTTTAATAAGCAGAGTGTGTGTGTAATAAGCAGTGTGTGTGTAATAAGCATAGTGTAATCAACAGAGTGTGTGTGTAATAAGCAGTGTGTGTGTAATAAGCATAGTGTAATAAGCAGAGAGTGTGTGTAATAAGCAGAGTGTGTGTGTAATTAGCATAGTGTGTGTAATAAGCAGAGTGTGTGTGTAATAAGCAGAGTGTGTGTGTGTAATTAGCAGAGTGTAATAAGCAGAGTGTGTGTGTGTGTAATTAGCAGAGTGTAATAAGCAGAGTGTGTGTGTAATAAGCAGAGTCTTTGATTAGAGAGATTACTTTGTCTAGTAATCCTCGTCTTTCATATCCTAATTTATGGCGCTACTGTACAGCCTGATAGAATAACTCTGTTTACGTTTTCTTCTCTGTGATCTGTATGTCATTTCTGACTAGTGTAACGTTAACGTTACCTGTAAATACAAACATAATCCGGAATAACCTATTATGTTAACGGTTTACAGAGTTCATGCACTAAGCTAACGTTATAAGACAGGTATAAACAGCAGTATTTACCTGAGCCATTACACCTGGAATCTTGGATGCCGCTGTTAATATTTCTCGTCTTCGGATAGGATTCCTGCTGGAAAATGTTTGATTGTGTAGATTTCATTAGAGAAGATTTTATGGTGTGAACTCATGGATCTAGCTAGCTAGAGAACGCATGTGCTACGCTACAGTCGTGGTAATGGTACTATATTTTGAACGAATACTATTGGCAGACGTTAGTCACGTGACGATAGAATTCGTTTTTGATTGGTTAGATGTATAGTACTCCCTCGCGTGTGCCTCATCCGTTTATTAAACGTAAATTTAGTTTTCAAAAAAATATGATCGACTTGACACTGCCAACAAACGGATGCGTGTTCATAAAAAAAATATTTAGTTTATGTGAAAAAAGCAGCTACTCTATCCTCGAGGATATATCATTTCAAAAACTAAAGCAGATAGCAGCGTTCGGCCCACCGTCTAACAGAGGGAAATGGCTGCTCTTGGGTGAAGCAAACGCAACATTTTCCAACTTTCTGCTCAGATATATGTGACTTTTTTGCGACAAAAATGCGAGGATTATGAAATCATGCAAGCCCCGCATATTTTGCATGGAAATCAGCAATTTATGCGGCGAAATTGCGGAGTATTTGAAAAAACGCGCCCCCTTAATAAATATGCGGACTTTGGCTGATTATGCATTGAATTCAGCGATCGCATAATCGCGTTTTTCTGGAGGGACTGTATAATGGAAATGTTAAACAATAATGAGCTTTTCTTGGATGGTATATGTCCCTTATGCCATCTTAGTTTTTTTTTTTCTTGAAACAAGCAAAACAATTTTTGATGAATAGAATGTCTTGATTATTAAAAACTGGTACTTTTTGTGCCCATTTTTGCAAATAGGATGGTAAAAAATAATAAAAATTGGCTCAAAAACATATATATGCTGTTAGTGCTCCTCACCTCACAAAATAAGACAAAAGTATGCCAAACATTTAATGTTGCTGTAAGATTATTATTTAAAATGACTTGTCTTACAGGGTGGAACGGAGTATAACAGGGTGGAACACCAGTGTTAACAGGTTCAGTGGATGAGCCTTTTGTCATTGTCCTGCATGGTTTGCCATTGGTAATTTGTGGAACTGCACCTATATAATATTGTTTAAAAACAATAATAAAAAATCAAAAAAATCAAATTTCCTTTGGGGGAGGGACACAAAAAAATAGCTATGTGGTTCCTTATCACAATCAATAATGGGGGCAAAACAATTCTCTCTTCAGATGGCTAGAGAAATATTTACAAATTAGAGAAGACAGACATAATAAATTACATTTTTATTTATTTATATTTGATTAAAAATAAAGATGCTATAATTCATTTGAATTAACTAGATTAACAAACAAATACAAAATTAATCACAAGAAAGAACAGTAATGGACAGTGATGCCCTTTGTGGTGTTTTGGCTACATCAACTAGATTAACAAACAAACTTAAAAAACATTACAAGAAGGAACAGAGAAGCCTTTTTTTTGTGGTTTTGCTACATTTGTTCTTTAAGGTACCTCCATGTTTCTTGATCTACCTGTAAAGACCTTTTATTGAGGGCCTGCAGTTCTTTCATCAGGCACATCTGATTGTCAGCATACCAGCTGATGTCTTTTCTTGGGCCCGGCCAGAATAATTTATTGATGCCATTGCGATGCATGCAGTTGACCTCTATGTTGTGATCCTCTTCATTCATGATGATGCCAGGGTAGTGGTCATCATCATATTTGACCATACATCAACTGCCAACATGGTCAATAGTAATGACCTCTGGTCGCCATGAAGTTGTTGGAACCTTTGCTTTTAAAATCAATCCCACATCAGCATGAAGGGTTGCCTCCTTGAGACTGAAGGATGGACAGTCCATGACTCCCTGCTCTCTTTGGCAGAGACAGGTTATGTCTCTGTACTGGATTTTCCCTGGCAAGGTACTGATCACCTGATGGACCTTCATGGTTCCCTTCACGGCAGTTAAGGGGGGCACTTAAAAAAATATATATATAAAAAAATAGACAAATGACAAAGACATGAGTGGGCGAATCCCAATACAATCTCTTAAATATGAAGATGGAAAATATCTGCACAATAATAAAATATAAATAACAAAACCAGGGAGATATTTTCAGGTGAGTGTAATACATCATTAAGATTTCCTACTTTTGACGACACAACGTCCACTCGCTAGCCTATAACCTCCTCACCCACAAGAAATCGATACAACCCCTACACTTTTTGCTGTATATCTGGCAGCGCAACCCCAAACACAAGACGTTTTCATCATCGTTTCAACTTCGATCAACAAAAATGTGTTTAACTATGTAACTGTTACAGTAGCTGGCTGGATCTCTTCAGTTAGTCAGTAGAAGCCGCTCGCGTTCTGCCACCCGGAAGTATCTAGGTGCCTATTGTTTACAAACATTCTGAAATGCCGTATAGCCTTTTTAATAGCAGTTTATTTTTATTAATCAGTATCTTTATATTATTATTACAATTTGAAAGTTACAATTTGGACAAATTTTAAGAAATAAATCATTTACCTATTGAGAGTACGTTGACAGTCTGTCATGAACTCCAGAAAATCAGTTATGATGTTGACAGTTACAGATTTGAAAAGCAAAAAGGCGAAAGGGAAAGAACTTTAAACTTTACTGGAACGAACCATCTCAGCATAGGATGGCATACTACATATAAATAACCTTTATATAACCATCTTTGATGCTGAGTGTAGGAAATTATTTCTATATATATATATATATATATATATATATATACAGAACTTGCTATACATTAAATACTAATTATTCTATTAGAATTTCCACCCTGTTAGTTTCACATTCCCTTTGAGTGATCAACATTTAGCTAGCTAACCTTCTACAGATGAACAGAACTTTTATAACTATGTGAGATTTGTTTTTACATTTTTTGATATGACAAACATTATCCATAACATAGCCTAACACGGTGGAACTTTAAGGGGGCTTTCACACTAGCTTTTTTGGTGCGCACCCGGGTTCGAATGACGTCAGAGTTCGGTTCGTTTGGATGATGTGAACGCTGTCTTCCGAACTCGGGTGCGCACCCGCGAACCTTACTAGGGTCCGCTTAAAAAGGTGATCTGGGGTACGGTTCATGTGAACTCCAGTACGGTTCGCTGCTGATATGAACGCAATCGAACCAAACAGTGGAAGTGAACCGCTATTGATGACGTATAATGTATAATGTGGTCGACAGGACAGTCGCCAGTGTGTGTGTGTGTGTGTGTGTGTGTGTGTGTGTAGCAGAGAGATGATTTATGCTTGCCTCCGCAAAAAAAAAGAAGAACAAATGTGAAGCGAGCAATTCTATCCATTTTGACGCCTTTTCATTCATAGCGGCGCCGGTTACCAAGCAACATGATTACGCGCCAGCTGTAGCTTGATGACGCAAGCGTACCGCGGTTCGGATACAAATAATATTTGTAAACACAGTCCATCGGGGGCAGGGGGAGGGGGTAGCAATAAAACTCGGGTTCGGAACAGGCAATCGAACCAAGTGTGAAAGCGCCCTAAGGGTGGGACAAGCAGGATAACATTTCAAAAACTAAAAAGAAATTTAGGAGTGAGAGTTGAAGCTTACCTCAGTTTGTACAGTTGAATTCCAGCGGGTAAAAGAAATGAAGTCAATTCTTGAAAACGGTCTCAATGAAATTGCAGTCGGAGTTGTAAGGCAAAAAAGTACATACATTTCTTGCAGAAGTTGATTACTGTGCACTAAAAATATGATATAATTGAATGCATACATCAATTAAAATTGTGTAAAATACGAAATAGTATTTTGAACGTTTATTATCTCTGTTTAAATGGTAAATAATATTTAAATCTACAATTTAAGCCATTTATTATAAATATGTGACTCATTTTAGAGAAAATATGAGTAAATAAATCATTGGGACAGGAAAGTCATCTCATACCAGGAATGACCCATGAACACTTCAAATGTACACCGTTGAGGATGGGGAGCCAACCGTTAGACGAGCAGAGACTAGGGATGAGCGAGTACAGCATTATCTGTATCTGTTAACCATATGAATTATCTGTATCTGTACTCGGACTGGGCGGGGCGGGGTCCGGTTGTCTTGAAATGGGCGGGGATTGTCGTTTGAACCTTTCTGGATCCGCCATCAAATTGATAAGTTTAATTATATCAAGTGCTGTGAGAAAAGGCTATACATCTCACCCTCCAGCATCCTCACACGCAATATAGCCATCTAGCCGAGACTATGGAAAAAAACAAGAGTGTGAGCATAATAGTATTGCTTAACAAAAACAATACAAAGAAGATAAGATAAATAGAACAACATAAACTTGTATAAAATTAAAAAGAAAAAGATTATGCAACCCAACCGAGGTAAATGTTGGGACCACAGCCCAGAATGTGTAGAGGGGCTAATGTAGGCTGTAAGACAGTCAAATGGATAGTGGATACTAGACAAATTGATGTGATGGTTGGGGCAGGGAGAGACTCATGCTGAAAAGTCCATTTCTCCCCTACCCTTTTGTGTGACATTGAGTTGCTGGTTTGCCTGGGGACAGAGGACCTCCTCAATTTTGAGCATGACAGAAGACTGCTACTGCAAATTATCCTCAGTTTGTTAAATGATTAACTCCAGCTCCATGCCAAACACAGAGCCAGCTTCCCCTACCAGCCTATCCCAGCGGCCCTCTTCTTAATGCTGCCTCCCCAGCACACAACAGCATAAAAAAGGACTCTGGCCATGACAATACTGTTTAATCTTGCTCAGAGTCACTACTGGTATGGTATTCCTCAGAATCACTATCAAAGTTTATTTCTGTTTCAGTCAGAACTTAAGTTCAGTTCTTTGCATGCTTTGCCAGGCTGTTGCTTGCTTGCTTGTTCTTCATCGTCAAGCTCTGTCGACCTTGGATCCCATCTTGAAGCAGGCTCCACGTCTCACCTTACATGTTAAAACACATTGAGCCTTTATTAATTAGAAACTTTCAGAAATATTGTAATGTATGCCAAATATAACACAAATACTTATGACATACCTGATGTCACATTAGAAAGCTGGGGTGACATCTGCTTCAGAGTGTCTGACTCTGCACGGGTGCAAAGAGACTTCCAATGCTTGTTCATCTCTGCAATAAGAATCCTCTTCTCCTCCTCAAGTCTCCTTACCGCCATCACTATGTCGAACGCCTTCCTCTTCGTCCTTAGATCTACAGAGTCTGGAATACATAGATGAAACATAAGTCAGTTGTATTTAAGATTAGTATTTAAAGATTTTCTGGGGTTACAATCGAGGCATGACAGATGCGACTATTTCACATAGTCAACGGAATTGTGTACATACCACCGTGTGTAAGCTGCCATGGACAAACAACCTCCTCAGATAGAATGGTGTCCAAGGTCAAGTGTTCTGCATTAGGAACCAAGGTGTTATAATTTTCCACTACAGAATTTTAAAAAAAATTTCCTTTCTGATCTATCGGCGGATCCGGGCACGTCCTTTGCATCCGTCATTATCTTTATAAAGACGCTGGGACCTCCTCTTAACACTTGCCACCAGCTCCTCAATTCGACTGGCTACAGCGGCAACATTAGCATCATTTGGGGATGTTGTTGCTGAGAGGAAGAAATGAAGAGATAAGAAATAAGCTGCTTGATTCCATGAAAAAATATTATTTCTGGTGTATGAGAAAAATAAAGGCTACCCCTTCCCAGGCTACACTTGTTCTTTGTTGTCCCCATGAGGATAATCTTTTCCACACGTCATCAGCAACCAGAGTATGTGCTCTTTGACTACGATTACAATGAGCCTCTTTGGAATTGCAGCCAAGCTTAGTCAGAAGTGATACATCAAGCAGCATATAAAACAGTATATTCTACCTTCTGCCCACTCATTGATATCAATGATCCAGCTCTCCAGTTGATTGTCTGTGATGTCCATTTCTGTTTCCATGGCCTCCAGGTTATGCAACTGACATGTGCTTTGTGGTAACAGCAATCCTCGAGAGGAAGGAGTTGCACTGCTCCACCTCTTCCCCAAGTGTCGAACCAGCCCCCTCCTGATACACTCCACTCCATTTTACCTTTAAAAAACAAAACAAAAAAACAAAACCTAAGTGGCAACAATCTTATGGACAATAATTTTTTCTTAACTCACATTTAAAATCATGAGCTTTGGCATGAAAATCAAAGAAATGGCCTTATGGTGAGGAGACCCTGAAGCTCAGGGCATTTCTCTGTCATTCTCCGGATGTAAGGCCAGTACTTGCATGCCACATCCATAGAGAAAATTGTCACTGGCTTACAGGCCATTTGCTTTTGGAGGTACAGGGGTTAGGCAAAAATCTCCCCCATGAACATATTAAGGGCACGAAGCAGAACCCCATGACGACATACAGCGAGTTCCAGGCCCTCCTCGTCTGTTTTTCCTGAGGACTTCTGAGATGTTTCGCGCGCCGCTGATCACTGCCCTCCACAGACAACTCTTCCAGAGATCTAAAACATGGAAGATGGTTAACAGTCCAAACTTGTTCAAACAAAGTCCTCTGTAGGACATGGTGTTTTATAGGTAAATATATAATGAAGTTGTGGAAGTTTACATGACTGGTTGAGGTATGGACATAGTCCACGGGCGCTGTTCCCAACTTTGGCATGGACCCTCAGACCATGCGTCCGATGAAGCGTACCAATTTTCGCTTCGATTGATCAAAGTCTGGCCGAGATACAGCCTCTGAACCAATTTTAAGTCGACCTCGTTAAGTTTGCAACATCATAACTTTTTTTTTTTTACCAGTATGGCATGTAATTCTGTTCAGTCATTTCTGTGCATCTCAGTCCATAGATCATCTGAGTAAATGTTTGGAAAAAATTAGGAGGAGTTGGTCCAAGAGACTCAAAAATTTGTCCAATTACTATTCATTACAATCACTACAAGTGTGCCAAATTTGAAAGAACAGCTGTTTCATTAGTACAAGTGAAAATGAACTCAAAATGAAGATTTTTTTATATAAATTTGCTCCATGGTATATTTATGGAATGGGCTCTATGCACGGCGGTATTTCCGGTGAAGGTCTAAGGATGCTGGATTACTTCCGCCGATCGTAGAGTCCAATGCTATACCGAGAATTTATATTGGTTTTTATACTCTATTGCTATACTAAAGAAACGTTAGTCACAAAAACAGACACTCCTCATTTTGTTTATGCTTCTGTGTTTATTATATTACACTGTGTTCCAAATTATTATGCAAATGATATTTTACACTGATTTTCCTAAATAGTCGATGCAAATGACAGTCAGTATAATTTTCCAGTCACCAACCGTTAGGGTTTAAGTCACATTTCATTGAACAAACCACCCAACGAAAACAGTATTTTTTTCAAAAATAAAAAACTCAAAATGCACTGTTCCAAATTATTATGCACAACAGAGTTTGAAAACATTTTATAGGTTGTAAAGAACTAAAAATGGTAATTTGTTGAATTTGCAGCATTAGGAGGTCATATTTACTGAAATCAAAAGCTATTTCAATCAAACTCATCTTAACAGGGCAAGTTACATGTTAACATAGGACCCCTTCTTTGATATCACCTTCACAATTCTTGCATCCATTGAAGTTGTGAGTTTCTGCTTGAATTTCTTTGCAGGATGTCAGAATAGCCTCCCAGAGTTGCTGTTTTGATGCGAACTGCCTCCCACCCTCATAGATCTTTTGCTTGAGGATGCTCCAAAGGTTCTCAATAGGGTTGAGGATGGGGGCCACACCATGAGTTTCTCTCCTTTTTTGCCCTTAGCAGCCAATGACACAGAAGTATTCTTTGCAGCTTGAGATGGTGCATTGTCATGAATGAAGATGATTTTGCTACGCAAGGCATGGTTCTTCTTTTTGTACCATGGAAGAAAGTGAGAAGAAGAAAGTCAGAAACTCTATGTACTTTGCCGAGGTCATTTTCACACCTTCAGGGACCCTAAAGGGGCCTACCAGCTCTCTCCCCATGATTCCAGCCCAAAACATGACTCCGCCACCTCGTTGCTGACGTCGCAGCCTTATTGGGACATGGTGGCCATCCACCAACCATCCACTACTCCATCCATCTGCACCATCCAGGGTTGCACGGCACTCATCAGTAAACAAGACTGTTTGAAAATTTGTCTTCATGTATTTCTGGGCCCACTGCAACCGTTTCTGCTTGTGAGTATTGGTTAGGGGTGGCCGAATAGTAGGTTTATGTACAACTGCAAGCCTTTGGAGGATCCTACACCTTGAGTTTCGCGGGACTCCAGAGGTACTAGCAGCTTCAAATACCTGTTTGCTGCTTTGTAATAGCATTTTAGCAGCTTCTCTCTTAATCCGATGAATTTGTCTGGCAGTTACCTTCCTCATTATGCCTTTATCTGCACGAAACCGTCTGTGCTCTGAAATCTCTTCACAGTACGATGATCACGCTTAAGTTTTCGTGAAATATCTAATGTTTTCATACCTTGTCCAAGGCATTGCACTATTTGACGCTTTTCCGCAACAGAGAGATCCTTTTTCTTTCCCAAATTGCTTGAAACCTGTTGCCTGCTTAATAATGTGGAACATCCTTCTTAAGTAGTTTTCCTTTAATTGGGCTCACCTGGCAAACTAATTATCACAGGTGTCTGAGATTGATTTCAGTGATGCAAAGAGCCAGGAGACACAATACCATCCATGAGTTTGATTGAAAAACAAAATATTTTTTTTTTATGACACTTAATTCCAATTTGCATAATAATTTGGAACGCGGTGTAAATCAACATAACTATATATAAAATTACATCTAAACGTATTAAAGTTTCGTTTCAAAGACGAGAGGACAGTAAATTTTGAAGACTCTGCCATAATCCCGTTTTCCTCGGTTTTCCTCCGCTTTAAATCTCCCCAACCGGAAACGCACGAGCATCCTTGTGTCAAACGCGGAAGTTATGTGTGCATATAGCCCATTCCTTTCTCAGATAGACACCATGGGTGCTTCTCAATATCCCTCCTCGTCTCCTCCATCCTATGATCCGGACACCAATCGAGCTCAGCCATCTTGAAGCGACATCTCAATTCTCTAATTGCACCGCGAGGATCGAGGAGTGAGGAGGCTTCCAGAGGAGCTATGAGCGAGGATGCACAGTTGCATGCTTTGCAGAAGTGTTTTATCGACTAAACGTGACGCACGTATACATTCTCCTCCCCCTTCACGTCGGCCACAATCATTTTAATTTATACTTGACCTTTGCAGTTTATATAAACCACACATCTCACATATTTCAACAGGGTATCTTGCTTTATTATTATTTATTACTAATTTCTTAAATAACCAAACTTCAACAACTTAAGGGCAGATCCTTTGAGCGCTGCTGATGACGCAGTGAAGTGACGCTCGAGTGGTCAAGTATTTCAAAGTATAAAAAAAACTTTCATTCGATTCCTCTGTCTTTATTTTATTTCCTTGCAGCCTTCCCTCGCATCCTGCAGGGGGTGGAGCTGAGACGCGAGGAAAGGAAACGAGGATGCACCCCATGTCTGGAACTGAAACAATTTTTCCACCACTTAAGGCCACAGTACCTCTTACGGTCTGGGCATGTGCCACACAAGATTCGAACCCACTACATGGAGTGGTTCGGGATTCCTGACACGTGGTTTAGCAACATGCGCCACTCAGAGGACATAAATTACAAAGCTGCAGAGGAGAGGCTTCAGTGTAAGAATAAGCACACAAAATCATGTTAACAAGATTAGCATGCTAAGCTAGCTTAATGCTAATGTAGCTTATGGTTATCCTGATAGCTGAAGAGCCGCATTAGAAAGAATGGCATCTGGTTAGCATGCTAACCAATGATTATGTTAAGCTAACTAGCATAAGGCAGCAAACACAAGCTAGGTCAATTTTGGAGACAAATATCTTGGGAACGGTAGCGAATATCAAACATCTGTTTAGTCATTTCCGTGCGGCTCGGTCCAAAGATCATCTGATAAAATTCTGGACAAAATTGAGCAAAATTTGAAGAATTTGAAACTGTTTTTCATTTGCCCCAATATCGCGGACAGTCACATTGTTGGAAGATGACAAACGAGATATCGTTGGAATCGGTATAAGCCAAGGTATATAATGACATAAAGAAATCAAATTTTAAACTATTTGCAAAAGTTATAACCATTTTTGCAAAAAACCTTATACTCGGTCATATTATACCACTGTCTGATGTTAAGATAAATGTCTCAAGCGTCTCTTGTTGTGTGATATTGTTTCTCATATTGTTTGACAGATTACAAGGCACTGCACTAATTTTTGCCTCCACAACTTCAGGAAGTCAAGACTATGCAATAATTGGCGCACAAATAACGAAACACTTGCATATGTTGGTTAAAACATCTCATTAGTAACATGTCACTGTCCAGCTAAGGAAATAGTTTAAAATGCCAATCTCACTTAAAATCAACTGCAATAGAAGTTAAAACCCAAGGGATTGTCACTAAAATTTTTGCCAGATGTAGATTTCATAAAGCAAAGATTTCCAATAGTGTTGTCAGGACACTTGTAGATGTAAAACACAGCAGATCTAATGATGATATTGTTGATTGTGTAAGGAACTTAGCTATAGGAAATATTAATAATCAATAATAACTTTGATTTATGAGTTATGATTAATTATGAATATTTGGGTCAGTTAATTGGATTAACTTGACATGGCTAAATTAATATTACAATCAATTAATCAGTTCGTCCGACGAACTCCTTTGATTATTAATTTATTCTAAGAAAAGGGTATCTTCCATGGCCACAGAAGAATAATTATTTCTTAGCATGTGCAGCGCTTTGAGCATGTAGCAAGATCAAGATCGTAAAAGAGACTTTGTTTGCAAGCAGTGAATCAGAACCAAATATATAAAGTGCACAAGTTTTACTAACTAAATCATAAACATGAATAACTAAACAAACATACATAAATACATGTGTAGGAAAAAGGAGTGAGAGATGGAATGATGTAACGATGGATAAGATCCATCTAACTATGAGAAGAACCAACAGCATTTCATTTTACTTACATACTTGCATTTGTAGTGGGAACAATTCTTGAAGTTGTGGAAAATTTAAGTCGTTGAGGGTTCCAGCAGTGGCAAGTGGAAGTTGTTTGAAATTTATCTTTCTCCATGAGTGGATGGCTGGTTTGGTCAAGGCCTGGGGCCCTGGGTCCTGTTGAGGCCACGCCGAGCACCCAGGAGAAGTGAGAAAGTCGGAAGAGTGGGTGATTGGAGTCGTTGTTGGTTGGAGTCGTTGTTCCAAAACTCCTGAGATTGTCCTTGGTTCTTTGTGAGAGAGTCTTCTCTCTCCTGCCTGAGCCCATATCTAGTTGGATCAGGGCCTGCTGGGCCCTGGGCCCCCGTGGAGGGGGTTCCCCAGTATCAGTAGCAGTGTGTTGCGGCCGAATGAGAAAACTAAGGCCATGTCCACACGGACACGGGTATTTTTATAACCGGAGTTTTTCCTACAGCGTTTTAAAAAAAATCCCGTCCACACATGCTCTGTCTCCGTCTACATGAAAGCGTAAAAACACGCTATCAAGTGCGGTCAAGAGCATGCCACACCAGCAGGCGGCGATGTAACCCTTAATTGGAAATTTGTGAACCTCCTACAGTAGGAGCATGGCGTACAATTTGAGGGGGTTCAACTCGAAATTGTAGGAAGTTTTGGTCTACATACCCTCCATAATGCTTTCAAGAGTGGATTTGAGGTGTAGCAGATACACAAGGTGCTTATATCTCTGCACTATCTCTTTCACAATGCTCCAGCCAGGAGAGAGGATTTCACATAATCAACGCCATCAACAACATTCCCCTTACCCTTCTGTGGTCATCGGTGGCTTGAGAACTTGCCAACTATGGAAAGAGCATTAGAGATTTGGCCCTCCGTTGAGAAGTTTGTGGGCCAGGTGAAGACAAAGAAGGTGAAGAACCCAGGGACATCATCATATGACACCCTCTCTGAGGCTCGACTGGATCCCCTTCTGCAGGCCAAGCTCCATTTTTTCATGGCTATATCAACAGCTTTCCAACCTTTTCTGGAGAAATACCAGGCAGATGCTACAATGATGCCTGTTTTTTTGTGGAAATATCTGGAGGATTTGATCAGGTTAATAATTCATCGTAAAAATACTCAACACAATTAAATGGCCAGGACACAGGACAGGTTTAACTTTAATTATTATTTTTTGAGTCTTCTCAAACGATTTATGAAGCGTGATGCACTGCCTAGGACTCCATATAAGCTGGTGAGGCTTGAAGTCACCGACCAGAAGCTTTGGCTTAGTCCAAAGGATGTCGACAGGCATGGGTGCAGCAGCTGTCATCAAGATGGGACATCCAGTATATTCAGTAAATTAACCATTCCGAGAAATTCACTAATGACTCATCTTCAGATGTATGACAGGGAAATGTGAGATCAAGTCAAAGATGTCAGGCTAATTGAGAATGTTTTAGACCTGTGTTTAGAATGTCTTGCAAATAGACTAATCTGGACAGCTGAGTTCATGCTAACTTACTGCTGAGCATGTAGAGAAATTTTGGAGATTTAACAAACCATTTTTCTTTGTCAGGAACTCACAAAAGCAGGGGCCAAAAGCTGTGTAAGCGAGCTTGGTGTCCTGCAGTTTAAGAAAGACTGCCAGAATGCACCTTCAAGTATGTGCAAGAAGGCACTTGATAAGTGCCCCCTGAAGTACACCATAGTCCACAACATGACGTTGCTTGGATCCAAGCAAAATGTGCACCAACCCTGAAGAGTGCCTTCAGAAAATTAAGTGCCTCATTCAGAAGTTTGTGCAAGACAAACAACTGTCAGGCAGGATATCTGCTGGTAAATGATAGGAATAAGAATAGAATGGAATAGATTGTTATCTTAATATGACGACACCTCTCATTTGTATCAACATCATGAATAGTATGAACATTAACACACTAGTACAGTGTTTCTCAACCTCTCCTGCAGGGACCCCCTGACAGGCCATGTTTTTGTTTTAACTCTGAAATGGCACACCTGATTCAAGTAATTAAAGGCTTAATGAGTAATTAGAGTAGGAATAGTTCAATTAATCAATTAGTCAACTACTCATTAAGCCTTTAATGACTTGAATCAGGTGTGCCATTTCAGGGTTAAAACAGAAACATGGCCTGTCAGGGGGTCCCTGCAGGAGAGGTTGAGAAACACTGCACTAGTACATGGTTTGAAAGGGTGTATTAGTTAGTTCAATATATAAAACCCTATAAAACCAAACCAATCTGTGTTACCTTAAATTATATTAAGTTTATCTCTGTAAAGCTGCTTTGGAACAATCTACATTGTTAGGGGGCTTTCACACTGGCAGTTTAGTTCGGAACGGGGCACGGTTCGCATGAAAAATCGCTAATGTGAACGCTGTCATGGGACCCGGGTGCGCACTTGGGTACCGAACCCGAGACTACCTGGAGGAGGTGGTCTGAGTTCGGTTGCTCCCGAACCGTGCCGCGGTTCGCGTGAATGTGAAAGCAACACGGACTCGGGTGCGCACTTGTTCAGGAAGTAAAGTAACCTGCGCATGCGTTTTAGCTTATTGTGATGTATTAAGTTAAATAAAACACTTGTAAGGGATGATAGTGTTGATGATTTTACCTTGGATACGAGCGAGAGTGAGCCTGCAGTGTATTCGTGCATTGCGCGTGAAATCTGGGCACCAAATTTGGAAATCCACTGTCTCCTCAAAAGAGTCCGTTTGCAAGCAGCAGAAGGCCACCTTATGTGACACACGCACAGTCTGTATTGTTCACTCAACTGCGCATAATAGCAGCGAATTAATAAAAAAAACACAAGATTGCCCCACGTTCTGTTTTCTATCATGCGCCGTGCACGTTTGCGATGACGTAATATGCACGCAAACGCACCAAGGTTCGATAGAATCAAGTTGAGTGTGAAACCAGACCAACGCTGCGGGGGCGCCGGGAACAAACGTGCTCGGGCTCGGACCGCAGCAAACGAGCCCAGTGTAAAAGCCCCCTTAAAAGCGCTATATAAATGAGGATGACTTGACTTGAATATATTTATGTTGTGATTTCAGTGATCAGAGATACTTGATATGCTGTACACTGACCAAGTCATGTGTTTACACTTGACTGAAACATCGCGCATGTTTAAAGGGGTCTTCTTGCTCAGATGGACGAATGCGCAGCGAGATCTCAGGACTGGTGGGAACATACAACACGATCTCATAAAAGTGAGTATCTATAGCACAAATTTTATTTCTCATGCCATTTATACGCCAAAAATAGTTTTTGCTTGCATATGATACGCACTGTAAACGTGCGTATTAAATGCCGTAAAGTGCGTATCATGCACGCAAAAACTATTTTTGGCGTAAATGCCACGTGAAAAAAAAAATCGTGCAATAAACGCATTTTTATGAGATCGTGGCGGGCTTTAACGAGTAGCAGTGGGTCCGAAATTTTAGGATGAGCAACCCAACCTTTGATATGTTGGGGGAATATGAGGAGGAAAGACGTAAAAAGGAAAAAGAGGAACAGTCCAAGAAGAGGAAAAACATTGAAGATGATCTGGAAGGGCTGAAGAAAAAGAAGAGGTCCATTGAGGAGGTGTGTAAGTCACTTCAAAGTGATGCAGACTGAATGGCAGAACAGGCAGAAAATTCTGCAGGCTCCAAAATGGCCACGCTGATTACAAAGTTTAACACAATGAGAAGACGGGCCAAAGAGAAGCAGGAGGAGTTTAAGGGAGTAAATGGACAAATTAAGGACAAACTCTCTGAGCTCAAAAAAATGTAACACTTCAATCTTATTTGTTATTTTTTAGATGGCACTTTATTTTTTTTATCTTTATAATTTTTTATACTGATTTTGTTACCATTTGCAGTGGATATTTTATGTTATGTACTTTGAGGTGTACATTTTGAGGTGCAGGGTGGCGGCTAAGGATCACCCTCTTCATTAGGGCTCGACTTATACAGTTTTAATTTCTCAGATAGTGTCAGCTGCGGTTGCCCAGCTGGCACTATTTGCCGTTTATTGCTTAGTTTTTTAAATGTTTCAAGGTGCTTGCTCCAGTAACTCAGTCTGCTACAGTTGCAACTGCACGCCCAAAACACAAGACTTGGCTTATCTAAGCAGTTTGCATGTCTAACAGTTGACATTAAGCACCCTGTTGTTCACAATGTGTGTGCTAAAGTTAGTAAAAAAAACTATTACATAAAACAGTTTTAAGTTGTCGTATTTATCTTTTTTGCCGTGGTATAGTCTTAATTTTTCCATTTAGATGTCCCTGGTAGCTGACCCTGGTAGCTGGCATGATTCAAGGGCATTTCGTTTGTCAGAAGTACGCCGACTTCTTGAGGAAGATCCACATGACTCTGCATACCCCCTTTTTGCTTCAGCTAATGAAGCCATACAATGACAATCTCCACTTGACTGTCAGGTACAGACAGTTTAATAAGAAACTGAATGCTGCCAGTGTACTCATTCAGCATACATTTGGTATATTAAAATTCAGAAGACTCAGATGTCTGCGCATAAAAAATGTGAAGAACATTACTTCTGCAGTCACAGCCTGTTGCATTCTTCATAACATCTTAGGCTGCAACAAAAGTAACCGGATGCATTCATACTTAAAAAAGCATTTTTTGAATACAAGGAAAACAATAATAAATATAAGAAACATGTCAAAGCCTGGCAGGACAATCAGCATTGCACAGACTGTCAAACTCAATGCCCAAGTCTGTAACGGTGGCGGGCCTCAAACGAAATGAAAAATCATCAAGTGAAAGATGTATGTATAAAAAAAAACAATTAGTTCAGGCACCAGACAAACTTAATCTTGTCAAATGTTTTCCTCGGAATAGCTCTTTAAGCCACCGGTTACGAATAAACATGAAGCAGAATCACACAAATGAAGTTCAGTTTCACAGTTAGATTTTCATAATTTTCAAAGAAATCAGACCAAAATCTCATTTTTACCATAAAAAAGAATCAAAACAAACTCAAACACACACCAAATAACTTTGGTTCAAGTTCAAAATCCTACAGTCTTTACACCACTGTTTTTGAATTGGTAAAATAAGTTAAAAAAAAAACATTAAATCAAACTAACAGTGAAACCAACCGTTTAAACGAAACACTTCACTGTATTATACAGATACGAAATACGTGGTGAAAGTGGTTGCGTGAATGTTTGGTTGGCTTGAAGACGGTGCATGCGTGTGCGTGCGGGCGTGTGTGTGTGTGTGTGTGTGTGTGTGTGTGAAAGAGCGTTTGGCCGATAATGGCAGGAAGGAAAGTTTTCGACGTAAGGGTAAAAACAGGGAATAACCTGTAGAACTTGCTCACTCGTCAGCCTCAAAGTCGACAAGCTTCGCAGTGCAGAGGGTGTCCAGAAGTGCAGCGCACCCTCAGTGCCAATCGCTAGGCAACTCACGCTCACTCTAGATCCACGAACAGCCCAAACACAGCGTCTCGCGTCTCACTGACTGTGGATTCGTCTCAGGTAACCCGTTCCTTTTTTTTCCTTTCCCTTCCTCTCTTACAACTCCACCTTATATACTCGTTTCCTCACTTCCGGATAATTGATTTCCCTCCTCCCTCCAGTCACGCAACTTACGTTTTTTTTTTTCGCACCGCCACACTCTCCCCCCTTGGAGAAAGCAACCCAAGGTTGTAGGATAGAAAGTGTGACTTAAAATCCCAAGAACTCTTCATCTTCTTCTGACGATTCTTGGAATATTTCAAGGAGTCTTTTCCTCTCCTGAATTTCCAGCTCCTCGGCTGTGGGGAAACATGCTTTTAAATTACTCACATGCACATTACGCACATCTTCCCCCGAGGACTCCAATGCCACTCGATAATTTATTGGTCCCTGTTGCTTGATTATCCGATAAGGACCCTTCCATTGTTGTGCAAGTTTTGCACTGAAATGGTGTTGGGCACTAGATTGGGGGAAATTCCTTAGCCACACACGGTCCTTTTCTTTAAAGGAGGCATCACGTCGGTTCTTATTGTAGCTCCGTAGTTGTCTTTTCTGTGCCTTTTGGCAGCACTCTTTCGCTTTAGCTTGAAGTTGAACTAGATGACTGACCACATCATAGGAAGGTAAATCGGGAGAGATGTTCTTGCCACGCAACAGTTTGTCCATGGGACCTTGCAATTTCCTCCCCAGGTGAAGCTCTGCTGGGGTCATGCCGATGGACTCCTGGACAGCTGAATTGACTGCAAATCGTAGTTCAGGCAAGTACTGATCCCATTTCCTGTGGTTATCTTCTACATAAGCCGCCATCATGTACTTTAGGTTACGATTTATTCTCTCGGTCATATCAATCTGCAGTCCACTGAAGAAGATGAAATCTAATCCCAGGATCACTGCATAAGCGAGGGCTGTGTAGGAGAGGACAGCAACCTGTACTGGGAAAGTCTTATTATGAAGCATAATCGGTAGGATAATCCATCCTAATGGAACTTCTGCCTCACCATTAGCTAAATAAAGAGGACCAAGGGTCCAGGGCTGAAGGTTGCCATGCGGGTTAAGTTCTATCCAAAGGCTCTCATGGATAAGGGTGTAACTTGCGCCTGTATCCACAATGGCCTTTCCTCTCCAGGGGCCAATACTGATGGGCACCACAAATTGTTGTGGTACAGCCATTTGCTGATTTGAAGTCTTGCAACCAGTGGAGGTGCTTTCTTCCAAGGTTGCAGATACCGCGTTGCTGGAAGGAGTAGCTGGCTGGCGAGGCGGACCCCCAGACTTCATAGGTTGGAAGAAACGCTTGTTATTCGTGGGACGCTGCTGAACAGATGGCTGGTTGGAAGCGGACATAAAGTGAGGGCAATTTCCAGGTGCATGGGAACCCTTACACCTCCAGCACTGTACTTGAGGCTTCTCCACAGGTTGGCTAGAGACTGGTCTTTGTGGCATTGTAGGTGGTGGTTTAAAATCCTTGCGTCCCTCATATTGTACTTGTTGCACATAATCCTTCTCCAGCTGATGACCCAGTTTTACTAGCTCCTCGACAGTGCTTACCCTGCTGCGTAACTGGCTGGCGAGATAGGGCTTGATATTTTTAAGGATCATTTTTACCATGTCACTTTCTGTTAGGGAAGGCTTCCACCTTTTGCAGAGAGCTCGATATGAGAATGCAAAATCCCTGATGGACTCCTTCTCTCCCTGGGTCCTCGTTCTGATCCGATCAGCCAGCTCATCTTCGTAATCCTCAGATAGGAAGGCAGAAAGAAAGGCTGATTCAAACTCACTCCATGTTGTTACAGAGGATCTGGCGACCTCCCACCAGTCAATGCCTTGTTGATGCCAGAGGTCAGAGGAGAATGGCCAGACTGGTTCGAGCTGATAGAAGGGCAACAGTGACTGAAATAACCACTCGTTACAACCGAGGTATGCAGCAAAGCATTTGTGAAGCCACAACACGCACAACCTTGAGGCGGATGGGCTACAACAGCAGAAGACTCCACCGGGTACCACTCATCTCCACTACAAATAGGAAAAAGAGGCTACAATTTGCAAGAGCTCACCAAAATTGAACAGTTGAAGACTGGAAAAATGTTGCCTGGTCTGATGAGTCTCGATTTCTGTTGAGACATTCAGATGTTAGAGTCAGAATTTGGTGTAAACAGAATGAGAACATGGAACCATCATGCCTTGTTACCACTGTGCAGGCTGGTGGTGGTGGTGTAATGGTGTGGGGGATGTTTTCCTGGCACACTTTAGGCCCCTTAGTGCCAATTGGGCATCGTTTAAATGCCACGGCCTACCTGAGCATTGTTTCTGACCATGTCCATCCCTTTATGGCCACCATGTACCCATCCTCTGATGGCTACTTCCACCATGTCACAAAGCTCTAATCATTTCAAATTGGTTTCTTGAACATGACAATGAGTTCACTGTACTAAAATGGCCTCCACAGTCACCAGATCTCAACCCAATAGAACATCTTTGGGATGTGGTGGAACGGGAGATTCGCATCATGGATGTGCAGCCGACAAATCTGCGGCAACTGTGTGATGCCATCATGTCAATATGGACCAAACTCCCTGAGGAATGCTTCCAGCACCTTGTTGAATCTATGCCACGAAGAATTGAGGCAGTTCTGAAGGCAAAAGGGAGTCCAACCCGTTACTAGCATGGGGTACCTAATAAAGTGGCCGGTGAGTGTAATGCTAGAAAATCTTGGCAACGTGTCAAATATAGTAAAGGATCTGGGTCATCTGATGGCCTTCCAAAGGTGGGAAATGTTATCTTAAGATGGTCACTTCTTACTACTGTAGTAATGGGAGGAGTTGCAGGAGTAGTCACTGTGGATGGTGGTGAAGAGATGGAGGAAGTGCTGGGTGGTGTTGGTATACTCTCCTTAAGAAGATCCACTAATTTCTTTTCTTGCATAATAATAATAATAATAATAATTTGTATTTGTAATGCACTTTACACATGAAGGAACATATCTCAAAGTGCTACAAGTACACAGATAAAACAATAAAATAGATTAAAACACTTAATAACAAAATTAAGAACAGTTAGTGACAACAAGAACAAGATATGTTTTAAGAAAAAGCGGTTAAAAATAAGTGGGTCTTTAATTTATTTTTAAAGACCTCTATAGACTGTGGCGCCCTCAGATGATTAGGGATAGCATTCCACATTCGAGGCGCAGCTACCTGGAAGGCCCTATCTCCCATAGTACGGAGTTTGGACTTAGGAACCTGAAGTTTGTGGCTGTCAGAAGAGCGAAGATGTCTGGGTGGATTATGCAAAGTAATGAGTTCTTTGAGGTACACTGGTGCGCTACCGTAGACACACTGATAGGTCAGGAGACAGACCTTGTCTGTGAATCAATCCTGAATCTAACAGGGAGCCAGTGAAGTTTTTGGAGGATGGGTGTGATGTGCTCAAATTTGCGAACCCCCGTCAGGACCCTGGCAGCGCAGTTCTGAATGTACTGCAATCTTTGCATGCTCCTGCCAGGGATCCCAACAAGGAGTGAATTGCAGTAGTCTAGTCTGGAGGAGACAAAGGCATGCACCAGCATCTCTGCATCAGAAAAAGAGAGGGAGGGGTGGAGTTTGGAAATGTTCCGGAGATGAAAAATTGCAGTTTTACAGGTGTGTTGGATGTGAGTGTTAAATGATAGGTGGGCGTCAAATCGAACCCCCAAGTTTGTTATAGAGGATGTCAAAGAAATATCATGGCCAGCAAATGAGTAGACTGTCAGGGGGGAAGATCGGAGTTGATGTGGGGTCCTAATGAGGAGACCTTCAGTTTTGGTGCTGTTTAACTGGAGGAAGTTATCCGTCATCCATGCCCTTGTCTCCTCCAGGCAGGCATTTAGAGTGGAGAGTGAAGGTGTAGATGAAGTGGGGTCCAGCCTGACATAGAGCTGAGTATCATCAGCATAGCAATGGAAAGCAACACCATGCTTGCTGATGGTGTGGCCCAATGGGAGCATATAAATGGAGAAGAGAGTAGGGCCGAGAACGGAGCCCTGGGGCACTCCACAAGTAACTGTGTAGGGCCTCGACCTGGCTCCTCCCAGGGCCATATACTCAACTCTATCGGTCAGGTAGGATCGAAACCATTGAAGTGCTGTATGTGAGATGCCAATGAAGTGTTGCAGACGATGGAGTAAGATAGTATGGTCAACAGTGTCGAAGGCGGCTGTGAGGTCCAAGAGAATAAGGAGAGATGGACAGCCCTGGTCAGCAGCCACAAGAAGATAATTTGTGACTCTGACCAGGGCTGACTCTACGCTGTGGCCGGAGCGGAAACCAGACTGAAATTTTTCATAGAGACTATGTGAATGAAGATGATTATGAATTTGAGTTGAGACAACTTTTTCAATGACTTTGGAGAGAAATGGAAGGTTGAAAATGGGCCGATAATTTGAGAAGATATCCGGATCGAGGGATGGTTTCTTAAGCCAAGGGTTGATAAGCGCAGTTTTAAGCGAGATTGGAAAATGACCCGATTGGAGGGAAGAGTTAATGATAGTAGTGATGAGAGGACTTAAAAAGTTAGCATTTGATTTGATCATGGCAGTGGGAAAAGGGTCCAAAGAGCACGTTGAGGGTCTCATACTGTGTATGAGAGTCTCAACCTGTCCATGTGTAGGAAGAGTGAAATGAGAGAGTGTTGGGGCAGAATTTGGGGTGGTGGATGGAATGATGGATGGAATGACACTGCCATTACAAAGTACTATTACTGACCTATAAAGCCCTAAATGGTTTAGCTCCTGTGTATTTAATGGACCTTCTATCGCCCTACAATCCATCGCGTTCTTTAAGATCACTAAATTCGAGGCTTCTAGTCATTCCTAGGATATCTAAGTCCACTAAAGGAGGGAGGGCGTTCTCACATTTAGCTCCTAAACTCTGGAATAGCCTTCCTGATATTGTTCGAGGCTCTGACTCGCTGTCCCAGTTTAAAACTAGATTAAAGACGCATCTCTTTAGCCAAGCATTTACATAATGCTTACCTTTTATAATACTGCTGAATCAGATCAAATGCATTTAATACTATAAACCTTGAATAGACTGTAGGTTATCTGTATAGGTTGCATATTATTTATAGTCATTACGTTCCTGTGTATATTGCGTGAATGACGGGTGGTTGGGCAGATATTGTGTTGCGGTAGGTAGTATGCCATACGGAACCGTTGTCCACTGAAACTGCCTATTCACGCACCAGTGGGGCTCGACAGCCTTAGTCAACGGGTTGGCGCGTATGGTTGGGTTGCGGAGAGATTGTGAGATTGTGGTTAGGTCTCAGCAGCAGGAGAGACGTAGAGGTCAGCAAGCTGGGCTGAGTTGAGTGGGGGACGGAGGGGGGTGATTTTGGGACGCAAGAGTCACTGTCTTCATGTTTTATCATTTACGACTGTGCTATGGAAATCATCATTATGAACAGCAGCTACGCTAATTATTTTCCCTTTGCTTTTCTGCTGTTATCTCGGGACGCGAGTCCCGAGAAAATGGCGTTCGTCAGCTCCAGTTTGTATCCAGCCTCTCACGGAGACTTCAGATGCTCCAATCACAAAGCCTGTGAAGTGACGACTCAACACGGGCCATATGGACTCTCTATGGTGGACGGCACTGATCCTCAACTACTCGTCTTAAGACCGGCGTGATTACTTGGACTTCCAAAAAATACTCTAAATGTTCCGATCCAATCTGACTTGTAATGCTGCCCGAATCATGCACTGTTCCTTCGTTGGCCAGAGGAGAACTGGCCCCCCGACTGAGTCTGGTTTCTCCCAAGGTTTTTTTCTCCATTCTGTCACCTGATGGAGTTTTGGTTCCTTGCCACTGTTGCCTTGGCTTTTGGCTTGCTTAGTTGGGGACATTTAACATTTAATATTCAATAATATTATTGATCTGCCTTACTTAAGGTGGACATTGACGCAATTTCTTTTAGAAACAAACTTTGTTATATTGTTTTCATGTTATCACTGTGAAGCGCTTTGATACAATCTGTATTGTAAAAAGCGCTATATAAATAAAGGTGACTTGACTTGACTTGACATTGCTTTGTATTAGGTTAGCGCGGATGGTAGTTATTTTTGTAGTGAAAAAATCAAGGAATATATTACACTGGTCGTCAGTATTGTTTTTATGCGTCAGGGCAGGTGGACTGAGAAGATAATTTATTGTTTTAAAGAGCTGTTTTGGATTTCTTGGATTATTGTTAATAATATTGGAATAATATTGTGACCGTGCTTGACTGAGTAATTTGGAATATGATCTTTGGTGCTCTCTATAAGCGATTTTATGGACAGTGAGCCCAGCGGCAACATAGCGCCTCTCAAGGACCCTCCCAGCCGCCTTCTGTCTACGAAGCGCATCAGTGTACCACGGAACAGAGCATGTAAATGTTACAGTCCGTGTCTTGAGGGGCGCATGGGCATCAAGTATCCCTTTTAATCCAATATTGTAATGATCGACAAGAGCGTCAGTAGTAGAGTGATCGGCAGATATGATTAGTTTTTGTAGATCATGTGACAGATGTTCAAGGTTAATTTCTTTTGTTCTGCGAAAGCAGATTTTGTGTTTAGGTTTATTGAGTGAGGTCAGCAATGAAAAGTCAAATGATATGGCATTGTAGGGGTGTGCGATATGACGATTTTTGATCGTGGACGATTAAAATGTCTCCACGATCTGCTTTCGAAGAAATATCGTAGTATCGTGCATTCTATCAGTTGCTGTTCTGGCGCCTCTGGCCCAACATGCTGAACAACGCGACGTATATTCACATAAAATGTTAACGCAGCGGAACGAGACACTGCAGTTCACAAAAGTTCATAATTTGCATGTGCTTTAATGCCTTGTCGGTTAAACATTTATTCGCGTGCTGATGCGCTGTTCTAACGTGTGCGTTTCTCAGCGCGTACATGTGAAGCTCACATGCACTAAAAGCCTGTCTACCAGCGCCTGGATACTGGACTAAGTTATCTTTCGAGTCTTATTGTGCTAATACTGTCAAATACACACAAGGTTTACATAAACAAAGTCAGTTATGTCTAAAGCGAAAGCAAACTTGAGAAAATTGAGAGAAAATCTGCTTGTCAAATGCGTGTAGATTAGACGCGGCGCGCACAGCTCTTAAAGAGACAGTAGCAATAGCAAACATGCTGCCGCTTGTCCTTAAAGAGATAGTTTACCCAACAAAAAAAAAAGTATCATTATTTACGCACTCTAATGTTGTTCCAAACCTGTATTAATTTCCTTCTAATATTTTTCTAATATTAATATTTTGAAGAATGTGGCTATCCAAACAGTAGCTCGTCCCCATTGACTTCCATAGGAGAAAAATATACGGAAGTCACTGCGGTACATCAACTGTTTGGTTACCCACATTCTTCCAAATAACTTTTATTTTCAACAGAAGAAATAAACTTATTCGAGTTTAAAAGAACTTGAGAGAGTAAATTATGACAATTATATATTTTTTAGGAGAACTATCCCTTAAATGTTAATAAAACAACAAAATGCAAAGAGAAAATCACTCACTCCTCTTGACTGAGAACTTTTAATAGTAGCTTTAATAAGTATCATGTATAATTTATACAGTGAAGTCTATGTTTTGTTTTATGTTCATTTAATTACTTTCTTCAATGCTACTGTTAAATACACCTACTGTAGCTGAAAACATAAAGCACTGTTTATTTAATTTGTATATTAAGTTGTGTATGTGTAATGTGTATCTTTGATCTTAATATTTAATAACAAAGAAAATAATGAAAAATGTTTTATCTTCGCCCCTGTCTGCCATTCTTTTTTATTTTATATTTTGTTATCTAAGGCTTTGTTTTTAAAATATGGACATTTAGTTTGGCTGTAATGCTCAGTCACAAAATAGTAAAACCAAGAATCGTGATAAAATCGTGAATCGTGATTTTCCTGAAAAAAATCGTGATATGATATTTTTGCCATATCGCCCACCCCTATGGCATTGTGATCAGATATGCCTAAATCATGTACATGAACATTGTTAACTGGAAAGTTTGTTACAATGAGATCCAATGTATGCCCTTTGGTATGTGTAGGGACTGTCACGAGTTGCCTGAGGTTTTAATGAATCAAAAAGTTGTAGTAGTTCAGTAGTATATATACTTGTTGGAGATTCAACATGAATGTTAAAATCTCCAAGAATTTCCACATTGTTTGATGTGGTGCAAACTGGCAAAAGTAACTCAGTTAGTTCTGCAATAAAACACGGATGTGATTTTGGTGGTCGGTATATGAGGATGGTTGTAAATGGAACCCCCTCCACGACCATTGCCCCTAGCTTTTTAAGTTGCCCCTAGCTTTTTCCTCTAAGCTTCATTAAGTGCAGAATACACTTCTGATTTATGCCAGGTCTCAGTGAGGCAAATAAAATCAAGCTTCTGATCAAATATATAGTTGTAAATAAAAGATGCCTTGTTGGTAAGTGATTGACATTTTAACAGTTCCATTTTAGTATCTGAAGATGGAGTCCACTTTATCAGAGAGCGCAGCACGGTAGAATCCACTCTGCGTTTCTCAGAACGCGCAGTGGGCGCAGTGGGTAGTTCCTCCGGCAGGGGGCATGGGTGTGGTCGGTTACAGTTTTTGAAGCGTGAACCATAGGCGCTCTGATGACGCTTCTGATGATGACGTTGGTGTGCGCCGGTACTGGCAGCTGTCCACAGGCTCGGAATAGAGCTCTCGGTGATCCTCTCGGAGTAAACAAGACGCCGCCGTGACCCTCTATGGATAAAGGGGGGTCGACGAAGGATGCCCAGTTCCTTGAGAGCAGCAATGTTCGATGGAATGAGGCAAGTGTTAAGTTCCAATAGCCGATTCGGCAGATAACGAAGCATGGTGGGTGTAAGAGTTGTTGTAATGCTACAGGTAGCAGCTATCGATGGATCCGGCAGACGTGGATAAATGATGACCATGTACACCAGGACAAGTGGCAGTGCTTGTAGTGACTCAGAGTGTAAGTGTGGCATCCACTGGAGATGGTGGAAGCCCATGTGGACTGCAAAGCTTGGTTTCAGGACAATATATGGTGGTAGCAGCCGACTAGCCGAGCCACGGACCAACGTAGCTCGATGAGCGAAAAGGCTTCAGCTAACCACAAAACTGCGGATGTCCCAAGGTTTATTTCATCAGTTTGTTCAAATTACTGAAAGCACTCAGATCGACGAGATCCCCAACATCCCAGGGCGATGAAAAAATAGCTCCAGTCACTCACCACTCCAGCAGCAGCAAGGGCAGCTCCAGGTAGGAAATATCCGAGCCTAGATGTTTTTAATATCCAAACAAAGTTTGGACAGAAGGGTCACTATCTGTTATCAGTTAAACAGATCATTAATACTAGTTGTAGCAGTTTTAGCATGCGGAGAAGCGGCGAACATCCAGCGCCAGCGTCCTCTCCTCATGATAGGCAACGCTGCATCTCGCTTCGTTTCACCATTTCAGTTTGGAACTTTTTAAAGTCTGCATAAAGGCTAGCAGTTTGGACGGAGCACTGATGCATTTCCGCCGTAAGCTGGTCGTGGCTTTTTTGAAAGTTCTGTTGCATGTGTGGCAGGCAGTACAAGAGAGGGAGGATAGAGAGAGAGACAGAAAGAAAAATCGACTACGCCACCCTGGTCGCTAAGCCAGGGAAGTGTCCTATTAAAGACACACAGGTTCGGTGTTTCCCTTACATAAATACTCCGAGACGTGGATATGGAAAAATACAAAAATATATTCTTTATTTAGACAGAGATAAAATACTGGCGTGCCAGGCAGTTAGGTTCAATTATAACATCACACAATAAACAGCTCACAGGACTCGTGGTCACCCGAAGCAGGACGAGCTAGTGCCAGACGTCGCTAGTCTCAGCGATGGTAAAAGAGCACCCACACGTGCACTACACGTCACTCAAATCACGTCAACCAAGACCAATCACTATGGATTGCAGACCACACACTGTGTCTCATCAGGACCCACCACCTTAATTGGACAACTAGCCCTCCAGCTCCGGGCCCACAGTGCCTGAAACACAAGAAATAAAGAATTACAAAAAAATAAATCAAAGCAAATAAATCAAACGATTATCCTCACCTATGGGTACCCATATACAGGACACAACATGCGAGACATACAATAATATACGTAACTAAAAGGAAAACACTCCGCAATCCACTCAAACCTGCACTCATCAGTGTCAGCGATAGTAAATGGATCGCTACGGGCCGACAGGAACAATCTCCCCAGGCCGGTTACCACTCACAATCCCTCTTTCCCTTGGGACCAGTCGGGGATAATCTCACAATGAGCAAAGAAAATAAACAGTAATTATAATACAAATAAAGCACAAAACACCCAAAACTAAGAAAACAAAACACCAATTACCAAGCAAACTGATAAATCAACAAGCAAACCCAAAACACAAAAGGTAAATTACACAGAAAAACAAAACAGAATTACACACGCGAGTAAAATAACTCAAACAAAAACATTAATAGGAACAGAACAGCAGCGACAAGTCCTAGAGCAGGCAAGTGTAGTCTTCAAGTGCCCTTAAAACGGCAGATCGATCCACCTGCAAAAGCCGAACTATGAGCTAAAATATGCACAGCATTAATTTACTGTTGTACAATTGATCGCACATACCAAACATGCGGAGATCGCGCCACTCGCCCAGTCGGCAAGAGATGAAAAAGCCCAATGATACGCTGGAATACACAGACCCCATAATATTAACTATTCGCTCATTAATTAAATACAGCCAAAAGGCCAAAGAGAGACCTACCAGGAAGTCAAACAGCAATACACCCCCGATGCTGAATGCAATTCATACCGAAACGGTGGTATCCGGAAAACAGCGCGTGTTGCCAGGCATGCAACCCTCAGCACAACGTGTGCTTTTCTGCGAACAGCCCAGAACCTGACAAGAGGAACACTCAATCTAATGTTCATTAGGCTCAAGCATAAAAACCAGCCGCCACACTCACCTCAGCCAGAGCACCAGACAGTCGCAACCATAATGACGTGCTAGAACGCGGTCGCACCTTCACGCAATCTCCGGTGACAACACCGCCACCTTAATATACCCCTTGGAAGGAATTACCATAATTATTATCAATGAATTGAATGCTGATCACCTGCGTGCATCTAGGGCGGAGTCTCACTCTACAGAGAGGACGTCAACAAACAGCGGCACTTCACTACACATGGTTTTGAGGTCCTGTTGAAGTTCCAGCTGAAGTTGATCCACCATGAAGCGCACCTCAGAGACAAAGGTAGTTTCAGCTTTTTGAAGTTCGCCTGTAATCATGAGTTTAATGGCTTTGGTTAGTTGATCAGTCTCATCCTCATCCTGTTTTTTGTTCGAAGCAACGAGTGTGAGAACTTGCTGCTGGTTGTCCTTAATTTTAGTAGCAAGCTTGGTATCTGGGGCCTCATTTATAAAACTTTGCGTAGGATTTGCGTCAGAAGTGGCGTACGGATGAAACATAGGACGTGCGTACGCACAGAAATATTCGGATTTATAAAACCGTGCGCACGCACATCCTACGCATTTTTTCCTTAATAAATCCCAATCAATTCTAAATGTAGCGCAGCTTTTGCGGCTTCATGTCACGCCCATAGTTGCCCATAAATAGTCCGTGAAACGCCCACAAGTTAATATTCATAGATTGCGAAATTATGGCAAACATAGAGAGGAAATCAAAAAAACGTAACTTCACTCAATGTGAAGTAGAAATTATCGTTGGCGAGGTGGAAAAGAGGAGAAAAATGTTGTTTGGAGGGCACAGTGTGGGCATTACTAATGCCAAAAAGGCACTTGAGTGGCAAAAGGTTGCAGACGCTGTAAATGCTGTAGCCTCACAACCTCGGACTGTAGCCGAAATAAAAAAGAAATGGTCAGACATCAAAGTCGAGGCAAAAAAGCGTCTAGCGCTCCATCGCCAGAGTGTGTCCGCTACGGGTGGGGGAAAGGGGACACCGGAGCTGACCCCTCTTGATGAGAGACTGGCGGCAATTATTGGGGAATCCCTATTAAGTGGAGTGGTGACTGAGGCGGAGGGGGACACTGACGCGCCAGATGCACCGGATGACACAGGTAAGTGAAATAAGTCAAATGAATGCAGTCAAGTCACATGTATGTAGGCTACACGATTACAATTTATTTATATAGAACAATCTTTATTTCAGTCACTGGGTGTTCTAGCTGGGCCAGTGCCAGTGGTTCAGAGGCTGCAGCTGAGCAGCCGTCTGTGCCCAGCGTCTCCACGGCATGCGGCTCTCAACCCTCCAGCAGCAGGCGTGTCCTCACCGATGCAGTCCTTGAAATGCAGAGGGAAGTCATTAACTCAGTCAGAGAGGTGGCAAAGGAGTTGGGTGAAATCAAGACTGTCCTAACTGAAATAAACAGCACAATGAGGGAATTCTTGAATAAAAAATATTTTTTTCCACACCTTTTGTTGTTCTTTACAAGCGACGCATCACTTCCAAACGCTGGCGCACAGCAGCAGCATTTGGCTCAAATGCCTGGGGATGGGGGTCAGGGTCAGGGTCGGGGCCAACACAGCAATCGGCGTCAGGGGGTAGAGGCACGTTTTTAAGCTGTGTCACATTGTGTAGCACAGCACATGCCAGCACGATTTTGGACACCTTTTCAGGAGTGTACAATAACCTCCCTCCAGTGCAGTCGAGGCAGCGCCATCTGCCCTTAAACAGGCCGATGGTTGTGGCACATGTTGTAGTGCCTTTCCTCTGCATTAAGTGGATTGAGGAAAGGTGTAAGCAGCCACTGTTTGAGGGGATATCCACTGTCCCCTGTAAGGATAGTGAAAGGGTTAAGACTTTGAAGTACAGTAAAATGTCTAGTAATCAAACGTAGCCTACCTAGAAGCCAGCCATCACGCACAGCACCAGCCTCGAGTCTGCGCCCAACACTGCTGTGTCTTAAAATGAATGAGTCATGGGTTGACCCAGGCCACCGAGCTACTACGTTAGTGAGCAACATGTCTGCATCACAAATAATT
Source organism: Rhinichthys klamathensis goyatoka (assembly GCF_029890125.1). Classification (NCBI taxonomy): domain Eukaryota; kingdom Metazoa; phylum Chordata; class Actinopteri; order Cypriniformes; family Leuciscidae; genus Rhinichthys; species Rhinichthys klamathensis. The sequence continues at coordinate 11,870,255 of NW_026606564.1, read as the reverse complement.
TGGACATTGATCGAATGGAAATGCTTTCGATTAATGAAAGCATTTTCATTCACATTCGGTGCCCTTATGGCAACATGAGTGCAGTCAATAGCACCGATAACGTTTGGGAAACCGTACATAGCTGCAAATTGAGCTTTCTTGTTTGCCTGTTCACCCGCCGTGTATGGAAACTTTATGGACTCATGGGACAAAGCTATTATGCCTTTTAAAACGTCTGGCATTATCCGGCTAAGGGTCGGCTGAGATATGCCTGACCTGTCAGCCAATTCCCTCTGAAAAGTGCAAGTCGCCAGGAATCCTAGTGTTGTTAGGACTTGAAGTGGGACTGGCACGGCATGGTTCCTCCGAGTGCTCCTCTGTAACGCGGGGGCCAAAAGACCGCAGAGGTCCAACAGGACAGCTCGAGGAAGTCGGAACCGGCTCATGAGCCACTCGTCCTCATTTGCCAGCAAATCTTCTTGCTGTCTGAAGATGCGTTCACTCCGAATCCTTCCATTTGCCACATCTTCTAAGAGCGCAAGATCAGCCATTGTGCATCATTACGCATTGTGATGGGGCATTTTATTTCCAATCCATTTAATTGCATCTGACAAGCTACAGATGTTGGTTATAATCTACTTGGAAATGGGAATTAGTTCAGCGCAAATGTAATTTCTTGCAGCTTTCTGAATGGTTGAGACATAGGCTACGTCATACGTTATTTTATCAAAAATAAAACAAACTAAAGGCATATGCATGAATACCATGATTCCGTAGCTGATGAAGACATTTTTAGTATGAAAACAACTTTCCCCAGAGGACAAATAATACAACTATTTATCTATCTGTCTATAAATCTATCTAGGCTATATATCTCCCTAATTATATATCTATCTGACTGACTATCTAATTGCATCTATATCTGCTCCGCCAGACGGACACATTGGCGAGAATATCAGTTTTGTACATTATTTCGCTCTGTTTACCATCTTTTTTATGAGGATGAATTGTATAACATGCCAATATTATTGCAGAACATATTTGACTTTTCTTTTTGGAAATATTAATTTGCATTTCTGTTTCAGATCGATCAAACGGGTGTTCGTGTAGGCTGTTGATTGTAAGACTTGCTTTGTGAAGTCTTCGTGTTATTTATGAGAGGCAGTATTGCCATTTCTTTTACACAACGGTCTACAGTTTCACACACTTTCACGTGTTTTTTCCATCTGCCGACGGTGTCGCCATTTCTCATTTCACCCGTTTTTGTGCGTACGCCTGGGTCAGAGCTTGCGTGAAGGACCGCACATTTTCCCGTCAAGTTTGCTTTTTATAAATACCAATCATTGCGTAGAGAGCGGCGTACGCCTTCTTTTGTGCGTACGCAACGTTTATAAATGAGGCCCCTGGTCACAGTGCTGAGAAGAAGTTGCTTTCACCCCCTGGGTAAGTTCAGAGACCGCTCTCTCCTGTTTCTTTATGAAGTCCAACAGTGTATCCCAATTACCTTGAACTTGTGAAGTAAGTTGTTGCATTTCTCTACCAGGAATGGGAAGTACACCGGGCAAATCCTGCCGTGCCACAGAAGAGGAAGTAGAAAGTTCCGGTGGTGACGTGCATAGATGCATAGGACCTGGTCCCTGGTTCCAGGTAGGGGTTTGCATTGGAGTGCTGCTGCCAGCCAAAGCTGTAGGAGCCCAGGTGCAGCTGAAGCGAACTGCACCTGGGCTCCTGGATAGCTGGAAGGCGTTTGGATGTATGGGTCATGGAAGACAGGAGGCGAAAGAGGTTGTCCAGGAGTAAACCGGGGATGTACTGCAATGGGCCAAATTGGGGTTGCAACATCTGGAGCTTCAATATCCACACACGTTGACAAAGGAGATGGTGTTGTGGTCATGATTCAATAGTGTCTCTGGAGATTCAATGAAGTGTGTAAAATGTTATGCAAAATGTAATGTATGTCAGTAGTAAAAAAAAAAAAAAAAAAATCAGAATAACTAACAAAATACAACCTTATTTCAGTGTTCAATAAACAAATTAACCCACCAAATTTACAATTTCTGTTCTAACACGTATTCAAATTCAAAGTCACACTTTAATCATTACCTTAAAGCTACCCTCAATTACTGCAACCAGGATATATTCCCCACACAGTCACATGCAAATAAGTAATCATATACACACACTTAGCACAAAAAAACACAAAATTGACAATTTGAGAAGTTTTTTTTGTTTTTTTCACAGAGTACAAGACAAGTGTCTTTTTTTTTTTCTTAAAGAGTTCAGTTCAAGTCCCTGTTCGGGCGCCACTTCTGTAACGGTGGCGGGCCCCAAACGAAATGAAAAATCATCAAGTGAAAGATGTATGTATAAAAAAAAACAATTAGTTCGGGCGCCAGACAAGCTTAATCTTGTCAAATGTTTTTCCTCGGAATAGCTCTTTAAGCCACCGGTTACGAATTAACATGAAGAAGAATCACACAAATGAAGTTCAGTTTCACAGTTAGATTTTCATAATTTTCAAAGAAATCAGACCAAAATCTCATTTTTACCATAAAAAAGAATCAAAACAAACTCAAACACACACCAAATAACTTTGGTTCAAGTTCAAAATCCTACAGTCTTTACACCACTGTTTTTGAATTGGTAAAATAAGTAAAAAAAAAAAAAACATTAAATCAAACTAACAATGAAACCAATCGTTTAAACGAAACACTTCACTGTATTATACAGATACGAAATACGTGGTGAAAGTGGTTGCGTGAATGTTTGGTTGGCTTGAAGACGGTGCATGCGTGTGCGTGCGGGCGTGTGTGTGTGAAAGAGCGTTTGGCCGATAATGGCAGGAAGGAAAGTTTTCGACGTGAGGGTAAAAACAGGGAATAACCTGTAGAACTTGCTCACTTGTCAGCCTCAAAGTCGACAAGCTTCGCAGTGCAGCCGGTGTCCAGAAGTGCAGCGCACCCTCAGTGCCAATCGCTAGGCAACTCACGCTCACTCTAGATCCACGAACAGCCCAAACACAGCGTCTCACTGACTGTGGATTCGTCTCAGGTAACCCGTTCCTTTTTTTTCCTTTCCCTTCCTCTCTTACAACTCCACCTTATATACTCGTTTCCTCACTTCCGGATAATTGATTTCCCTCCTCCCTCCAGTCACGCAACTTACGTTTTTTTTTACGCACCAAGTCAATGCTCTCAGATGAACAGTTTCAGCAGCATTTAAAGGAGAACTCCGGCGCAAAATGAACCTTTGGTCTAATTACACATTGTTACCTAGTCAACCGTTATCTGAGATTTGTTTTCATGATTATCGAATGTAAATAGTTTTATCTCTAAAAACAGTTTAGCCTATAAAGCTTTTATAACGCTAGTATATTGGGCATAGTGTGATGACAAATAAAAATCGCTTGTTAAAACCACTAACAAGGCTGAAAATAGACCCACACTAACACGGTAGCATAATGAGGGTCCCTACCTTCAAACCGAAGCATTGAGAACTTTGTAAGTGTACAGACAGTTTAATAAGAAGATATTTTAAACATACAGTCAACTTTGTGTATACAGGCAGAATCCATCTTTGAAATACAGCCTTTACCAGTCGATCTACGAACGCCGATCCAAGTGCGCTGGTGAGAATGATAAGGTGAGTGCGAACAGCAGCCTTGGATCGGCGTTCGTAGATCGACTGGTAAAGGCTGTATTTCAAAGATGGATTCTGCCTGTATACACGAAGTTGACTGTATGTTTAAAATATCTTCTTATTAAACTGTCTGGACACTTACAAAGTTCTCAATGCTTCGGTTTGAAGGTAGGGACCCTCATTATGCTACCGTGTTAGTGTGGGGCTATTTTGAGCCTTGTTAGTGGTATTAACAAGCGATTTTTATTTGTCATTGATCTATGCCCAATATACTACCGTTATACTAGCTTTATAGGCTAAACTGTTTTTAGAGATAAAACTATTTACATTCGATAATCATGAAAACAAATCTCAGATAACGGTTGACTAGGTAACAATGTGTAATTAGACCAAAGGTTCATTTTGCGCCGGAGTTCTCCTTTAACTCTGTGTCCAACAACTGTCAGGTGTCAACTGACATTATGCTTTGGGTCTGACAAACAGAGACTTAATGAACATCTGCTTGCTGACATTAATAGGTTCCTTGAAATGTTATGACTTGTCTATGAAAGGTATTGTATGTCTTTTTTTTTTTTTTTGCTATAATTGAATATCTGTAATATTTTGTCATGCATGCCAATTATCAGACTCTCTTGGAGCTCCACCTGTGATAGAGTTGTACTTATGATAATTAATTTCAGCTGATGACCCCTAATTGCTAATTTATCAACAAAAGGGTGAATGTTTGTTACAGTGAGCACTGAAGATAGCAATGTGCTGAAACGTTTGCTCCTGTTCATTTGTTTTTAATTTACTTTGCACTATGTCATCCAGCAATTTTTAATTTGTTTTGATAGACTTCTGTAGTCTGTACTGAATCCAGTGTGTGGCCAGCCACCTTCTTGCTCGTTTTTTTATATGAGAGGGATATGATGTTTGAATTAATTGTGTACTAATTATGACCTGCTTTGCAGCGATGGCCACTTATCATTATCATTAGCATCCTAAGGGACGCGTTAAATGCCAGGTTTTATCCTGGGACGTCTCTTTGGGGTCCTTGAGATGTTTTGACATGCCCTGACATTTGTGATTTTTTCAGTTGCTTGTAAACATATTAATGGCACAGGTGAAATTACACTCTATTTAGCATAAATAGGGCTACCATAATATGTGAGCAACATGTATGTACATGTTTGTATTTTTGAGAGAATATTGTTTATGCATGGTTATTGAAAAAACTAAAAATTAAAGTTTCTGAAATAAAGCCACATAACACATACTAAATGTGTCCACAAGACTTTTGACTAATGGAAGTTGTGGCCTAGAGTTTTTGCTTCAAAATGATCTGAAAATCATCCTGTCTAATCATTGACACAACACAATAGATTCTTTTAAATTGTGAAAAACAGTTTTTGTTAGCCAAGGCAATATGCGAATGGGCTTGAACGGCCCAACCCCATTGTGAATAATTAGGTGGTTCAAGAAGAGAAAGACCCGCATAATAATGAGCCTTTCATTCAGGTGTGTCACACAAGAAACAATGCAAGGACAACACACACAAACACATATATATATATATATATATATAAATGAAAGTCAAAAGCACATTTTTAGTCATACCTGGAATCAAATCCTGTTCAAATAGGTTATATGGGCCATTCTACAGAATTGGTTCAAAGTTAGAGTTGGAAACATCTTGAAAAGAAAATGGTCTTTTTCCATAAATGTCTTACTAGGCCAATACATTTTATCATACATATTTCAAAGTTAAGGCTTCATTATTTTGATATAGCTTGCATTGGAACAAACACTATAACATCTTAGGTGATTAGTTTATTGACAAAACATACTATATATTTAACATATGAGCAGAAAATGGAAGCTTTAGCTTAAGTTCTGTCAGGAAGACTCAATCAGCGTGCCATGTATTACCTCATCCCTATCCAATCAGGTGTTAACAGTCACAGTATATAAGATTGGTACTTACACTTGTCTGAGTTCGCAGATGCTGACGCTGCCATTCACCTCCATCCTCCCCAACCACCACCAAGACGGTACCTTCCCCTCCATCCTCCCCATCACCACCACCAGGATGGTCCCTTCCTTACCCCCAGGGGGTCGGCTGCGCCCCCGCCTTCATCTCAGGCGGAACATGCAGATTCGGCTAACCTCGCTTTGCTCGCTAAGGACGGGGCCTACACCAAAGAACTCATAAATTTATGCTTGCTGAGCTGTCAATAAATGTATATAGCTATTCAATTTATCTCCCGAGTCTTTCTGGTAGAACTGCTAACAAAAGCTTATTTGATGTCTATTTTAGAGTTAAAACTTTAAAATCTATCCAAAACTAGTCACACACACACACACACACACACATAGAAACATGATTCAAATTTAAACAGTAGGCTATTTTTGCGTTTACAGACACTAACGTTATAATATATCGCGATTAGAACAAAGCACAAGAATAAAACACTTACGTTCAGCTCGTTCCTCGAAGTGAAAATAAACCAGCACTTGTTCTGAGGTAGGTAAATGTCCCAGGATTATTCCTCACAGCCGCGCAAGACGATAGTACATTAATCTGACTAAATATAGTGTGTTTACCGAGTTTATGTGGGCGTTTACACGTCTCAATGTGTTGCTTCAGATAATTAGCGTTTGAATAGCGCGCGCTCTCCGTGGGCGTGTCACATTAGGAAAATAATCAGCTGAGAGAACGATAATAAGAACGGCTGACACCTCTCTCTTTTTATATAGATAACATAAACAGAGAATATTTATTTTAGTTTTAAATTAGATAATTTAAAAGTACAAACTTAAATGCTCATTAACATATATTGCTAATGTCTGGGTAAATAGTATTCGCTGAGTTTTGTTTAAGGGGGCTTTCACACTGGCAGTTTAGTTCGGAACGGGGCACGGTTCGCATGAAAAATCGCTAATGTGAACGCTGTCATGGGAGCCGGGTGCGCACTGGGGTACCGAACCCGAGACTACTTGGAAGAGGTGGTCTGAGTTCTGTTGCTCCCGAACCGTGCCGCGGTTCGCGTGAATGTGAAAGCAGACGGACTCGGGTGCGCACTTGTTCAGGAAGTAAAGTAGCCTGCGCATGCGTTTATAGCTTATTGTGATGTATTTATATAAATAAAACGCTTGTAAGGGATGATAGTGTTTATTTACCTTGGATACGAGCGAGAGTGATCCTGCGTGCAGTGTATTCGTGCATTGCGCTTGGAATCAGGGCAACAAAGTTGGAAATCCACTGTCTCCTAAAAAGAGTCCGTTTGCAAGCAACAGAAGTCCACCTTATGTGACAAACGCACAGTAAACCTGTAGTGTTCACTCAACTGCGCATAATAGCAGCGAATTAATAAAAAAAACAAAAAACAATATTGACCCACGTTCTGTTTTCTATCATGCGCCGTGCACGTTTGCGATGACGTCATATGCACGCAAACGCACCAGGGTTCGATAGAATCAAGTTGAGTGTGAAACCAGACCAACACTGCGGGGGGCGCCGGGAACAAACGCGCTCGGACCGCAGCAAACGAACCCAGTGTAAAAGCCCCCTAAGTTTAGAGACGTGCTCCAGAAAAACAATTCACGGACACTGAGAGGCAGAACGCACACCCTGTTTATTTTCTTTATTTTACAAAAGCACAATATTTTATTTCGATTGTAGGTGGGCACATAAAAAAGTAGACATTTAACAGTTTATTTTTTAATATTTCTTAACTCTGTATGACCAGAAATGATGGAGTAGTTTAAGTCTATTTTTCTACTATGTGAAAAAAATCTGCCAAAACGCACTGGTGCGTTTGCCGTCCCCAGAGGGTTAACTCATCCCACTAACCTTTCACCTCACCTTCACCTATCATCTTCATACCCAGCAATCCAGATCCTGAAAGCAATTTAAGGTGATAGAGAAAATGTTAGAGACCAAAGGAAAAATAGACAACATATGAAATCAACTATTACTCAACCACATCAAAAGTACGAGATAACACATCAGCCATAATGTTATTAACCCCTGTGATATGTTAAATATTGAAGTTATAAGGTTATAAAACCCACCACATAAACGGTTGATTAGGACTTTGCAATGAAAGCAAAATTTTCAGTGGACTATGATCCGAGTACACCAACATAGACATCACAATGTTGGAGTGCCCAGATCGGAATAATTTCACTCATGTATATAAAATATTTGAGAAAGGAATCATACGGGATGGTCCAGTCCGTCTTGATCTGATTGTAACAATACAGCCCCGGCTCCTACCTGACTTGCAGGAGCTGTTGTCAGTAATGATTTCACGTTGTGAAAAGCCCTCTGACAGTTAAAGGGTCCACTCAAACTTCATAGAAATGTTTAACATATCAGTCAACAGAGAAACAACAATGGAAAAATTAGGACAAAAGCTTCGATAATAACCAACAAGCCCTAAGAAACGCATCAGCTCCTTTTTGGTCATTGGAGGAGGAAAACCTTCAATAGCCGAAACTTTAGGAGGATATACTCTCCCCTGCCCCACCTCCTTACCCAAGGACTTCACTGAGGCCTGGGCAAAGACATTTTGACAGATTGACTATAAGGTGCGCTTCAGTAAGATACTCAAACAATGCCCGCAAATGCAGAAGATGCTGCTACCATGTGTCACTAAATATAATAACCCTCCAAACCCAAAATCACCTCATTCATTAATCTCTGTAAGGTTGCCAGCACGTTATACACGTAATACAGGATCTCAGATTCTAATACTATTCTTCTACATTTCTCAAAAGAGACCCGATAAAAACGCTGCAAATCACGCTGCAAAAAACCCCCAAAACATATTGCCTGCAAATCATTAACGTCCACATCATGGTGTATTAGATTTCGGACACTAAACAAATTAATTCTGATCTATGTCCATTGGGCAGATGACTTAAACTTGAAATTCCCAAGCATTTCAGAATTTCTCAAGGAGACTCTGGAGGCTTCTCAAGTGCTGTGGTGGCAACGGAAACGGGACTTATCATTAACTCTGTGATATGGGAAAATATGGTTTAAGCAGATTAGCATGACAAAGCTGGTCAGATTACTTTTGGTCAGGAGTAGCATTTATATAGTCTTGTTCCGATACCTTCCGTACAAATATATATGGGCCAGAATATCTGAATTATATATTGAATTATACATTGAATTATATAAACAGAGATCCAGGATAAGGCAACAAAACCAATACTTGGTCCAATACCAGACTGAAGACACAACATTCCGTACGGCCATCAAACAAACTTCATTTTTATTTGCACATTTAAAAGATGTTCTTGCACTTTGTTGTCTTGCAAAACCCATTAAGAGTTTAACCAATTTTGAGACTGTTTTTTGCCTCTTGCAAAACTGCGAGTGGTCCCCATACCATGTGACCAAAAACTGTCTTGTTTCTTCCAAACACGCAGGAAAGTGAATGAAACGTAATGATTTTAAGGCATTGTTGGGGGCGTTTACCATTTCGCATAGATCGCCTCAACACATTATCTTATGAATAGCGCACTCTGCGAGTGGGTGTGACCACATTAACGATAATTGGCTGAGCCAGGAGAAACTGTACATCTCTTTAGTTTCATACAGATTACATTGCAGGAGAATATTTGATTTAATGTGAATTGTTTTATTGTTTTATTTTAGACATTTCAAGCTTTCTTTAGACGTATGTTTTATGTTTGTGTGATAAGTATTCGCTGAGTTTGTTTTTTATTGTCTTTCAGAAAGTTCCTTGCGGAGACAGCAACAGCTGAAAGCGTACCCTGTTTATTTTCTTTATTTTACAAAAACACAAGGATTTGTTGTTATTGTGAGTGTACACAAATAAAAGTAGATCCTTTATAGTTTATAAATATTTATAATGACTTCATGTATGGCCAAAAATGACGGAGTATTTTAGGTTGTTTACCCAGTCATGAGGAAAAGTAGCGTTTCCAGAAGAAAAGTAGCCATTTTTCATGAGCTGAACTCAAAGATCTTTTTCTATGTAAACAAAAGTCAATTTCTCTCAAATATTGTTCACAAATCTGTGTTAGTGAGCACTTTACCTTTGCCGAGATAATCCATCCACCTCACAGGTGTGGCATATCAAGATGCTGATTAGACAGCATGATTATTGCACAGGTGTGCCTTATGCCGAGTTCAGACTGCACGATTTTCAAAATAATCGGGTCACTGTTGTTTTCACACTGCATGACTATCTGGGGTAACATTCAGTCGCTGCTGTGTTCACACTGCACGATGGATCGGCGACAGGAGGTTTCACACTGCATGACTTTACAAAAGAAAGAATCGCCGACAACTTCTGCCTGGTCCGCAAACTACGTTTCACAACCAAACAAACGCGAGAAGTGATAGGAAATAACGGAAGATCACGCGTGCGTGAGACCGGAGTTCTCGCGCAACACTGAATTTGTTATTAAAAATGATAGCCTACAAATTGTCTGTGCACTGATTTGTAGCAAAAAAAAAAAAAAAAAAAAGTTTATGCAGGAAATGGTTGGGAAGACGAGGGGAGCAAGGACTGTGTTTTGCAAAGAGAGTTGAGGGTAAATAAATAATTTAGCAAATGTCCTGCTGTTGCTGCTGGTCATGCAAATGTTTGTGCTTTGTTTCTGTTTGATATAATTGTAAATATAGGCCCATCTATTAAAATACTGATATTCTGGTCTATAACTCCTCCTCCTCCCTGTATCTTGCTCTCTCATTGGCTGTCGGTCATCGCCGATGTAGTTTCAGTCAGAACACATTCACACAGCAGGATTGTGAATCGCCGACAGGTCCAGATATTTAGCATGCCAAATATCTCACGGGCGTCGGTGACTCGTCGGCGATTCTCTCAGATCGCGTCTTTGCTCATTCACACTGTGTGATTGTCACTCGCGTGAACGAGCACCGATTTGCCTGTGATTTCGGGGATTTGTTGGCGATTTCTCAAAACCTGTCGGCAAGCAAAAATCGGGGCTAAAATCGTGCAGTCTGAACTCGGCATTAGGCTGTCCACAATAAAAGGCCACTCTAAAATGTGCAAAAGTGTTGCGTTTATAATTTTGTTCAGTGTATAAAGCCGCTCTGGAGAAAACCGTGATGTCATCGTCCAGCTCAGTTTAGTTCTCATATAATGGAGATAATGCAGGCAGATCAATATTATTGTTGAATATTAAATTAAATGTTGAATAAATTTAATGTCCCCAACTAAGCAAGCCAAAAGCCAATGGCAACAAAAAAAGGCGAAAAAGGCGAAAAAGGCAACAGTGGCAAGGAACCAAAACTCAATCAGGAGACAGGATGGAGAAAAAAACCTTGGGAGAAAAAAGGCTCAGTCGGGGGGCCAGTTCTCCTCTGGTCAACGAACCAACGAACGAACAGTGTTTGATTATGATTCAGGCACTACTTTTCTTCTGGAAACAAACTTTGTTGCATTTTCCTGTTATCTCTGTAAAGCTGCTTTGAAACAATCTATATTGTAAAAGGCGCTATATAAATAAATGTGACTTGAAACTTGAACTGAACGCAGGGAAAACTAGGTTAAATTAACAGGCAAACATGAACTAACAAGCACTAAACGTGACAGTGAGAGAGAGTCAGCTATTGGATTTTTGGACCGGGGGACGCGTTTGGTAGTTAAGGGGGCTTTCACACTGGCAGTTTAGTTCGGAACGGGGCACGGTTCGCATGAAAAATCGCTAATGTGAAAGCTGTCATGGGACCCGGGTGGGCACTGGGGTACCGAACCCGAGACTACCTGGAAGAGGTGGTCTGAGTTCGGTTGCTCCCGAACCGTGCCGCGGTTCGCGTGAATGTGAAAGCAACACGGACTCGGGTGCGCACTTGTTCAGGAAGTAAAGTAAACTGCGCATGCGTTTTTAGCTTATTGTGATGTATTTAGTTAAATAAAACGCTTGTAAGGGATGATAGTGTTGATGATTTACCTTGGATACGAGCGAGAGTGAGCCTGCGTGCAGTGTATTCGTGCATTGCGCGTGGAATCAGGGCAACAAAGTTGGAAATCCACTGTCTCCTAAAAAGAGTCAGTTTGCAAGCAGCAGAAGTCCACCTTATGTGACACACGCACAGTAAACCTGTAGTGTTCACTCAACTGCGCATAATAGCAGCGAATTAATAAAAAAAAAACACAATATTGACCCACGTTCTGTTTTCTATCATGCGTCGTGCACGTTTGCGATGACGTCATATGCACGCAAACGCACCAGGGTTTGATAGAATCAAGTTGTGTGTGAACCCAGACCAACGCTGCGGGGGGCGCCGGGAACAAACGCGCTCGGGCTCGGACCGCAGCAAACGAGCCCAGTGTAAAAGCCCCCTAAGATAAATTGATTGCATGCTGAAATCCAAATGAGGCGAGTCCGGGGGAGTGTGAACAGCCTTTATAAATGCAATATACTGTTGCTTCGTTGTCACAGTGAACTACGATGCTGTGTAGGTAGACAATTATTTCCCCCACAGGAAGGTTGCTATGACGAGAGGTAATAGTGCAGAGGATGTTACAGACTGCGGTGAGTCTAAAAGCTGAGGACGCTATGTATATGCGAACCAGCGTCCTTGGTAAAATCTCCTGAAACAGATGGAGGGAGCTGCGTTGGTAAACAGCTAGAAGTCGACGGGGAGAGTGAAGACTAAAAATATACTGTTTAATGTTATTTTTTAGTATTGTTTTTCTTTATTCATTTTCATAATAATTTCATAATGTATTTTATGAGTCAGAGTATGTTTGTACATGTGTGCTGATGAGAGATATGGGAGAGTTAAATATTTTGCTAAGAGGTCCGATGATGATAATACATCGAATGTGTACAATTGGCATGTTCTTTACAAGGAAAGGAATGTTTCAACTCATGCAAATGTACCACTAATGTATACAGAGAGGGATAGTGGATTGGACCATGTGTAAGCATGAGGTATACGTTCCATTTTTAAACATAAGCAACATGTTTTTCTACCTTACAAGGTAGACAGGTAGAACATTCGAAAGTCGCTCAGTGGTGTATATATAACTTCCATCAAGTCAAGCCATCTTCATTTATCTTTTTATCTTCATTTAGCTTTTAACAATGTAGATTGTTCCAAAGCGGCTTCACAGTGATAATAGGAAATTAAAGTAACAGATTGTTTTGGCTTTATGGCAGCTCTAGAATAAAGTTATTTTCCAGTTAAAGTTAGTTTTGATTGATTCACTTCCGTCGCAACGATTATTAGTTATTAACTTAGGGGCCGCTAACAGGACACCGTTCTAACAGAAAACTCTTAAGTTCTCTCTACGCAAACATTAAAAACTCGAACCTGTGAGAACGCTGATAGCGTGCACATGCGCATTAAGAGTTCATTCTATAGGTCTGCGCGTTTGAATATATGTGCGCAGGCATGTAGTCCTTCCCTAAAAAAAACAACTACTTGTCTGGCCTTAATTTATAATACAGAAATTTATCGCTTCGGCATAGCCACGCGAACCGGAATTATCCCGACAACGATTATCTGTAGAGAGGTAAGGGGAAGGAGGCCTTCACAGGGGAGGGACTAGTTGATACTTCAGGACTGCGTTGTCATCGCATCCAGACGCAGGTCCTTCATCTGTTCTGGATACGGCCTGGATGTGTATGCTAGGTCAAAGAAATGTGTTTTTAGTCTAGCTTTGAACTGACAGAGTGTGTCTGCTTCCCAAATAGACGTGAAGGACTATAATGTGTTAAGAGCTCGCTCAAGTACTGGGGAGCTTAACCATTTAGTGCTTTGTAAGTAATCAGCAATATTGCAATATTTTAAAATGTATATGTTTAATAGGGAGCCAATGCAGTGTTGACAGAACCGGGCTAATTTGGTCATATTTCGTGGTTCTGGTAAGAACTCGAGCTGCTGCGTTTTGGACCAGCTGTAGTTTATTTATTAAGCGTGCAGGGCAACCACCCAGTAGAGCATTACAATAATCTAGCCTTGATGTCATGAACGCATGAACTACCTGTTCCGCATTTGTCAATGAGAGCATATGACGTAATTAATATATATTTTTAAGATGGAAAATGCCGTTTTACAGGTACTATTCACGTGATTTTCAAATGAAAGATTGCTATCTGTCATGGTTTGGGATTTAGTTCCTTGTTGTTGTCTGTCATGTGTTTCCCTGTCTTTTCATGTTCAGCTGTTCCCCGTTAGGTTTATTAGTCTCCCCGGGTGTCTCTTATTAACCACGCCCCCCTTGTTATCTTGTTTAGTTCACACCATAAATACCTGGTTTTCACATTCACTTATTGCGAAGTCTTGTTGTACTGTGTGTCTGCATTTCCGAGCGTTTTCCCGTGTTTGTTTTTCTGTTTTTGACTTTGAATTGTTCTTGGACTCTGATTATTGCTGCCTGCCCTGACCTCTGCCTGTTTCTTGGATTCTCTCTGTGCATTCTCCATTGTCCTGTTTGCTGATTCTTGACCCTGCCTGTACGGCAATTCTATAATAAAGCTGCATTTGGATCTTCACCTCCAAGTCTCGGAGCAGTTCATAACAGAAGACAAACAAGCTAAACAAGATAACAAGGGGGGCGTGGTTAATAAGAGACACCTGGGGAGACTAATAAACCTAACGGGGAACAGCTGAACATGAAAAGACAGGGAAACACATGACAGACAACAACAAGGAACAAAATCCCAAACCCACACCGTGACACTATCAAAGAGCACACCCAGGTTCCTAACTGACAACGAAGACGTCAGGGCGTGAAGAAATATAGAGCTGCGTATCATCAGCATAACAGTGAAAACTAATGCCATGCTTATAACTTAAAGATGAATTGAACTGAAATTTGTAAAACGGTGACATAACAGATCTATTTTATTTATTATCATTGGTACAATTATTAAAATGGCAGAATTTGTCAAAAGGGATAAAACTGTACGTTGAAAATGTTGTTTTTGTTACACGGGCGCCGCCATGTTGGATTTCAACATTCGGCTACGTCACTGGCATGGTAGGCTACTCCGTTGCCAACCAACACCAGCAGAGCAACCATAGCATGTAAATAGTCTGAGGCTAGCTGACATGGCTGGGGAAACAGAAACCAACAGGTCTAGGGGGGGTTCATACTGTATTGCCCCTGGCTGTAGTAATGAATTGTATAGGGCTAAGGCAGCTGGGGTTATGATACATTTTCACAGGCTACCTTTGACAAGGAAACCAGCCCTCAAGTCAAGGCTAACGTTAGCTTCCTTAAAACTGTCTAGCCCTCCGACAGCCCCTGGATTTCGAGTCTGTAGTGAGCATTTTTTAGTGACAGACTATTTAGTAGGCCTGTCGCGATAGTCAATAAATAAATTAATCGCACAACAAAAAAAATTAGCTCGATAATTTTTCCGGCCGAGAAATTTCTATTTGCATGCTTGTTTGTTTTCCTCGTCTCTCTCTCTCTCTCTCTCTAGCAAAGAGACTGGATGACAACTCTCGATTCCTTAGCGTAGGAAGAGTGAACTAGAGCTTATTCTGCCCGAGCGATATTTCCCGACACTATATCCTTGAGACGTGCACTCCCAACGCAAGAGTGCTGCGCGTAGGGGTGTAACAATACATCGATATGGATCGATGTATCGATCAAACGTCTAACGATACGATGCATCGATACCACACATAAAATATCGATGTACGGTACCTTTATTTTGACACACTCCACATCCTCACGTAACTTTTCTCCGCTGAAATAGACGCCTGACAAGATTGACTGAACCCTTTGTCACAAAAGCCGGTATTTTCCACTGTCATCGCGAGTTCATGTTTTACAGTAGAAACAACAAGCCCCGAAAAGTCTGTTTTAGCAAATCAGTGCGCAGTATTCAGGTCAGGTGACAAGGCTGCTTGTCACTTTGAAAATACGCGCTAGCTGAGAGGAGTTTCGTCAAGCTGACTAAAAGTGATCGAGGATGGATTTCAGCGAACTTGATGAACCCGTGATATCTTCTTCGGGGCGTAAAAGTAAAATAAAAGCTGAAACTTTGTCACAGAATCTTGCTAAAACAGCACGTTTAGTGGTGAGTGAACAGCTCTCTGTATTTTGTGTACGTTAATCACAACAACAAAGTTTGACAGGCGTCTATATCAGCTGAGGAGATTAGCGTTACAAAGATTAACCAAGTGTTTTATTATGTATCATAGCAAATACTTGGCTTTGTTTAACTCTGAAACATGAAATGTGGAGTTATCTGCTTTTGCCACACAATATATATATATATATATATATATATATATATATACATCCTTTCAATGAACTTTAATATAACAGAAGAGTTCATTTGCAAAAACAGATAACTGCGTTCTTGTTCATTTTCATATAGGCTATCATGTTTTTTTTAAACTTGTAAATGTCCCAATTGGGAGAGGGTGTGCAATTTTCAAAGAGTTTAATTAAACATTCATGTTATATACACTCACCGGCCACTTTATTAGGTACACCTGTCCAACTGCTCGTTAACACTTAATTTCTAAGCAGCCAATCACATGGCGGCAACTCAGTGCATGTAGACATGGTCAAGACAATCTCCTGCAGTTCAAACCGAGCATCAGTATGGGGAAGAAAGGTGATTTGAGTGACTTTGAACGTGGCATGATTGTTGGTGCCAGAAGGGCTGGTCTGAGTATTTCAGAAACTGCTAATCTACTGGGATTTTCACGCACAACCATCTCTAGGGTTAACAGAGAATGGTCCGAAAAAGAAAAAACATCCAGTGAGCGGCAGTTCTGTGGGCGGAAATGCCTTGTTGATGCCAGAGGTCAGAGGAGAATGGCCAGACTGGTTCGAGCTGATAGAAGGGCAACAGTGACTGAAATAACCACTCGTTACAACCGAGGTATGCAGCAAAGCATTTGTGAAGCCACAACACGCACAACCTTGAGGCGGATGGGCTACAACAGCAGAAGACTCCACCGGGTACCACTCATCTCCACTACAAATAGGAAAAAGAGGCTACAATTTGCAAGAGCTCACCAAAATTGAACAGTTGAAGACTGGAAAAATGTTGCCTGGTCTGATGAGTCTCGATTTCTGTTGAGACATTCAGATGTTAGAGTCAGAATTTGGCGTAAACAGAATGAGAACATGGAACCATCATGCCTTGTTACCACTGTGCAGGCTGGTGGTGGTGGTGTAATGGTGTGGGGGATGTTTTCCTGGCACACTTTAGGCCCCTTAGTGCCAATTGGGCATCGTTTAAATGCCACGGCCTACCTGAGCATTGTTTCTGAACATGTCCATCCCTTTATGGCCACCATGTACCATGTCACAAAGCTCTCATTTCAAATTGGTTTCTTGAACATGACAATGAGTTCACTGTACTAAAATGGCCTCCACAGTCACCAGATCTCAACCCAATAGAGCATCTTTGGGATGTGGTGGAACGGGAGATTCGCATCATGGATGTGCAGCCGACAAATCTGCGGCAACTGTGTGATGCCATCATGTCAATATGGACCAAACTCCCTGAGGAATGCTTCCAGCACCTTGTTGAATCTATGCCACGAAGAATTGAGGCAGTTCTGAAGGCAAAAGGGGGTCCAACCCGTTACTAGCATGGGGTACCTAATAAAGTGGCCGGTGAGTGTATATTTGGATGTATTGCGAGTTAATAAACGTAACCGGTTATGTACACTTAGCACATAATATCTAAATATCGATTAATCGATCGATATAGCCCTGAATCGAATCGTAATCGAACCGTAGAATTTTTTGAGGTATCGGCAAATATCGTATCGCTGGCTGAGAGAATCGATATCGTATCGTGATTAACTGTCTGATTTACACCCCTAATGATCAGCGACTTCGTAATGAGATGACCAGCTCTCTTTGATGTGTCTGTTGTTTGTAACTGGTGTTTACTAGAATATGATGTGTTGTAAATAAATCCAAACAACCAAAAAGCCATTCTTTTTTAAAGCTCTCCTCATTTTTTGTGCAAGGTTCCTCATAATGACAGGGCCTGATAGCACCTGATAGGGCCATTATGGGATGGTCTTTGTCTTTCTCAGGTGTGAAACACATCAATATTCATGATGATTCACGCCTCCTTGCATAGAGCTTTCTCACACAAAACATGTCTTACAAATTTTAAATCAATATATTGTTTTATCTGAACGAGTACACATGATGATTTTCACATAGTTTTGAAGCAAATATTCTAGGCTACATGATACAATTTTCAATAGTCTTATGCATAAATAATAGGGGCGTCACGATTCTCCAAATCTTCGATTCGATTGAATTTTCGATTCTAAGGTCACGGTTCGATTCTCGATTTTTACATTTTTATTTTTTTTTAAAGCACAGGTTGCTATGCCATTTTTAAAATATACTTTTATGCAATATAATATCTGACGTTTGTTCGCAATGTACCACACTACATTGTCAAATTTAAAACATTTATTAACAACAAAGTGCTTATAATATAATACCTTATATCTTTAGTCAATTGGAAACTTAAGCAAAATAACCTGCCCATACGCAGATTATAAAATCAAATCAGTCATTTTAAACTGTCTGCGAAATGCAATTTCACAAACAGTGCGAGTGTTCAGCGGTGCCGCGTTTCTCTCTCTCAGTCTCTCAAAATGGGTTGCACAAGGCAATTGTCAAGCGCGCTGCTCGGGAGTCGTGACATGACGGAATTGTCACTTGCATAATCGGGCCAGCATTGCATCGTGAGTAACTAAAGTTTACCATTTGCACATCTTTAAGTCTTACCAGTTTGAACATTCAAGCGATTTTAAACTATTCAGTACTCGCGCGCTCTCTGAGAGATGGTTTTCTTTGCACACATACATAAAGCCGCCTCGACGGCAGATGACGACATTCAAGTTCACAAAACAAACAAACAGTTGTTGATTTAACAGATAAATCTATGTTTTTGTGGAGATGCCCTGCCATGTAAGGCGTGCTGTCAGTGGAAGAATATGGTACACGCACATAGCAGAGCTTGCAAACTGTAGCTTTTTTGAAGCGCGAACGTTGAACGCGAACGTTGACAACATAACTCACTGGAAATCCAAAATACTTCCACAACGGTGACTTCAATGAAAGAGTAGACGGTTCAAGTTCTGTCGATGGGTCTCCTGGATCTGCAGTTGCCATGCTATCTTTTGACTGGCTGTAGCTAAGTTAGAGGAGGTTTATGGAGTCAAAATAGGGCCATATATATCTGCAAAATAAAAGAATTTTTCGCAAAAAAAAAAAAAAGTTGTGCAAAAAAAAAAAAAGTTGTGCAAATAAAAATAGAGTATTGAGAAAAAAATGCTTTTTTGCGAGTAAAAAAAATTATTGCAAAAGAAAAGTTAACCACTGGGGGGAAAAATAAAGTTTAGCAAAGTAAAACTTCAGCAGCATTGACTTTGCAACACATATTTCCCTTTGCGCCGCTCCTTTAAATCCGCGTTTCAGTCATCCGTGCCTCTGCGGCGCACGCTTTCCTTTGCGCTTCCTTTTTCTTTGCGCCTCGCTTTGTGTCCCTGATTTGACGTGGGGGCGGGGTCAAGAGGTTGGGGGGTGGGGTCAAGAGGTTGGGGTGTGTACAAGGGACGAAGGCGCGTCCCTCTCGTTTACGTCATCAGCGCGAGCCCCAGACCGAGTGGATCGATCGAAATGGCGGAGCAGAGACATGCGGGTGATGGATCACAGGTATGTATTATTGATAGCTTTTTTATTATTATTATTAGACTCATATATTATTAATAACAGATACTTCAGACCGGCCAGAGGGGAATTTTTATGTGTGGAGAGCTTTCACTGAACATCATACTCTCATTTTTTGATGGAGATGGGCCTGTAGAGGCTTTTTGCATTTGAAATCTTTAAATGTAATCCGCAAAAAAAGGCACAATATAGTATGGGTGGTGGAAATAGCATTCAAACATACGTTACTGCATCCGCCATGTTCTGTTGTCATGTGACCCGTAACGTTATGTTCTTTGACCTGAGACGTTAAGAGTAACTGCAACCTTTACCTAGGCGTTATCACAAATAAGGCTGTCACGATTAACAGACATTATATTGTACATGATTTATTTATGAACAGCTTGTGGGTGAAATAGGTAAAATACTGTTGCACCCGAAAGCTAGAGGTCGCTCTCGTGCGAAAACTCAAAATAAGCGCAGTAGAGGAAGACAATAACACACATAACTAGTTATAGGAAATGCATATGAACATCATTTTATCAATATTCTTAAAACCTTCTCAGGTATTTTCATGATAATAAAGTATATTAACAATAATGATGATGTTCGACTGGTGTTGCTTTTTCAAATGCACGTTATAAGTGACTCAAACTCGAACTGCTTTTACATAGAGCAGCATTTCCTACTGATCAGAATCGTGAAAACAGTCAAATAAGAAACAATCGTGCACAAAACACACACAGATGCATGCACAGAACTCAACACGCACACACCAGCCAAACTCCTAAGGGTGTTTTAACTTTAGCTGACTCGCATATCAATTTGTAAATCATTTTTAATACATTTAATCAAATAAATTCTTATCTTTAGGTACATGGACCTAATGATGCCACAAGTCACCAGTTGGGAAGGATGATCATGGAAAGACTGCTATCCAAACTGCAGGATACAATGAGTCGCCTACCCCTAGATTTAGATTATTTGCAGTTTTTATGCGGTCATGAGCTTCTCTTCATTTCATCAGTCTATGATCAAATTTCAGTCCCAGAGGAACTCCTTGGCGAACTGTCAACCTTGAAAAACATAGTGGATAGGCATATTGACAATAACAATGAACCTATTACTGCCCTTGAAGTGGAATTTGGAGTTAGGGGGCCCCCAAAGTTTATCATCTCCAGAGAACATCTTCAGTACCTAGTTAATATGCAGCTATCTGTTACATGTATTGCCGAGCTTCTTGGTGTGTCAACAAGGACAATCAAACGTCGCCTCACTGAGTATGGCATTTCTCTAAAGGACACCTACAGTAAAATCACAGATGAAGAACTTGACATCCTAGTGAGATCAATCAAAGCTAAAAGTCCACACCTAGGCCATAGAATGGTGAAGGGACACTTACAAGCCTTGGGTCATCGTGTGCCATGGACAAGAGTTTGGGATTCCATGCATCGAGTGGACTCTGCTGGAATACTAGCAAGAATTACACAATTGAGATGTGTAGTCAGAAGGACTTATTCCGTCAAGGGCCCTCTTCATCTTGTTCACGTAGACACAAACCATAAGCTGATAAGGTATGTCATGCGTGTCAAGCCATTGATGTAATGCTACTGATAAAAGTATATGTGACCCTTTCTGTGAAAATATCACACATTGTGATCAGATTACATTATGTGAAGTCATTATTTGTGAGTTTCTGTGTTTTCTAATTCTATTTAAATTCTTTTAAAATGTATGAAGGAATATAAGTAATGGCCAAGATTTTTTTGATATTTGATATTTTTAATCCTTAAAAATGACTTTTATTATGCATGTGAGTTTCTCTACAGTTTACATACGCATTTCAACTGGTAATAACAGATTATCTTTTATTAGATATGGCCTTGTGATATTCGGTGCCATTGATGGGTACTCCAGAAAGGTATTTTTCTCTTTAATGCATTGTTGGTCTATAAATTTTGTACAAATCAAATTCCTGATGGAATGCATAAGTCTAACTTTACTTTATGTCTCTCAGATCATGTACCTTGGAGCTGCAACTGATAACAAGGCATCCACTGGCCTCGGTTTTTTCCTTCAGTCGGTGGAGAGACATGGATTTCCATTGAGGTAAGACAACTTACATCATTAGTGTGTATGAATGCTTTGCTCCAGTAATGATTGCTTCTTTTGTGAACGTCACTTTGGATAAAAGCGTAAGCTAAATGTAAATGAATCCCTGCTTGTTTAAACACTGTTAGGTTTCTTTTCTAAAATACCTTGTCATATTTAATTTTTTGCATTTAGAGTTCGAGGAGACCAAGGCGTTGAGAATGTAGAGATTGCCAGATGTATGTTTTCTGTGCGAGGTTGTGGCAGGGGAAGCTACATCTCAGGAAAAAGCGTGCATAACCAGCGGTAAGCAGCAATATAAACTAAAAAAAAAAAAGTTCGTCGAGACAAACTTTAAGTTGACTTGTGAAAGTTTGGACCAGAACGTTTAAAGTAGTTTATCGTTTAAAGTCGTTTATCGTTTAAAGTAGTTTATCGTTTAAAGTAGTTTATCGTTTAAAGTGTTGCGCCAAACTTTTGTCCGGAAAAATAATGAGAAGAATAACTAGAAAAATTGCATTTCTTGTGGAACATGCGTGTGAATGCTTGAAATGCAAAAAAGAAAGAGATTAGTTAGAAAGTTAGATCAGTTAGAAAGATAGATAAGTTAGAAAGAAAGATAGATAAAGTTAGAAAGAAAGAAATATTAGTTAGAAAGATAGGTTAGAAAGAAAGGTTAGAAAGAAAGAAAGATTAGGTAAAGAAAGATTAGGTAGAAAGAAAGAGAAAGAAAGAAGGATTAGTTAGAAAGAAAGGAGGATTAGTTAGAAAGATAGATTAGTTAGAAAGATAGATAAAGTTCATTAGTACAAATAGAATGGTAGTTTAATTGAGTCTAGGGCTTCAGGGAGTTTAGATTTGAGTTTTTGTGTTGTACACTACTGGGCCACCGTAGTCTTGGCTCAATTTGAACTTTTGCAATGAAAGTCAATGGGATTTTTATGATTTTTAATATTAATTTGTAAGAAATCTGAAAGTCAAATCAAAAAGATAAATAATAGCACACAAGTCCTTGAAAAGCTGAACATTTTGATAGTTTAATGGTTTTTGTAGCACAAAGTAGAGAGGAGTTGAAAGCGACCACGGAAGAATACGGAATAATAAAGATTTGGATTTCAACTAATAAGTATGCAAGAGAACACTAGTGTTGCCTTGCCTTTGGCAAGCACCACTAATAATAATACGTTTAAAGACAACATCAGTAAGTTGGCTCTCACAAGCCAACTTAATTAGTTAAAGCTTGATATGAATTTTAAAGTGTTCTGTTTCTAAGAATGATGATTTGTTAAACATTACTCACTGTTTTCTCTTCCATTTTTAGCATTGAGCGCCTTTGGCGTGACATATGGATGGCAGTTACAAACATCTATTATGATGTTTTGCACAGCCTTGAAGAGGAAGGATTTCTAGAGCCAACCAACAGCCTTCACCTCTTTTGTTGTCACTTTGTGTTTCTGCCTCGTCTCCAGGCCAGCCTCGACTCCTTTACCAGCGGGTGGAATAACCATCCTCTCCGCACAGAGCGTAATCGAAGCCCAGACCAGTTGTGGGAAATTGGACTCCTGCAAAACCCTGTCACTCCTCCTCCAGTCCTATCTGAGGTATTTTAAGAATTTGTCTTTTAAAGTATGTAATGTTTTCATGCAAGATATTGCCCCAATGTCCATAAACTATTACCAACTTTTAACAGATTGCACAAGGCGACGATTCTGACTGGGACACAGACAGTATCTCTGACCAGCCGTGGACAGGAATTGTAGTTCCTCCAGTCGAATGCCCCTTAACTGAAGAACTTAAGGCCCAAATTCAAACTTTTTTTAACCCAACCTCACACTCTCAAAACTATGGAAGAGACAAGTATTTAGAAGTTTTAAATTTTGTGCTGCTTCATTCTTAATTGACACTAAATCAATCATTGAAGTGACCAAATGATCCATTTAGAAGCAAATTAACATCCAATTCAATAAAAAACAAACTTAAGTTGACATTGCATGCTTGTTTTATTTTCTGGATTGGCTATATTTAAAGCAGAAAAACACTTGCATAACAACTTGTGTTCTCTTAACACATGCATTAAGATATTCAATTTTACAATATGTAACATGTTGTGTTCTCTACGCAAACACAATAAATTGCAAAACCATAAGAACATTTACCAATGTATAAAAGGTCTTTTTCCTGAACATGTACAATTCCATACATTAAGTACCATTTTAAATTCTGTTAAAACCGTCGTCAAACTGAATGGCTTGCAACATGACTGATTTAAAAGAACTGTAGTCACCCATGTGTACCGTGGGAAATGTAATTTTTCTGGCACAGGCACTTACAACTGGGAAGCATATTTTATGTTCTGGCATCCTCTGCATACACTCATGGTCAAAATGAAGAGAAATTTTGAATTCTTTGAGTTCTGACATTAGAAGAGGCTTGTGTCCCTGGCCAGTGAGCCATTGCATTACACGGGGGACAGTTAAGGGCAGGATGTCTCCATCAGGGTTATCCTCTACAAGCAAAAGAACTTGTTATCTCTAGGGTTGGTATTGTCTGAATTAGATCAATTACATTTTAACATTAATTTGTGTAATCTGCAGTTTTTTTAACAATATTTATACTAAATCAACTGTCAGTTCATACATACCACAGCTTTCAATTTCTTGGAGAAAGTCTTGCAGAAAGTTGATTATAGCCGTTTCATAAGTCTCTCGTACTGATCCCTTCTCCGACATTTTCGGAAGAATGTTCTGCATGATGAAGTCTGCATCAGCCTGTGGGAAAAAACAACCATTCATTTTCAGGTACATATACAAATATGCATTTGGCTTTTATCCAAAGCTACTTTATTACTATAATAACATTTGTTTTAAGTATGTGCAATCCCTGAGATCGAACCCAAGCCCTTGGGCTATGCTAGCACTGTTATCTAACCAATAAGCTACAGGAAACCATTACTGAGGTATTAAGAGCAATCCATTTTCTAGTGTTTGACAATTATTTTTTAACTTGGCAAATAATAATTTTCCTATATATAATATTCATAAAATCAAACCATTTCTAAAATGAAAAAGTTATATTTTCAGTTATTGATACCTTATCATCATCATCATCATCCACTTCATCAGGGACAAAGAACTGGCGGCACAGTCCGGAATGGTTTTCCAGGAGGTCCACAAAATTATAGACTTCAAGACCTTTTCGGATATGCTTCATCAAAGGGACCAAACGTAGAGTTGCATGCAGCACAATTGATCTGAAAAAAGAACCAGGAAATTCTTGCATAATATAGACAGTGTTGTGGCTAATCAGTATATCTGGTAGGCAGCAAAATTAAAACTGTTTGCAAGGTTTAAAATGTAAAGAAGTTATAAGACTTTTTCTGACCTTATTATGGCCTCTTTGTTCTCAGGTTTAATGGCCCCAGTAAAACCACAGTTAATTATTTGATCATTCCATGCAGAGAGATCAGTTTCTTCTTCCTCCACCTGAAAACACAAACACGTAAACTGTGACAAATGGTGTGCTTGCGTAGAAATAGCTTTTATGAAATCAGTTTTTTTTTGGAGAAAAAAATTGCTACCTTTTTAATCAAATTATAAAGTTCAGCATCATCCACATCATCTATAGTGAGAGTTGATTCATCCAAGTCTCCAGATGAGAGATAAGCAAAGCACCACGGCCTCAAGAAACGGGGGGCAGGCCCACCCTGAGCGAGACTAACACAAAACACTTCTCCAGCAGTCCTGAAAGAAAGAATACAAAGTAATATTTAGTTTTATGCAAAAATGACAACTGACATGTTACTACAATGTAAAATATTACTAACCTAAAAAATCCCTTCTCCAGATTACTTAGGGAGTAGATGGGGCTCTTCCCTCTCTGGTGTCCTCTATGCTCAAAGAGGTGTTTTTCAATCTCACCAATCAAATCTACAAACAAATATACAAATGCACATGTTAAAAAAGAATGTTATTTACTACATTGTACAATTATAAGCACATTAAAACATACCAAATCTCATAATGACACATGTGGTAACTGTTTATTTTTTTTCTAAACTTTAAATTGTTACGATGAATATAAAAACCTAATAAGGCAATTGTGAACCTGACTTGCCTGAAAGAAATTCCTTACGAATGGCACCTGTGTCAACACCTGCTTCCCCCAAAAATGTCACACGCAAAGTATTGCCCGGGGTTCCTCTCTTTTGTCTTTGCCACTGCACCATAGCTCTTTGATAGAAGTCATTTCGAGAAACACAGATCTTGAAATCTTTGCCGTCATCCACCCTACTTGCCAAACAACGCAATACATCATCTGGACTATAAAAACAGGAAAAAAGGATTAGTAAAGAATTCTGATGTCTCAGGGTTGTTAAAATGTAATAAATAGACTGTACCATTTCATGTCTGGGCCTTGGTTTTGCTGTACTGATGTGCCACACGGAGGACTGCTCTCATAATCCTGTGTCTGTAATATACTGAGTACATACCCAATGGTTAGATTGACTTCTTATAACATTTACAACATGTTATAACACTTATAATACTCAAAACATGTTTTTAATACATAACCTTATTAAATGTCTGTAAAAGAAATAACTTTTCATATCATTACAAATTACCCATCTCCACAAACACTTGCATGCATGGGCAACTCTGTCGTGAAAATGTGTCTAAACAAATGGGACACTGTCCCTCATCCTATAAATGGCAAAAGGACAACTGATTAAGTATTATACAATAAAATCCCAATTAAAACACAATTGGTTATTTCCAAACTCCAATCAAGTAATTTGTTTAATTTGTCACTTTAAATACTTTGGTCACCGAGTATTTTGCAAGATCTAAACAAGCACTCGCTGTTTCAGTTTTTTTTTACTTTACAAAAAACATTCTGATTCAGTTCTAAATGTTTAGTAAATTGTATTGACTTCTAACATTTGTGTAGTGTTTTAAAACTATGAAAATAGGGCATTTTTCTCAACCAGTGTTATTTACCTCTTGCAAAATGGTCTTTATGTACCAATGAGAGACAGTATAATTACAATCAATTAATCAAAAGTGCTTGACAATAAGGCACTACAAAGAAAATACCATTACCGTTAGTAATAAAATCTTAACATTAACTAATTAATTTTACTAACTGCACTGGTCCTTATGCACTTATATTAAAATGAAAAGCAAATGTATTCTCAAATATTTTGAATATTAAAAACACAGCATTTTCATTTAGCTCACCTCAAAACTTGTGGTGGGTGTAGGAGACCAAGTTTGTATTGAAGTGGTGGGTGTAGGTGTAGAAGCCGGGGCTGTAGGGGTAACTGCTCTGGTAATCTCACCAACTACTTTTACATCTTCATCATCATCATCTTCAGTAGTCTGAAATGACAAAACGAGATATATATTCTGCCGAAAAGAAAACTTAACTGAAAAATGTTATAATAAATTCTACTAAAAAATGTCATTGTGTAAACAACATACCTCATCATTAACTGACTGTGTGCAGCCACCACAAGATTTAACATGCAAGTACAAAACTGGTAGTGGCATTGTGGTTTTACAAGTACGACATTCAACCTTCGGCATCTTAGCAAACTCTTCTGCTGAGAATGGCAGTGGATCAAGACCCAACTCATCTTGAAGAGGGACCATATACAGTCCTGTTCTTCCCGTGGTGGTAGCCATTTTGAGAAGGCTTCCTGTATAACCCTCGGAGTCTGGAGGGACAACAGTAAGCTTTCTTCTTCCATTCCCACCTGACAATTTAAAAACACATTAACAAATCCAGCAATAAAAAGGTCTTTACTATATAATTGGGCTTTATACTGTAGCTAAAAACGATGTCAAAAAACAGTGCTTCCCATATTCTATTAACACTTCCCTGTGTACTATTATTAAAAAAGGATGTAGCCTGGGATTTAAGGTTAGAATGCCAGGGGAAATGTTCAATTAATAACTACCTATGGAAATTACTTGCACTGCAGTATACTCTACTCAGATATTCATGTTTGTGTCTGTTCTGGTTGACAGTACAGCATACCTGGTGCCTTATAAAGTAACCACCCTCCAGTAAGTGACTTCATCTTTGGAAATTCAGCTTCAAGGAGCTTGCATAACTGAAATAAACATGAAACAGAACAAGGGTTCTCAAACAACCATACAAAGTAAAAACTAAATCTTTATCACATTGAAAATTTTACGTGCATTTGTTTGTCATTTTTATACATACTAATTCACATTCACATTTTACTATGTTTAAGCAAATTATGTTCATTCAACTCTGCATGTTTTGAAAGTGGAATATTACTTTGAAGCAGTTAATTATATATTATTCGCAGGGTGATATATAAATAATCCTGCTCTAAAATCAGATGGCACAAACTAACAAATTAGATTGTACTATAAAATGAACTTACATCCGAATGGTTCACATTGGATGAAATTGTAATCACCCGTTTTCCTAGTCCGGCCTGGAGTAGTTCAAGCTCTTCAGAAGGTGTGGGTGAGGTGTCAGTGTTGCTGCTCATTAAATATATGGAAACAGCAAATGGTTTCCAAGGTGTGGCTTTCACATGTATTTGTGGATTTGGAGTTTTCTTCTTCGCTTTTTTAAACATCCCAGGAAAAGATCTACAAATAATAAAACAATGTTAATTATAATAGTAAACATTCAAAAGACAATTATTAAGATAATTAGATGTGGATGCGGCAACCTGGCCATATCCTGCTCTATTCGAGGCTGAGAAATAGCAGGAGGCTGCTGTCGTTGTTGTGGCTGCTGCTGCTGACCCTGAGCTGACTGAATCTGACCAAGGCTTTGGGTCAGAAGACCTATTAAATTCTGTGCAGCTGTACAGACATCTGAATATTCTCTCTGTTAAATATGTCATGACAACGTCATATAGGATTATCTGGATCAGGGGTTTTAAACTCAGTTCCTGGAGGGCCACAGCTCTGCACAGTTTAGCACAAACCCTAATCAAACACATCTGATTCAGCTAATCAAGATCTTCAGGATTACTAGAAACCTCCAAACAGGTGTGGGTTGGAGCTGGTTTGAGCTAAACTGTGCAGAGCTGTGGCCCTCCAGGAATTGAGTTTCACACAACTGATCTAGAATAAGTGCAGTAACAATGTATCATATAAACAACATCACAGCTTTTAAACATAGTCTATAGGGATGTGACCTACTGTATATAAATCAACTTGTTCGGAATCAGAAAGAGGTTTATTTCAAATTATGTTTGCACATACAAGGCATTTGTTTTGTATTATTTGTTTTCAATTTACAGTATATTTTGAGAGACACCTTTGGCATCGTTTATAGTCCATAATACAACTAGGGCGTGGATAATAATAATTATTATTTATTAATTATAAAACAACGTGAAAGGTATGCATATTGAGAGAAATGTACAGCCGCCGACGATTAGCTAATCGCCACATTAACCGCATTAATTGATCTCTAACTTACTTAACTTGAGCAAACGCGTTGATACACATAGTTACATATAGTTATCGGTCTATCTAGCGAACTTGAAGAAAGCTATCAATAATACATACCTGTGATCCATCACCCGCATGTCTCTGCTCCGCCATTTCGATCGATCCACTCGGTCTGGGGCTCGCGCTGATGACGTAAACGAGAGGGACGCGCCTTCGTCCCTTGTACACACCCCAACCTCTTGACCCCACCCCCCAACCTCTTGACCCCGCCCCCACGTCAAATCAGGGACACAAAGCGAGGCGCAAAGAAAAAGGAAGCGCAAAGGAAAGCGTGCGCCGCAGAGGCACGGATGACTGAAACGCGGATTTAAAGGAGCGGCGCAAAGGGAAATATGTGTTGCAAAGTCAATGCTGCTGAAGTTTTACTTTGCTAAACTTTATTTTTCCCCCCAGTGGTTAACTTTTCTTTTGCAATAATTTTTTTTACTCGCAAAAAAGCATTTTTTTTCTCAATACTCTATTTTTATTTGCAAAACTTTTTTTTTTTTTTGCAAATTTTTTTTTTTTTTTTTCCGAAACATTGTTTTATTTTGAAGATATATATGGCCCTATTTTGACTCCATAGAGGTTGACTCGCAGCACTTGTTGAAGGACGCGTGTTTTTTCCGTGACATGGGGGTGTGGCAGCATCGACGATTCCATTTTTTAATTCGACGTTCGAGATCGTGACTTAATTTCGAAATCGTGACACCCTTAATAAATAACCAGTATGGGTTTCATGACCTTATTTCAGTGACAATTTCTTTTTGTTTTTTCACAAACCACGCATAAACATATTATTGTAGCAGAGTTTGTGCTGAATAAAGTGTAATAAGACTTTTAGCCATGAAAATGTCACAAGTAATAGAAATAAGCACAAATGTCAGAGCATGTCAGAACACATCCAGGGCCCAGAAAACACGTCAGGCCCCAGAGGGTTAAGCCTCGAGAAATGAACCATTTTATGAACCACTTATGCTTTATGCTTATTGAGGCTTCATCTCGCCACCACTACTATCTCCAACTTGAACAATGAAAAGGGTAGCACACATAAGTACACGGTGGCAAGAGTAGGCACACACACAATGAACAGGCAAAACAAGAGGGAAAGATGACACATTATAAAGGGAGAGCTGAGAAGATGAGGAACAGGTGAGCACACTCAGACTAATGAGGACTCATCAACGACTACATTTTAATTTATGCAATTGGCAGACGCTTTTATCCAAAGCAACTTACATTGCATTTCAAGGTATACATTTACATTCTTATCAGTTCTTGCTTTCCCTGGGAATCGAACCCATGACCTTGGTGTTGCAAGCGCCAATGCTCTACTGTTTGAGCTGCAAGAAGGCTAAACTAAACAAGAGGGCGTGGTAATTGGTAACAAGGAGGCAGGAACAGAGGAGCACATGGCCAACACAAAAACCATTGTGTGGTTTGCATTATTTGCCTGCGTGTTCATTCAGTGTTTGGATTATTAATAAAGCCTGAGTTGTTTTTTAATCTCCTTCATCTTCGTGCCAGCTGCCCACGTGGTAACACTTATTTATACTGTAAATTAAATTTAGCAAATAATTTAAAAAGTTGCCACTCATAAATCACCGCAAGGGAAATTCTTTGAACACGACAGCCCTATTCTTCACTTACAAAAGCTCAGCGGTTAAATTTTTGCAGGTAAATAAGTATAGGTAATCACTAGCTGTGTTTACATGGACACTTATAATCGGATTGACGGCTTAATCGGACTAAAAAACCTTCATGTAAACACCTTAATCGATCCGATTGAGCTCGATCCGATTGAAATTTCGATCCGATTGAAAGGGGTGGTTTACTCCTTTTGTAATCCGATCAAGAGAACATGTAAACACTTGATCGGATTGAAAACCGAAACTAAAAGGACTGCGCATGTACAATGACGTTAAAATAGCGTAATGACGTATGACGCACGGAACGAGCTGTTCTTCCTGTTGAATAAAGTTAATATAAATGAGTGTTCCGTTATTAAAAAATTCTCATTTCACTCAGCGTCTGTGAAGTGAAGCAGGACAACGTCCCACCAGTGCTTGTTTCAGATTATCATCCATGGACGACTGGTTTTGGGCGCGGGGTTTTACTGCGTGATCAATATAAGCAGCGCGGCAAAACGGTTCATGCTAATCGTCTCCAAATCATGACCAGAGACGGATGAATATTAAGTCTGCTGTTTAAAAAAAATAAAGAACCAATAGAGGAGAATATTTATGTGCGATCAGCGGCATATTCGTGCAGTGTGCGCATGTCAAAAAATCAATTCCGATTTGAATCTTGTGACATATAAACGCGCACATCAACCCGATTACTTTATTTATCGTTCATGTAAACACAGTGTTCGGATTCATCAATCGGATTGATTTCATTCCGATTGAACCATGTAAACGCAGCTACTGGGAAACACTGCAGTTACTTTCTACCAATACAGCTGTGCAAAGTACGTAAGCAGGTAGTTTTTGTTTCCATTAATAGAAAAGCTACTTTCATGAACAATGGTATTACATAGTATACAAAAAGTATGTAATTTAGGTCTTAAGTTTTTCCAGGTTGAAAAGGACCGTAGCCAAACTTGTTTCATCATCAACATGCTTTTATTTTTTGCCCACAGGTATTTTATGTGTTCACTATTTGCTTAATTTTCTCCTTATCCACCTTATACAAACAACGACATCTGTATGGTGTTATCGTTTATATGTTTGAGAAATAGCCTAAACTTGTTCTCTGGAACTTAAATTTATCTACGGGTATAAATAAAGGAATCTGACCTGATTGGACTATGACGACGTCAGCTGTACTTAAGAGTAATTTTAGGTGAGAACAACTGCCCAAGAGTGTTTTTTCCAACTGGCTTGCCTGAAACCATGACCAAACTGGAGGATGGGGTAAGGAGTCAGTGTAAACTACAAGATCCGTTTCGACTGCAGTTCATGACTAGTTTATGAACTTGACTTCCATTAATAAAATAAAGAACAAACACACAATCAAAATAATACACATGACTGACTCCTTCACACCTCTGAATGTTACTCTGTCTGGCACATTGAAGAGTTCAATTTCTGCTCAAGGATATTCTGAACTTTCCTCATCCTGTTCTTCCAATACCATCATCCTATTCTCTCCAGAATCCACCACCACACGACCCTCTTGGCCTGATAACTTTAGCATTCCACATTTCTCATATGATGCAGAATTCAAACTTGAACATGCCAATAGTGTCTTTAGAGAAGGGATACTGCTTATCCCCGATATTAAACTAAAGTCTGACATACTTGAGGGATTAATCGTTCAATACAAACTCCGAAGAGAGTCCCAATGGAGAGAACGATCAGACTCTGGAGATTGCAAGAGTAGAGCTCCTTTCAGATGTTAAGAAATGAACAGAGAGACTATTAAAACTAAAATGCAGAGAACAGTTGCACTTAGAAGACATGAAGTTCTTCGTTGTGCTCCTATGATCAGCGACTTCGTAATGAGATGACCAGCTCTCTTTGATGTGTTTGTGGTTTGTGACTGGTGTTTACTAGAATATGTCTTGTAGTGAGGGATAACTTATTGGTGAAAATAATTTTGTGTTAACTTTCTACATTCAGTTGAATGCAGAGTTCAAACGAGAAACAACCATTCCTCTACAGTCAAAATTTCTATCACAGCTTGACCTTCAGTATGAACATTTCCTGAAGGTTTTTTAAAGGCGACCAGAGCAGCAAGGCAGAATGCTAAAATAGATTATATCAGCTGTAGTCCAAGTAAAATTGTGTTTATCTTATGCTGGGTTCAGGCTACGCAATATTTTTGTCTGTTACGATAGTCACTGTGTCAGCTAATGTGATTTTTGATTCCTAAATTCTTGTCGTGTCATGAACATGAAACATGTCAGACTACACATTTCTTCCTGACCAATTATCGCTTGCCTTAAAGAAGGATTATTATATATAAACATTTATAAATAAATACATAAATAGATGCTTACCAATAAAAATTATTAAATTTTTTACTTAAATTTAGAAATGTTTGTAGATAGGTTATTTATGTGTGGTTTCACTGCCAAAATATTTTAGCCAAAATCTGTACTGTATCTCCCTATTGTCACAGGTGTGTTACAGGTGTGGCAGAAGAAGATGAGGTCAAAAGTTCCAATTTCAAAAAAAAATTAGGTCAAGTCATAAACAAACACTGTTAAGTTGTTTTAAATTGATACTGTGAATCAGCTTTGACACAATCTGTATTGTAAAAAGCGCTATATAAATATATTTGACTTGACGTGAGAGAAGAGGATGATGGCAGGCAGGTGCGGGTAATTGTGAAGGAGGTGCAGGTGTGGGCCAAGGAGGATGCTGGGAAATGTAGTGAAGAGCTGGATGGTATCTGGTGACTGTGACACCTATATAAAGTTCATTAGCAATTTTTCATTCTACTTCCCTCTACGTTACAGCAGCTGAGTTACTGTTAAGCTGCAACCCCATTTTTGAAAAATCCCCAGATATGGCATACCCAAACTGAAACAGATACAGTTCATGAACCCTTTGTACTAAAAGCACAAGTAAGATCTCATTTGAAAGCTGACACCTGGAAGTTTATTGTAAATGTAGAATTAATTATTGTCATAATGAAAAAAAAAATAGTTATAAATAGCTTCAAAGTTTTGTAAAGTTATTATACATTTATTTTTATGAAACATCTTCATGAAAATAAAATTGAAGTTGGCATTGTAGCAATCTAGAAATGCACTGCAGCTAAAGCCACATGTCTGACCATGTTATATTTAAAATCTGAAGATGATAAGTCTAAAACTCTGTATTTAGTTCAATGTTTTTCAAGATCATGTCATATGACTTTATTTTGATTAGACTCTAAAATGCAAACTGGTGTTTATTGTCATCTTATAAGCATCTATTCAGTCTATTGCCTCTATTGTTTCTGGGTTGCTAAACGAGCCCCATTCAGTGTCAGTCTCCCCTGCACACAATCACACCTCTCCAGCCTGGTTATGGCTCTAAATATGCTTTTCTTTTGTCTGCATTATAATCACTAACGACTAGCAATTCACACTGTTTCAATCCCTCATTTCTTTTATAAAAGTTCTTTCACAGTGAAACTGTATCAAATAACTTTCTGTGATCTGATTTGGCTTCAGATAAAAAAATCTGATAGAAAATATATTATTTTATTGTTTTCTGCACATTGTGAAAGTCTATTTCGATTAGCGTTACATTATACATATAATCTATTATTATGAAAATACCTGACATGGCTCGAAGAACACAGGTAAATCAAATATCATTGCAATCATGTTTATTGTCTTCAAAACATCTTTATCTGCACTTTACAGCAATCTCTGATAGCTTTGTTGTGTCAGGACTTCCTGAATGTCACATGATTATGGCTCTTCTTCATGTGATCCATATATGGACTTTACTGTGCACACAGCGCCCTCAGACTGCCAGTATGAATTGAAAACACAGTACATCAGAGTATACAGCGCTAATAATGATTACATCGACGCATTTGGGTATAAATTCAACAAATATTATTCCTGTCTATAGAAATCTGATGTAAACCTATGAGAATCTATCAATATTTCTCCAAATCTGCACATGTTTGAGCTAAAAGCCCTGATGGACGTTGTTTTGTCAAGCGCTGTCATGACGATCGCACGGGAGTTTTTTTCTGAATGAGAGCGCCCGACGCTCATAATTCATATTAAAGGTAACGACTAATTTTTTAATTTCATAACTCCTGACACAAATTAAGACATAACTGTCACTATAAGTTTCTCAGAATACAATAGTGGCCAAATACTGAAACTTGAGTCTTATATCTTTTTAGTTTGTCAAGTTAATAACATTAAATATGATAGTAACTTTGAAATATATATATATAAAATAAATAAAAAACGCTTCAGAGCGCCCGCGCTCTGGTGAAGCTTAACAGGTTAACGCAGGTGTACCACACGGTTAGACACAACCTCAGCTATGACAGTGCTGACTGGACACGAGCTCAACCAAAAGATTCTGCATGACTCCAAAATCATCAAGAAAATGTCTCACGGGAGAACAAAGGCAGAAGCAATGGCCAAAGTTGTCCTTGTTCCAAAGGCAGTGTCTGATGTTGTTGACGTCATAACATCAGGTAAACCCCCTCCCATTCTCCATACAGACGGATGCATCAAATAAAGGGAACAGGAAGATGTTTCACCTGGCCAGAAACTGGGATCTGCAACGAAATGCTTGATTTTGGAGAGAATGCAGATGAGTCAGCTACTGGGATTACATAGAACAATCCCTTGATAAATGTGGCTTATCGTTAGATCAAGTTACAGCATATAGTGTAGACAATACAAATGCAAATTATGGAATCCACAACTCTGTCTTCACCAACTTAAAGAAAAAGCAAAAAGATCTGCTGCAAGGGAACTGCCATGCCCATATTGTGCACAACACAGTGAAGCATGCTCTCGACCAGCTCACTGTAGATGTTGAAAATGTTGTGCTGAAGGTCTAGGCCACTTCTCCACATCTGCCATATGAAGGGAATCCCTCAAAGAGTTTTGGGGTCTGGAGTTTGCCATTCTGCGACATGTTTCGACATGTCCCTCAATCCAGCCATCTCCCGGCTTATGCAATCCTGGACTGCTCTCAAGGCTTATTTAATCAGCCTTGGGGAAGTGTGTCCCAGCCTTCCCAGATAGATCAGAGCTTTGTTAAAGCTCATTGAATCCTCAACTGAGGAAGATGCTGATGATGTGGAAGTTTACCTCCTGTTCTCCCTATTTGAGGGTGTTGTAAAGAAGCTGGAAAGTGATTCAACCACCTGTATTGAGTTATATTTCATCAGGTCTACCTTCAAGCAAAAACTCACACAGAGAAGAGATGACCAGTTGTATGGCTAGCTTCTAAGGTGAAGCTGCAGCATCTTCTCCCACATGATGCAGACAGGGCAAGGAGAGATTTCATGACACTGAGAGGATCACTAATAAGCTCAACCTCATCCAAAAAGTCAGCATGGATGAACTTTATGATGAATGCATCACAGCAAATAGAATTCTCAAGGGGCTCAGAGAAGGTGCAGAGGATGAATGGAAGTCCAACGTCGTGGCTGCCAGGTTGATGGCTCGCTTTCAAGTAGTTCAAGTAGCCTGCCTAACATACTGTTCATCATGTAAATCATGGGCTGCATCTGTGGAGGAAAGGTAGGAGGAGGACACAACGTCATCTGCACCGTCTGGCACAAGCAACATGCAGGAGGAAAAACCCTGTACTTATTCGGGTCCCCCCGCCACCAAAAACAGAAGATCCTACAGTGTTCGATTTTCTTGAGAAGGAGACTGAAAAAGAGGAAGAACATTTAAACGCCACTCACGAATTAATGAAATCTACTACAAAAAGGGTTCCTTGACCTCTTTGAACAGTTGATTCAAAAAAGTTGAACACGATCTCTGTTTGTCGTTTTTGCTTTGAGAATTTTTTTTGTGTGCCATTATATTCGTTAATAGATGTTTTATGGTAAACGCAGTTGCCAGATGAGTACAATTCAAAATATTGGCATAATTGGCTAACATGTTTATTTGTATGAAACTATTTTTTCTATTGATAATGTGGGTATTGCAAATAATTTAATACATGAGGCTAGAGACATGGGGAATTTTTTTATCCATACAGAAATAGATTATCTGAACACAATCTGAACTTAAACATTGTGTGGAGCAACATTTATCTTTATGTATCTACAAATAATCATGCTAATTTATCTCCACCGGATACACCTGAGGAGCTGAGAGTTTTGCTACCAGTCATTCATGCCAGGTATTACCACTACAGACCCCTCTCACTGGACAGGGTGGAGGTAAACTTACATCATCCACAACTTCAGTGGCTTTAATTATGTCTCCTGTTGTCAAGTAAATGTTATGCAGAACTGCACACGTCATGATAACTGTTGAGGCAAAGGTGTGGTCCACCTCAATAGACTTGAAAAGCAGGGACCTCCAGCGTGTTTTCATCATACCAAAGCCCCGCTCAATTATATAGCGAGCCTTGGTGTGGTGGTGATTGAAGCGGACCTGCACTCTACCTTGGACTGGCTCCCGAAATGGAGTAATGATGGCATCATGATGGATGATGCAGGGGTAGCCTCCATCCCCCACAAGGAAGTATCCTTGTGGAGGATACAATGCCTCTTCATAGATCTAGCTGTTTCTCAGGACTCTAGTGTTGTGGACAGAACCAGGATTTCCCACAAAAACATGAAGGAACCTGCCCTTCCCATCACATACTGCCTGCATCTGAATGGATGGGAAGAGTTTTCTATTGATGTAGTCCTGGCCAGTGGGTCCAGCGGGGGTCTTGATGCGGACATGACATTAACCCTCTGGGGTCGACAAACGCGGCGGCGCGTTTTGCTCGATTTTTTTCACATAGCAGCAAAATATACTTAAAATACTCCGTCATTTATGGTCATACAGACTTAAGTAAACTGTAAAATTGTACATAATAAACTGTAAAATTACTTTTTTATGTGTCTACTGTAGGATTTGAGGGCGAACCAAACACAAATGAATCTTCCATGTGATTCATTCAAACATAATTCCACACAGAACTCAACACTCTGAACCATAAAAGATCCCGGCTCCAGCTAGTCTACGCTAAACTTTATGACCCTGCAAGCTTCAAAGAGATGAGCCTAAAGAGAGGACGAACGTTGTCAAAGTTAGATAGTTTGGAAAAGACTGATTGGTTCAGAGATGGACCTACCAAGATAACGACAAAGGTGTTTGATCCCAGGACAACGGATTTAAAACAGACCGCCGTAGTCATAAATACCTTTGAAGGACCCAGAGCTGAAATCTCTTACAACCACAGAGACTTTACATATAAAATGCATAAATTCATCCCAAAACAATTCTTGACGGACTTATAATCAAACATTGTTCAACTACATAATTATATATTGTGTCTACAACCCCTGTATGTGTCTATTAGGCTTAGATCACATACAAGTCATGTAATTGTTATAACTATTAGATGTGTGAATGAAAGTGTATTGTGTTTCCTATCAGTAAGATCATGTGTTCTTAATGGCTTGATTGAAATCTGTGTAAAATGTATTTAATGTTCTTATAAAAGGAATCATGTCTAAACTGCATCCTCTGTACTCTGCTAAAGCTGGAGAGTAAAGGGATTCCAGATAACACATGATTTACGATGAGAGCTGAAGAAAATACCACCTCTCAAGTAACGACAGTGTCTAATTGGTCCGAACTCATCCAGGAGGCTGCACAAACATTTGAGTTAAAAATCTTAGACCCGAACAAAGCCTTAGAATTATGTTGCTGTTATACTGAAGAGTTATGTAGAGTTTTGTTAAGTTGGTTCGAGGTTTGGTTTGTGAATTTGTTCACTAGAGCAGATTTACAGAAGTCATGGAGAACCCATGACGAGTAACCGGACAGACGAGTAATCATGTAGACCAGCAGACAAAAGAACCCAAACAAGATCAGAAGAACATGGGTTCAAACAGCTTCATCCAAGCCATAACTACTCTTCTTACTTTTCTTTCTTTCCTTAGTTTTTTCTTTCTTTTCTGTTGAGAGTCTCGGTTCTAAGTTAAGTTTTGCTGCAAAGTTTCTGTAACACGCTTCGACTGCAAAGCGCTTCAAACTTCAAAAGACTTTCATCCATCCGCCAACACACCACGTGATTGGCAGCCCCAAGATCTATCCAGGCACGAGAAGACCGCCAGCCAAGCAACGGACCCGGGAAAACCCCTTTTACGAAATCCCCCAAGAAACGCAAGGACAAGCAAGTAGCACTCCAGACTCTTAACTGAACTGGTGCATTGATATAAAATGTAATAACCCGCCTAAGAAACGATAGAAGGGTTAAATTAATGATTGGTGGTTAGTTCAGGTAATGTCTTATAAGTGCATATAGAAACTTGGGATTTCACCATCTCACTCTTAAAACTCATTCTTTCCTCACTCTCTTTCTTTCTGCAACTCGTATGAATGTGTGTGTGCGTGTGATTGTGTAAGATATTAGTTTTATGTGTTAGAATAATCAATAAAGTCTTGTTTCTATTTTAAAGATAATTGTTCATGTGTTATGTGCTACATATTTAATGTCTTAAACTGCTGATCTAAGTTACCTTGCTAATAAATAGTGTTTCACTATAGTTTGGATATTTATATCCGCTGCAGGTTATAGTTACGGCCCGTTCGAATGACCGCTGGACGAGTCATTTGCTCTGCCGTATAAGTGATTCTGTTAAGATTCCCTATAAATGAATTGATAATTCCTTTTGAGCTAAATTGGCCTGTCTGGCCCCTTAAATACATATTATTATGTATTATTATACATAAGTTGTCTTACAATGTGTTTATTAAGGTCTGAAATAAAACACGATGAGAACTTAAATATTCCCAGCACTTTCTGTGATGTAGTATGCTTGCTTATCATAGGAAGTAATAAGAAATGACTCTTTACATTAAGGTAGTAGCCTAGTGAGAACAGGGGGTTGGGGAATCACCTTTTTTTCTCTTTTTCACCAAACTGCAGTTTTTGCAAGTTCCCGCAGTTTTTGCAAGTTCCCGCAATTTCATCGCATAAAATTGCATAAATATCCCGCATATTCCATCGTATTTTTAAAGAAAACTATTTTTGCTCCAAAACTATGTGAGAATCATCCTGACTACTCATTCAGATAAGTCAATAAAGTATTTTACATTTTTAATGACGTGTTTTGTTTGAGAAAGCTTTATGCAGGAGGCGTGATCTCTCATTAATATGTGTGGCATTTCACACCTGAGAAAGACAAAGACCCTCCCCATAATGGCCCTATTAGGTGCTATCAGGCCATATCATTACAGGAGCCTTGCACAAAGAATGAGGAGATTTAAAAAAAGAATGGCTTTTAGATTGTTTGGATTTATATAAGGGAAAATACAGGGTGCATACGTCTGGACACTTCTATCACACACCCTTCACCATATAGACATGGTTTTATTTCAGTTCAAAGTTAGAGTTGGAAACATCTTGAAAAGAAAATTGTCTTTTTCCATAAATGTCTTAGTTTGATCATACATATTTCAAAGTTGAGGATTCATTATTTTGATATAGCTTGAACAAACACTATAACATCTTAGTTGATTAGTTTATTGACAAAACATACTATATATTTAACATATGAGCAGAAACTCCTAACAAAAGCTTATTTGATGTCTATTTTAGAGTAAAAACTTTATCCAAAACTAGTCAACGAAATGTTGTCTTTTATTTAGTCTGTAACAGTAGGTATCTGTGCGTTCGTTCATTCATTCATTCATTCATTCATTCATTCATTCATTCACACACACACACACACACACACACACACACACACACACACACACAAACATGATTCACATTTAAACAGTATGCTATTTTTCAGTTTACAGACACTAACGTTATTCTATATCGTGATTAGAACAAAGCACTTGCATAAAACACTTACTTCTCAGCTGAATCTGTTGCTCCTCCTCGAAGTGAAAATAAACCAGCACTTGTTCTGTGGTAAATTGTCCCAGGATTGTTCCTCATATAGCCGCGCAAGACGACAGTAGATTAATCTGACTAAAAAATAATGTGTGTTTTCAGAGTTTATGGGCGTTAACGCGTCTCAATGTGTTGCTTCACATATTTGCGTTTGAATAGCGCGTGCTCTCCGTGGGCGTGTCACATTACCAGAGATAATCAGCTGAGAGAACGATAATGAGACGGGCTGACACGTCTCTCTTTTTATATAGATGACATAAACGGAGAATATTAATTTTAGTTTTGAATCGGATCATTTAAAAGTACAAACTCAAATGATTTAAAAGATATATTGCTTATGGCTGGGTGAATAGTATTAGCTGAGTTGTGTTGAAGATTAGAGACGTGCTCCAGAAAAAAGTTCACGGTGACCAAGAGGCAGAACGCACACCCTGTTTATTTTCTTTATTTTAAAAAGGCACAATATTTTATTTCGATTGTATGTGGGCACATAAAAAAGAAGACATTTAACAGATTATTTTCTCATATTTCTTAGCTCTATATGAACAGAAATTATGGTAGTACTTTAAGTCTATTTTTCTGCTATGTGAAAAAAAACGAACAAAACGCGCCGGCGCGTTTCTGGTCCCCAGAGGGTTAATATGTTTATAAGCAACTGAAAAAAGCACAAATGTCAGGGCATGTCAAAACATCTCAAGGACCCCAAAAACACCTTAGACCCCAGAGGGTTAAAGACTCGAGATTCCAGCATCGATATTTGACCAATGTTTTACAATAAAATGTTACAGTGACAGTAATTTATTCATTTGTGAGTGCACATCAATCATGCTGAATCAAACTGGTATTTACCATTTCACATAAAAAGAGAACACCTATTCGTTGCAACTGCTTCCATTTATTTGAGATCACAGAAATGCACAACACAACTCCATGAAGGCTTTTAAGTCAAAAGGCTTACACATTTAGTAACATATGGATAAAATATCATGTTTATGTCACATTACGGAGCATCGATCTGAGGTTTGAGGTTGATCTCTCTCGTCTCACTATACTGTTATTCTTTCAGCCAGAGCTCATGAGAAGAGAACAGGAGTTATTAGTTATACGAGTTAAACAGAGTGTGTGACATACTGTATGCGGATGCATTAGTCCGGTATCAACAAAGGCACAGGGAAGAGACAGATAAAACATGAAACCAAATAAATACAAAATTACAATAATATATGATTTGTCTACATTCTTCAAGTAGTCTCTTGTATTTTCCATAAACATACATGTGTATTTATAATTGGAATGATTAGCATAAGTAGCCTTTAGCATCGCATATAAATATATTTCTGTCTCATACAGTGATCAGAATCCCCATTGGATTGGAAGGAAGTTACTTCAAACACTCGCTAATGTCTGAAAGTAAGTTTTTAGCTGAAAAGTGTTTAAAAATGTTGAGTTTAGTTGGTAGCCTGGTATAATAACATAGGAAATGAGGACCGGTGTTGACCGTCTCCTGATTCAGGTAAACTCCACCATTGTTCATGACCACTCCTCAAGCACCAGTTGGCCCACTTTGGACCAAGGTATTTGGTGGACCAAAACACCCAGCCCGTTGGCCTCGAGGAAGGTATAACGAAGGACCTATGAAGCCCTGGAGGAAACAGTGTTAAAGCAGCTATTGTACCCGTTTCTAATTCACACCAAAGTGAGGATCCTCCAGTCTCTGCAGTTCCAAATCCTGTTGACAATACAGCTATTAGATATGTGTAGCTCTATTTTTACTCAGGTACAAGCATCTGGAGTTTCTGAAAGTACTGTTCAATGTTTAGTTGGTTCTATGGGGGAATTTGTAAGTGATGTTCATGCTCAAGCACAAGATTCTGTTCTTAAATTAATTTCTCTCAAGCACAAGATGCTGTTCTTAATTTCTTCAGAGGCACCTAAGCAAACCCTGGCCAAAGTTAAAGAGTGTTTCCAGCAGCTTGAAAATCCCTTCTCTCTCAATACAGAAGCAAAGAGATGGAAACCAATAAATGGAAAATCGTTGAACCAGTAAAATATGTTCTCGCGGGCGTTACGATTTGTGCAGA
The DNA here is from genome assembly GCF_029890125.1 of Rhinichthys klamathensis goyatoka. Taxonomy (NCBI): domain Eukaryota; kingdom Metazoa; phylum Chordata; class Actinopteri; order Cypriniformes; family Leuciscidae; genus Rhinichthys; species Rhinichthys klamathensis. The sequence goes on along the minus strand of NW_026606564.1, from coordinate 11,827,761 downwards.
GATAAAACTACAGGTGCACTCTAAAAACTCCTGGGTTATTTCTTCAACCCATTTTCTGGGTTATTTGTGTTGGGTTAAAATTATGGGTTATTTTTTCAGAGAGTAACCATTTTCTGGGTTATAGGGTTAATATTTTGACCCAATTCCTGGGTTGTTTGGGTTTCTGGGTGATTTTCAAAGAGAAACCCATGTTCTGGGTCACCCCTCCCCCAGTTGTTCTGGAATTTTCTCAACAGTTGTTTGAAATAACCGTCACTTCGCGCTCGATCCATTTTGGCATGTGCTTCTTCAGTGAAACTTCATCGTGCATTAAAGGTAAGCAAGTATTTTCATTGTTGATGTAATGTTAACTTTTCTGTGTCCATATCCCGTTGCTAAGTTAGTTTAGCAACATTTGCCATGGCTTAGTTGCTACGTTGAGACTACCATTATGTGGTAACGTTAATTTTGTGGTTGGCATGTAGACTCGGCTATCGCGAAAACATCTAACGTTAACTAGTTTAAAGTCTGTGTAAAGTCAACATAACCTTTTTTTTGACAACTTTAGGTGTCAAAATGGTCGAAATGCTTTTTTCACATTGCTGAGAAATACATTTATGACCTATTTAACGTGTTTAGAAGAAAATGACTGCATTCACTTTACACGGCCTTTAAATTCTAGTTTTCATAACATGTGCTGCAACGTAACGTTACTTATCTCATTGTTATAACTTAATACAACGTTAATAATACGGTAAGTACAGTGCAGCTTGTGGCGACATAACTCAATCGTTGAGTTATGTTTAACGTTAACTTAGCTACCAGCTGCGCCGTGCCGTGCTTATTTACTTATACATAGCTCTAACTGGCTGAAGTAAGTTAGTGAGAGTTAAAACCTGTTAACCTTTGCAAGTGGCCCAGCGCACTTAAGCGTGTTTTTGTTTTAGTTCAAAGTTACTATCAGATCTGATTTAATGTTATTACCGTGACAAACTAACCATCATTAAAATATATATACGACTCAAGTTTCAGTATTTGACTATGACCATTATTGTATTCTGAGAAATTTATATTGACAGTCATGACTCGTGTCTTAATTTGTGTCAGAAGTTATGAAATGAAAAAATGAGTCGATACCCTTTAGAATGAATTATGAGCGTCAGCCGCTCTCATTCAGAAAAACAAAATCCTGTTGCTGTCGTCATGACGGCGCTTGACAAAACAACGTCCCTCAGGGCTTTTAGCTCAAAAAGGTGCAGATTTGGAGAAATATTGATATATATTCTCATAGGTTTACATCAGAGTTCTATAGGCATGAATACTATTTATTGAATTTTATACACAAATGCGTTGATATAATAATTATGGAGCGCTGGATACTCTGATGTAACATTACTGTGTTTTCAATTCATATAACGTTATAACTGTAAGCAGCCCCTGAGGGCGCCCTATGGACAGTATAGTCCATATATGTAACACATGAAGAAAATACATATCATGTGACATTCCAGGAGGTTCCTGACACAATTAAAGCTAACAGAGATCACTGTAACATGCAGATAAAGACGTTTTGAAGACAATAAACATGATTGCAAAGATATTTGATTTACCTGTGTTCTTCGAGCGAAGGTATTTTCATACTAATAGATTATATTTATAATTTAATTCTAATGGATATAGACTATCATCCTGCAGAATAATATAAAATAATATATTGTGTGTCTGATTTTTATATCTGAAGCCAAATCAGACCACAGAAGGTGTAGGCTAATTAGTAATAAGAATGCAGCAGACAAAAGAAAAGCATATTTTATGCTTTTAGTACAAAGGGTTCATGAACTGCTTCTGTTTCAGTTTGGGTATATGCCATTTCTGGGGATTTTTCAAAAGTGGGGTTGCAGCCTAACAGGTTAAAGAAGCAGGTCAAGTCTTCGAATTGTTGCTAACCTCTATATTGCTATGTTTTCTCCAGGTCATTTTAAATGGACAGCTTTGTCACTGACAAGTTAACTGAGTGGCGGCTGCCTGAGCTGATTGAGAATTTTAGAGGTGAGCATTTTACTCTTACTGCCCTTATATCATCTCTCTATAGGCCTTATTCGTAAACACCGGAAGTAGCTAACCGCGGCCATATTGTTGACATGACATCTGTCCTGCCCCTAGCCGCACACAGATTTGAGTTGAGGAGAGCTGTAGCCTAATGGCTTCATCTCGTCGGTATCAAGAGAAGATAAGCTTGATTGGTGTGGACCCATATCAAATAGACCCAATAGCCTTAAGTAAAGATCCGTCCTTATTGCCATCCGTAACTTATCCGGATATTTACAACTATCTCGTTCATACTGTATCCGCATACACATAACACAGTATCATACAAGCACTAATTCCCTACCTAGTATCAATGCCAGACCTATATAATATGTTCATAGGTAACTTAAGCTACGGTAACTACTAACTTCAAATTACTGCATGATACTGATGTCTGATCATGCCTGAAAACTCTCAGTGTAGGTATAAACTGTGTTTTGGGGATCTGGCTAACTTAAGCCCACTGTTGTGAACTTTTTCCTTTGTCAAAGCAGAGACCAGGAGACTTTTGAGATATCTTTCAGCAGGATTCTTTATTTAGAACACGAGCTGTCCGTCGCTGTAGTTCGTCCAAAATCTAAATCTAATACAGTATGCATTGTAGTTATATACATTCCAAGGGGGAGGGATTACATAGAAAGTGAGTTGTTCTACTCTAGAGTAACAACCGAGAAACGGCATAGTCTCTATGCTCCGCCTCTACCTTCACAACGACCCTAGAGCCATAGCCGAAGCCGAGCCAACTCCTAATAGAGGACGTTTTGACTCCAGAGGAACGTTGGTTGATGTCAAGTGATTTTGAAATATGACATCTTCAAGCTACTCCCCTTCAACTTTACCAGTGAATATGTTCATATTCGTTTTGTTCATATTAAATTTTTATTGTTAGTTTGAATTACATTAATTTGACAGACAGCATTCGCTGATGTTGAACAAGCTAGCGCCAACGTAACCAGAGCTGCCAACTCTCACGCATTCACAGTGAGACACACGCAATTGTCACTTTTCACACACTCTCACGCCACACATCAATTTTCTCACGCACAGAAAAATCGCGAAGCAAAGAGGACACGGAGACCGACAGACTAGACAGATCAGGTTAGTTATGATATAAAAAAATCTCAGCTCTCAGATTCTGTCAATTTTATTACGCAATTCAAACAATAAATACCGCTTTGGCGCTTGTAAATGTTACACGACAGATCCCCAGCGTACGTGAACCGATCATCTCTACTAATAGTAAAAAAACACGACCACTGTTGAAAGATACAGTAGGCTACAACTTACCAAAATGTATTCCTCATACATAATATCGACCAATCAGTGTTTTTTATCAGCGTGAAGAGGTCAATAATATTCTTCAGCTCTCTTCCCTGAACTGAAATGTAGTAGTGGGCTGTACTTTCCACACGATTGACATCAGGTTCAAGTACGCCCACAAGCCGTGCGAGTTATTCGTGTATTGCAGTTTGGCTGGTGGTTATGTTGCCCGCATACCGCCTCCCATGGCCGAAACTGGTATTATGACACCTGTCGGGCCGTGGCTAGTAATTTAGCATGCTAATTCAGGTTGATATCTCTGCAGCACTATAACTTGTCATTTTTTTAATAACATCATTGCCCTTATTTCTTCTCATTCTTTTGATGCGTGTAGCTCATTTTTTTGATATTTTTACCTCATTTCTTACACATGGCACCTTTAAAGGGTTAGTTCACCCAAAAATGAAATTAATGTCATTAATGACTCACCCTCATGTCGTTCCAAGCCCGTAAAAAGACCTCCTTTTATCATCGGAACAAAGTTTAAGATACTTTAGATTTAGTCCGAGAGCTTTCTTGTCCTCCATATGTACGGTATACTGTCCCTTGTTCAAAAAGGTAATAAAGACATCATCAAAGTAGTCCATGTGACACCAGTGGGTTAGTTAGAATGTTTTGAAGCATCGAAAATACATTTAGATCCAAAAATAAGAAAAACTACGACTTTATTGAGCATTGTATGTCATATTGTTGTCAATCTGCATTCACGACTCCGCAGTGACGCTGGTGACGTAAGACACTGCTAACGTAAGACGGTGATGACGTGATATCTGATGCGGCGTCTAACATAGCATCTTACGTCACTGCGGAGTCGTGAATGCAGATTGACAACATTATGACATACAATGCTCAATAAACTGATGTCAATGAGGGTGAGTCATTAATGACATTAATTTCTTTTTTGGGTGAACTAACCCTTTAAAAGTGATTATTTGTTAGCTTGATAATCAAAGAGTATCTGGTGAGTGGTTCACAATTGTCTTGACTTGGCCATTAAATACTCATGTTGTCTTGTTTTCTGTCTTTCAGATGAAGACATAGATGAGGAAGCATTTCTTCTTTTAGATGAAGACACTATCAAAAATCTTGTCCCCAAAGTTGGCCCCAGACTTAAATTCCTGAGTCTCTTCAGAGAATTTGTAAGTTACCTCCACTAGAGCACTAAGGGCTTTCATCACCGCTGATCAACAGGCCGATGGCGTATATATGCTTTAAGTGCAAAAGGCTAATCCCTGGTGATATCAAGACTTTCTTATCACATTTACGCACAGTTCACAATGTAAATAGTTCAACAACATATTTTCAGTGTTGTGAAAGCAGTTGTAACAGAACATTTTCCTTCATTCGTTCTTATCGAAGGCACCTACATAGGGAACACGAAGAGAACCTGGCTCTGGCCCATCCTGCCAATGTATTGCATCAGTCTGCTAATGTTTTTAATGTTGATGAAGATGATAATCAAGATCAAGTTGAAGGTGTACAAGCAGAGCAGTTAGACAATGCTTGGGATGAATTGGAGCAAGAGGGAATTACAGACAGAGTAGCCCTTTTTCTAGCTCATCTAAGATCCAGGTCTTCCCAGACATTTACTAACATAAACTATGTGGTTAAACACACCTCAAGTTTAATTGGTGACATAATTGTGAACAGACTAAAAACAAAGACAATGTCACTGTTTAGTCAGTTAGGTCATGATCAGAGCCCACAGGTAGAAGAGCTCCGACAGGAGTTATCAGACGCAGCCGAGCCTTTCAAAGGACTGGAGACAGACTACAAACAGATAAAGTATTTCACAAACTCTGGAAACTTCATTCAACCAGTTGAGGAAGTTTTACCAAGCGTCTCTTATGTTCAGCAGAGGGATTCAGTCACTGGGAGTGTCCGACAAGTTGCTGTGCCTGATACCTATCAGCGTATTCCGCTCAAGCCTCTTCTAGTCAAGATACTGGAACTTCCTGGCATTTTACACGCAATGATGGAATGGCAAAGGAAAAAGAGGGATTTTCTTCACGATGTGTTTGACGGAGAATTTTGTAAATCACATCCACTCTTTTCGAAAGAGGTGTCTGTGCCATTGTTGTTGTACAATGATGATTGTGAAACCGTTAATCCTCTTGGGTCCAAGACTGTAGTTTACAAGTTAGGATTTATATATTTCATCCTGAAGAGTTTGCCACCAGATCTCCTGTCCAATTTACAGTCACACTTCTTGCTAGCTGTTTATAAATCGGACGATGCAAAGACTTACGGCATTGATGCAGTGTTGCGCCCAATCGTGGATGAATTAAAGTGTCTCGAGAAGGATGGTATCACTGTTAACACCTGTGACTTTCAAGGAGTAGTGAAATTCACAGTTGTCCAGGTAGTCGGGGACAATTTGGGTTTAAATGCTATTCTTGGGTATACTGAGAGTTTCAGTGGAAACCATGTGTGTCGGCTGTGTAGAGTACACAGAGATGTCTTGAGAGTACAGAAACAGGAAGATCTTGCCCTTTTGCGTGATCCCAATACTCACAGGGCAGATTTGGAGACAGACAACCCCTCTAAGACAGGCCTTAAAAGGGACAGTGCCCTAAACAGCCTGTCTTTCTACCACGTGACAGACAATGTAGCTGTGGATGTAATGCATGACATTCTGGAAGGTGTAGGGGCATACGAAGTCAAGCTTGTATTAAAATCATTAATTGAGCAAAAGTACATGTCACTAGATAAGATTAACTACCGCATTACAAGCTTTGATTATGGCTTTTCTGATGTGGGAAACAAGCCATCGATAATAAGCAAGAGTGATCTCAAGAATATTGACAGCCCTCTGCGACAGTCTGCAGCTCAGATGTGGTGCCTACTTCGTTTACTGCCTTTAATGATAGGTGACCTGATCCCCACTGATTCCAAGGAATGGGAGCTTCTCCTACTTTTACTCATGTCCATGGAGATCATCTTCTCACCATCTGTTACTCTTGCAGCAACACGCTACCTGAGCAAAATCATTGAAGACCACCACTCTCTTTTCTTGGAGCTCTATCCTCATTTACATCTGCGTCCAAAACATCATTTCATGCTCCATTATCCAAAGGTGTTTCAAAAACTCGGACCCTTGATACACCTTTGGGCAATGCGTTTTGAAGGCAAACATGGGTTCTTCAAACGTGTCAGTCATGTCACCTGCAACTTCCGAAACATCTGTAAAACAATGGCATACAGACACCAGATTATGCAGTGCTACAGTTTCATGAGTGGGTCTTTGTTAAGTCACAACACAGAAATTGGACCTGGATCCACAACCTGGAAGCCAACCTCGAAGGCTATAAAGAGATCCAAAGTGGTCTGATAGGGCTCCCACTTTTCACAGAGCTGTACGTACCGGCCAGGGTCACGGTCAAGGGTACCACTTATAGATCAGGCATGATGGTGTTTATGTCCTATGACAAAGATGGGGACCCTCAGTTTGGGCTTATAAAAACCATTTTGGTTCTTGAGCAAATGGGCAACTTGAGAATAAAGCTTGTTGTGCAGAAGTGGGAAACACTGGGGTTTGAAAAACATCTTTTTGCGTACAGTGTGATCCCCACTAAGGATTTTTTAGCTATTGATGTGGAAGAGCTACTTGATCATCATCCATTACATGCAGTCAAGTCATACAGAGAACATGATGACACTTCTTACATCTCTCTGCGCTACAGACTTTTTTAGACTGCAGTTAATTAAGCATGTGAACAGCCACTGCCACTGTTTACACTGCTTTGTTGACGTGAGAACACACCAACCAAATTAAGTTAGTCTTAAGTAATTCTGCCTCATTGGAAGATGATCAGTATCACCCCAATCACTCAATGAATGACAAATATTTAAACAACTTGGAGGGGACACTATTTGAACTACTGAGATTGGATAAATTGGACTGTAAGTAAAAGTGAGTTTTTACATTTTTTTATATATATATATTTTTTATAACTAAACACTATACACAACCCTATGACACTCACCTTGATCTATGATGCACTGGTCACTTAAAGGTGCTATCAGTGATGTCACACTTTTTTTTTCACATACCGCAAACATCTCACTATCCGCTAGCTGCATGTCCCCTGAACAACACTGTACAGAAATGCGGTCTCTGCAGACAGCCTAGTCTCCACAAACGCAGCAAAAACAAGCTGAGCAACAAACAGAGCATCCCGTATCACGAAACAGCCATAACAGACAAGAAAGATGTGGGGTGGGGTTTGGGGGGTTATTGCGCGGATGAGGAGGAGGGAGGGTCTAGCTAGCCTCCATTTTGTTTGATAATAATTCAAACATTAACAAGAGGTTACACCAACCGGGATAGCTGATAGCGCCTTTAAGACAAGAGTGTACTGCTGACAAAGTAATATTTTTTTTCTTTGTGCCTATACACAGGTAGCCAAACCCATAGAATCTTAAGCTTAAAATATGACTTATATTTTATTTTCTGCAGAAGGGTTCTAATGCTCCGGCAGCTGCTGCGTCACCTCAACCATCGACTTCTAATGAATCCAGAAGCCATGATGCTGACCCCATATGCCCCCTGGAAGAATCGGCGGATCAGGTGTTGGTGTTAGAAGCAGTTCCACCACTTGTAAGTGTTTTTTTCTCTGTTTAAACTTTGGCACTCACAATAGCTATTGTTCTGGGTAAAGGAAAATATTTTTTTAGTACTTGTTCACCTTTTCCTTTTACTAATATTTGACTATGAAACTTCAGGTCAGGATATCAAATATTCACATTTAGATTTGTGTCTGTCCAAAATTGGTATCCCAGGGTTAAATTGGTAAATTGCAATGAATCCTCAACAACTATTCTTGTCATTTATTTTAGGATATCCGACAGGTTCTTTCTGCAGTGTCCAGTGGCAGAGAAATAATAAATAATCTTCAAGACACCGGAGTCATCAATAGAAAACAAAGGATCACTCTGACACAAATTCTGGTGTCTTTTTTGATTGAGAGGTTTGGACAGAGGTATGTTAAATATGGGATACATTTGATATAACTTAAAGAGGCCCTACTATGCTCATTTCAGTAGCTTTTAGTATGGTATTGGACCTCAGTGGAGCACATATGAAAGTTTAGATCAACAAAAAACTATGTTACTATTGCATACAAGCTGGCTATGTATTCTTCCATTCTGGTTCTTTCCTGCTTTGCTCACAGATCTAGTGCTTCGCCCCTCCCCTTAGGCTGCTGCTTCCGCTGCATGCAGCAGCCCAGGGGGAGGTGGGAGAGACGCTTCTGCCCACATTCAAGGAAGTTGATGAAAAGTACAGAAATTGGCTTGTTTACTATTAGAAACGTCGACTTCATCCATACAACAGTACGTCTTGAAACCGGAAAACTGACCCAGACAACATTTTTTTTTTTTTTTACAGGCCATCCACAAGCATAAAACAGGCCCTGGCGCAATCATTGGTCCAGACATTCCCGGCCCTGAATGATAATTCAGACAGTGGCTATGTGAGTTTTATTATCTTGGTTCATGGAAATTGATGCTGATTTAAAAACTTAAAAACTTTTCTTTTTTTCTTTTTCTTACAAAGATGTAAATGTACTTAATAAGCAGTGTCTAATGAGATGAAGGGGTCATAAAATACAATACATTTGTATGTGCATAATTTTCTTTCATTTTGGTTTTAACCCTTGTTTCTCTTAATTGGTGTGTTATCTCTATTGCAAAACTTTGTAAAAGATTAAAAAGGTCCTTCTTGGATAAGGACATTTTTTTTCCCCCCAGGAAATATGGTACACAAAAGTCAGGAAGCTAATCAAGGATGGAGGAGTGATACACTACCCAGCCACGGGCTTCTTAGAAGAAAGACTAAGGAATGTCAGAAAGAGGTCAAACCGTGGGTCCACCCAACAAATGCCTGAAGCCAGCCAGTCACGGAGGGCATACATACCAGGTGATACAGGCTCACAAAAGTATTTTATTTACATTATCAATGACAGAAAATGTATGGCGTTGAAGGAGTGTAAGGATTAGATTTGCATGTTTGTCTCTGTTGTTTGTTTCTTGAATTTGGCAGAAAAAGTGAAAATAAATGACGCCACAACAACAGGCACTTTGCATTTTTTGACACTTCCCCCCTTATGCGTATTGAAAATTTGTTTCTGGCCAGCTGTTTTTGAGGCGGATTGTCTATGAATGTGCGCATAGAAAATCATCTCTCAGAGAGCGTGCGAGCACTGATTAGTTTAAAATCGCTTGAATGTTGGCCCGATTGTGCAAGTGAATATTCCGTCATGTCCCGACTCCTAAACGCGAGTGTGTTATCGCCGCAGCGCTTGATGCTTGCCTTGCACAACACATTTTGAGAGAAGAGAGATAGAAGACGCGGCACCGCTGAACACTCACGCAGACACGCACTCTACTACCAAAGTTAAATTCTCATGGGTAGCTAATTTAAATAATAAAAGATCGATGCGCCCGTGTATCGATACAGTATTGCCACAGAAAATATCGCGATACTATGCTGTATCGATTTTTTCTCCCACCTCCGGTGGTAGTGGAGTTCGGTGGGTGGGGGGTGTAGGTGGGTTGCTGGAGCTTGCTCACTGTTATGTCTCTATCTCTCTAATCATTGGACACAAATCAAATTAAACTTCTTTGTGTCATTATTTTGCGGAGTAAATTGCGAGTCAGACTCAGATTAAGAAAGCTAGTACATGAAATAAACGAAGTCAGAACACACACAGGTAGATTATCAAAGTTTAGTCCGTGAATCAACCTGGATATTCTCTGTATCAGAGACATTTCAGGCTGTCTGTGGAGGTTTGATTGATCTGAGTGTCTGAAAGGCAGCTGGAGCGTGACGTGGGGCTCCGGTTTTCCAAAAGTTGAATCTGGCTCAATTTCTCTTGTCGAATGCCAGTGGCATATTTTTTGCGGCAACCCCTGCGGCTGCAGGCGTGGAAATGCACGACCCTCATTGAAATTAATTGAAAAAATCGGCTTCCCTGTCCCTATCTGAACGCAGTTTTACAGGAATAAAACTCATAAACTTATTTGTAATCTCTTTTGTTTCTCTGGAGAATCAACCGTTCCAGAAGAAAGAGCCCTCCAGCAGAAAGAATGGCTGAAACACAATTCAGAGCCTTTCACTCAAGTCCAGGTGTACATGAAGGACACAGCGTTATCCAGAGCCAACTGGATCCGGGGTAATAGCTCCAAGGATATACTGGAAATCCTCAGAGAGTACCCTCATCTCACCAGTCCGGGCATGGTATGGTTCCACTGGAACATATAGCAGCAATACCTTATTTACATTTTGTATCAAAGGAGCGGATATCACATTTTTTTCTTTGTTTCCTGTGTTTATTTTTAGATTGTGCAGGACTTCCTGGTGCTTCATGGGGAGGCTGCACCTAAGTTATTTGAGACCTGGCTCCCTGAATATGCCGAAAAGGTCCTGTACTTGGCCAAACAGGAAAATAAACTCCCTTCAGTTACTGTTGAGGACATGACACTGGGTAAGTTAAAACGGACCTTTTGTGTTCTATGGCAAGGCTCCTGGGATTCCTTTCCTTTTGGTCACATTTGTCTGTATGTTGAGACACAAATATCTGTTCATTTACATATTTCTATACAGTCATTTTATTTTCCACATACATACTGATACCTAGAATATTGTTAAAGTAACCCTAAGGAGCATTTTCACCCTGTTACGACTTGATGAACCACTGAAACGATTTTATAAACATTATTTGAAGGTAAAAAATCCTACTTAGTGTTGCTTTAACCTACAGATGCCAAAGGGGAACTAGCCCTTACACTGCTACCCACCATGGTACAACAGGCCATCTACAGGGTTGGGAAGAAGAGTATCCGGCACTCCACTGAAGAGTCACGGGCAGCATTCATACACCAAATGCCTGTAAGTACAACGGACCAGTTTCTCAGCACCACTCTGAGAGAGAATATTCTTATTTCTAACTATACGGTACAGGTGAAAGAAGGCAATCCAAGTGACATGTTTCATGTGAAAGCTAAAGGGTGAATCCTGATTTAAAAAACAACAACTTCAAGGTTCTTCACAGTTGTATTTCAGTTTTGGGCAATGCCATCCAAGGTTAGCCTGGGTTTCCCCATGCTACCTTGCGCGCAGCCCAATTTTATTCACGCTGCTAGGCATGGATACCATGGACCAGATTTTCCCCTCAAAAAGGGAACCAATCACAGACCGGGGAGGGAGAAGCAAGACGACGACGACGACGTCTATGCGACACACCAAAGCAGTTTGTTTATGTCTGTAGAGTCTACCCTCATGTTTGTCTTGCACAAACGGAAATAGTCGCTGAACGCCATCGTGTACACATAAATCTCTGACCCATCATCTTCTTCCTCGTCGAATTTCTGTCGCTCTACATACAACATCTGGTATAATTGAAACTATTGGCTATGAGCCACGTACAGGTGCATTTGATAGACATTCGTAGCACCCAATAAACGGCTCTGGGCATTCGTAAACCACGCCTCAAATACAAGAAAATGACCATGTGGTTTCCAGACCATGTCTCATTGAGACGAGGTCTGACGTTAGCCAGGCTAATCCAAGGTAGAAATCTGACTAGAAAATGGTAAAAGAGATTACGTTTTATTACTCAGTGGTTCTCAACCCACATTTTCTTGTACACATTCATGACCCACTCAAAATGAACACACCAATTAAGAACCACAGCTCATTTGACTTCCTTGTACAGTTAGTTTTAGCATTATAACACAAACTGGTAGTCTGCTTACAATTCACCTTCTACACAATATTCACTTTCTTTTATCTATATTTCTGTCTCTATCTGTTTTAGGTTGGAACAAATATGGTGGACAGGGACGTGCACAGGAATTTTGTGGGGCAGTTGCTCTGACCTGAAAAAAGGGCACTACCCCCAAAACTCACGGGTTATATTAAGGAATATATTCAGTTGAATTTTGCCCATACAAATTGCCTTATCTGATCGTGTTTATTTCCAAACGCAATGCCTCATATTATGGTCTTATTATTATTTATAAAGATTGCAAACGTCAAAGATGACAGGTTTATGATATACAACTTTGTAAACAGTATACAAAATGTATTAACAATATGTTAAATGTCACCAAAATACACATGAGAAAAAGAGTTCCTCATATTATTGTTTATTGTTTTTTAATTGTTATTATTATTATTATTATTTTTTTTTAAAATAAATAATCTGGATTGAATTGACAGATGGGGAAAAACTCGCTTCTAATAAAATAAAATAAAACGCTTAGATTTCGGAAAAAATACAATCCTTTTTTAACCTTTCGGCTTCCCGTACATTCAATTGTGCTTTTTGCTCATCTGGGCAACTACGCATGATTTGTAGTATGATTGCGTAAAGGGAACAGGAATTCCGGTAAGGAACAGAATCGACTGCTACACCCAGTGCCGATCCTGACCTCCCTGGGGCCCTAAGCAAAATTCTGCTAAGGGGCCCTCTGATGTCGTGAGCTATGTAAACCATTTGCCATTGCCACAGTCACACCTGACACTTCAGCACTCCCATCCTCCCCCCTTTAAACAAAACAGTCAAATAATAAGTACAACAATATAGAACAGAATGAGGTTCAAACACACAATATTTATTGAATAGAGTATTTTCTATAGAATGTTAAGATAATAAGTGAATATTATTAAGTAAGTGAATATTAACGTAAACATAAATAAGAAGAAAATAATAAATAATAACCCTGAGCTTTGGCTTTTGGGATTAACTTTGGTTCTTTCTACAGCCTGGGCATTTTCGGCATCAGTATGATTTTTTTATTTTTTTTTATTATGCATGTTGAAGCAATTCTTGATTTATGGTTATTATTTACTGAGGGATGTGCATCCATTTTGACCAGTATGTCCAGCTAATCAACATTTTTAATTCAATATAGCCTATAAATCAATAGTCAATCAATGTCAAATTGTCAATACATTGCTTTCTATCTTGCATAATTAGTGCAGTTGTTTAGAGTTTGTAACTACACTGAGACTTGATAATCAGTGTCTTGTTTTAAAAGTATAATGTGTACTTTGATTAAGAGTGGCATCATTCACGTGCATGTATTGTACAGTATGTCTGGTCTCCACATATTTCTGCTTGAAAAATGCGAGTTTCATTTCGGCAACGCGCATATGAACGCATGATAACACACGCGACGCGGTTATGTTTTCCGAGCTGCAGTAAAAAACACCGTTGCACTTTGTCGTTTATCAAAATCAAACGTAATAAATAATTGTATTTTACTCTCACTTTTGTCAGCCACAAAGTGATGCAAGAGATGCACTGCCTGCCCAGCTAGGTTAGCAAGACCGAAAAACATCAAACTTTGCTGACATCAAACTTAGAGAGGAGAGAACACAAGTTTACCTGATTGTTGTTCCCGCAATTCACTCTCATGGTTTTTTTCTTCTTCCTCTTTTCGTGACCAGAAGCATAGTTTCGCTTCATTTTGTCGTAGATGTTGTAGCTACACATTTGACGGCGCGCTATGACTATGACACGAGATGGAGGCGTGGCCTTAAGTAATTTGCGTGGGCCTACGCCGGTCGCGTGCAGTCTATGGTCGCGTGCAGCGTTTGCCCTTCATACTGACTTTCACTTTCGGTGCCCGAATGGAAGTGAATGAGGCTTTGCGATTTTTTTTTTTTTTTTAATCTAGGCCTACGTGAAATCCTGCATCCATTGTACGATTTAATTTTTTTCTCAGAAAGGGCAACTTGAGTGAGAAGGGCAACTTGAGTGAGAAGGGCATATGGGCAGTTGCCCGGGCAACCTGAGCAACCCCCCTGTGCACGTCCCTGATGGTGGAATACCTCCATCAATCAAAGCCATTCCCCTCTGTTCTGGCGCTGGGAGATCCCCAGCAATGTGCATCTCAGGCATTTGTCATATTAGCTGGTCAAGCACTCCCTCAGAGCACACTGCTTGGGGCAGTTGACCTGTGCTTCAAGGCATTTTATGTTCTTGATATCAACTACCCCAAGCAGTGTGCTTCCGCATGGGAATTTCTGCAGCAAGTTGTGTATCAGATTGAGGGATCTGAATCAAAACCCGTCAAATTCCTTAAGACTTCCTTACTTAATTGCAGGACTGTTTAATTGTTTTAAACTGCATTAAGTGACACATCCAATGTTTAAAGACTTAAAGCCTTCTTAAGGCTTTTGCAAAAATGTTTAATTGTTTTAAACTGCATTAAATGACAACTAATGTTTAAAGACTTAAAGCCTTCTTAAGGCTTTTGCAGAACTGTTTAATTGTTTTAAACTGCATTAAATGACAACTAATGTTTAAAGACTTAAAGCCTTCTTAAGGCTTTTGCACAACTGTTTAATTGTTTTAAACTGCATTAAATGACAACTAATGTTTAAAGACTTAAAGCCTTCTTAAGGCTTTTGCACAACTGTTTAATTGTTTTAAACTGCATTAAATGACAACTAATGTTTAAAGACTTAAAGCCTTCTTAAGGCTTTAAACTGGATTGAATTTAAAGTTTAATCCGGTTATTTTGTTGAATGTTTCAGAGTTGTTTATTTTTCTATTTTTTCTTATCATTACAGTCTGACCTAAAATAAATAGGAAAATAAATATGTCCAAGTGTGCGTGTTTTTTTTAAATATATACAATTTAATTTAATGCAATAAAATGTAAAAGTGCTTGAAGTGAGTAATATAATTTAAAACAAAGTTTTATTTTCTGAAATAAGGCATCCTTGCATAGTAACCCAAGTTAGGTTATTTTTGACCCAACTCCTGGGTTAAAAAGGGACCAACTAATTTCTGGGTTATTTAAACCCAGATATTTGGGTTGTTCTTTTGACCCAGAAATTGGGTCAAAAAGAATAACCCAATTTTCTGGGTTGAAATAAACCAGAAATTAGTTGGTCCCTTTTTAACCCAGGAGTTGGGTCAAAAATAACCTAACTATGGGTTATTTTTGACCCAGGAGTTTTTAGTGTGTGTATACAGCCAAGTTTCTGACAGTGACAAATTTATGTTTGTGCCCATTTTAAGAACTCTTGAGTCTCTGTTCACCATCTCTAGACTTTACCACTGTTTCCTGCTCGTAAAGATTCATCAAGATGCATTTACAAAGACATTAATAATTGTTCATACATCCAAAACCATACATTATTTGGACACAAAGAACATGCTCTTCAGATACAACTATATTACGAAGATTTTAAAACTGCTAGTGTTCTTATGCAAGACGCATGGAGTTATGTTTAGTAACCTCAGCATCAAAAGTTACAAAGTGTACCTTTTAACTATCTAATTTAAAAGCACTATTGCCTTAATTCTTATATGTGTGATATATTTTATGTATCCTCTCTTCAGACTGATAAATAGAGCAATGGCTCAACCAGTGAAACCTAAGAGTAATTTTAGCTGATGATGACCCCAGGAAGTTGATCCTAGTTGAAGGGCTTCCTAGTTCTACTGAGGACCATGCACAAAAAATCCCTGAAATGTTACAGCTTGATGGGGATATCTGCTTGCAATATCAAGACGACGATTTTGGTGGCGAGTTTGTTAACTTGACATCAATAAATGATGTTCAAGACAAAGGAACGTTAAAAGTCATCTTAAAGACTACAGGACAAAACTTGACTGCAGCATTAACTCCTACTCGCTTAACACTGCAAGTCAGATAATTCTGCCTCTGTCTCTTCGTTTTAAACTGACAACACTGTTCTTCTTTCTTCTCCTGATGGGTCAGTGCAATCCACATCAAGATCTACCCCATGGCCACTTGCATTCCCAATTCCACGCTTCTCCTATGACTCTGAATTAATTCTACAATTCTACAGCAGGCCAATTCTGAATACCATGCTAATGGAACTCCTCTTAGTCCATCTCCAAGCTGATGTCCCACATCCTAGAAATTTTAGATTAATGCAGAAGCATTAATTAATAAACAACC
Organism: Rhinichthys klamathensis goyatoka; assembly: GCF_029890125.1. NCBI lineage: Eukaryota > Metazoa > Chordata > Actinopteri > Cypriniformes > Leuciscidae > Rhinichthys > Rhinichthys klamathensis. Next base: position 11,811,427 of record NW_026606564.1, on the reverse strand, counting down.
CTGCTTGCAAGAACAAGGCTCCTACAATGGTTGCTATGGGTGGAAAATAAGCCTCAAGTATAAGATGGCAAACTTTCGTACTAAGCTCATAAGTATTGGGTGTTCAGAAGTAAGCATAAACTCAAAGTACAAACACCAAGATTAGTGCCATGCTGCTTCAAACATCAATAAGCCTAGAAGAGCAGAAGTAAATTACTGCCCTCAGCATCCAAAGGGAGAAACATCTGACAGTCTGGAGAAGGAAAGAGTTGAGCTTTGGACTGAGATTAGAAAGAGAAACAATGACAAAGTAGTCAAAGAAAAGATGGAGTGAACCTTTTTACATAGAAGTGGTTCAGGACAAGCCAATGGTAACAGAGTTTAAAAATCGATGGCCAGCTCCCTTTAATGTCGATGAGGTAAGTGTTTTTTATTTCTTTCTATTCTACATAGACATGCTAATTTACTTTCATTTGAATAAAAAATTAAAAAGTAAAACAAATGCAAAGAAAATTAGGTAACAGATCAACAGTGAGTTCATGCAAATCACTACAGTCCCACTAGAGTTGAAGTTTCTTGCTATGCTTGACCAGTATTCAGACAGCATGATAAAGCTGTTTCAGAGTAAGGGTGGAGTCACTGGCAGAACAATAAAAAACATCATGCAACCCATTTCACAGGTTGGTCAGTCAATTAATTACTTCATACAGATTTTATGTTCTGTTATACTTTGTTATCCAGGGGCTGTAGATTCATTCTTCCCACTGGTTGCACTGGTGCGACTAACTTTCTCAGTTGGTCGTATCGACTTACAATTTGGTCGGCACCCTTTTTTAAAAATACTATCCATAATGACTTTGCATGTTGATGTATAGCGCTGTATGGCAGATGTATCGCTTTTTTTAGTTTTTCCTTTTTTATTCAAAATATTCACAAACTCGTTGGCTGTCATCAACTACTTAATATTCTTTTTCTCAAATAAATGCAAGTGAATGTGTCTTGTTGTTGAAAAAAACATTATAATGATCATGTTAGCTGATCTATAATGCGTGATGAGCGCCGCCATGTAAGTTTGGCCGCCGTGCCGCAGTTCAGAGAATCGGATCTGTCAGATTTACAACACGTCAATTCATCCCCTTTTCCCGAAAAACAAGAAAGTGAGTGGCAGTTGAAGTGGTAGAAGAATAGAGTAAACTTTCTAGTTACTTACACTGTGTATCTGATATGAATAAGACACCTCGTCAATTTACATTTGAAAGGATTGTTATTGCCGCTTCGATAGACATCAGTGTGTATTTTACAAACTATAAATGTATTGTTTTGATAGTACTTATGTGTGTTTAAATGTCTGAAACCTAAAATAAACCTTATGCAATTGTAAGGGTCAGACAGGTCAATTTAGCTCAAAGGGAATTATTAATTAATTTATAGGGAATCTTGAAAGAATCACTTATACAGCCGAGCAAATGACTCGTCCAGCATTCATTTGAACTGGCCGTAACTATCAGCTCTGCAGCGGATATAAATATCCAAACTATAGTGAAACACTATTTATTAGCAAGGTAACTTAGATCAGCAGTTTAAGACATTAAATTTGTAAGCACATAACACAAGAACACTTATCTTTAAAATACAAGACTTTATTGATTTTTCTTACACAAAACTTATATCTAACACAAACACACATTCATACGAGTTGCAGAAAGAAAGAGAAGAGAGGAGAATATGAAATCCCAAGTTGGTATGCACTTAAAAGACATGACCCGAAAGAACCATCAATCATTAATTTCACGGGCTCGTTGATTGGCTGGCGGTGTCCTCGTGCCTGGATAGATGTCTGGGGCGGCCAATCACGTGGTGTGCTGGTGCATATTACGAGAGTTACTTCCTGATCATGATGTTGAAAAATAATGCTTGAACCTTAAGACCATTTTATATATAAAATATACTTTATTTCAGAAGAACATGTGCAGCACGCATTTTTCTTTATGTAAACTAAAACATGTCAAAAATCTAAAAGAGAGAGAGAGAGAGAGAGAGAGAGAGAGAGAGAGAGAGAGAGAGAGAGAGAGAGAGAGAGAGAAAGCAGCATTGTTTTAAAAGAAACAATAAAAATGTATACAACAAATGACAATCCTGTATAAATTAAACTTAAAATGTATCAAATGAGGAATTCACTCTCAGGCCCATTTTGTCCTTACATTCTAGCAAAAATAACTTTATGTCATCTGAACACAAAAAAAAATACAAAGGGCTCTCTGGAAGCTACTGACTGTTCCAGGAGACAGTTGAGGGCCTTTCCCTTTTCTTCTTCATTCATTTGAATGAAAAGAGGCTCTTCCACTGGACCCCTTTCATGTGCCGGATTATTGAGATCTCCTTCATTACAGAATATTAAAGGAAAATGTGACTTTAATATTTCTTATAAATGTATTGTATGTTATAATTATATTATATGTTAACTAAGATATACACACACACTGCCTCACTGCTGCTAAGCGTAGGTTGTTATTCACTTGGAAGGGACTCTTGTAGGGTTTCTGCACTGGAATATACATATCTTGGTTAATTTAAAATTTATCAGAAGATAGTGCAAATGTAACAGTGGGCTGGAGTAAATGTCCAGTGTCTACAGTAGAATAAGATCCCACCATCTCCGTATGTTTGGAAAGTCGCACTGGAAGACAAAAATAGAGAAATCTTGATATTTCAACTGCTACAACATCATAAAGGTAAATTACTTGAACTGGTAATTACTTACAGATGTAAAATCAAAGGGTGCTCCCAAAACAAGATACTGGAAAAAAGCTAAAATTAAGGAAGGATTAATCTATAAACGTCAAAAAAAAAAAAAAAAAATGCTTCCTTGTTCCTTATTTAACAACTTTATAATAAAAAAAAACAAAAAACACCACACCAATCATTGGTTTATTTATATCAAAACATAATGTCTCACCATCAACATGAAGACTCCACGGTCTATACCACCAATCGGTTGGCGGATATCCTAAAAAAGAAAAAGAAAAGGAGAAGCATGAGGTTATTAAGAGTTTGACACTTTAACAGTCCCAACTTTAGCAGACTTCTTTATAACCAACCTTGTTTTTCAGTAACACCTATGTGCCAGGTGCAATTTTGGCTGTCATCTTCCTGCAACAAAAATACACAAATAATAAAACAGATTTGTTAATATGAAAAAAACTTACATTGTGCAGCACATACAGTTTGAAGCTCTGAATCCATGCAAAAACATAGCAGTCAATAGTATTTGGGTCTTTCTCGTGAAAACTGTCACAGCATGCAAAATCAGAACATAATGCAAGTAACCATTACGCAAGTTTATTAAACTCTTGAACGGGACACTCTGAATGGCAAAACTTGAACACACACATTGAACAGCGAACCTTGAACAGCAAACCTGAACTGAGAACCTTGAACATTTTCTCTTCTATATTTATTTTTGCCACCTGAAAACTTTCACATATCTCTCATCACCCAACCCATATAGATTAGTTGAATCTAAGTGGTACATGTGCCTATCTTTTAGCTTCATGACCTGCAAAAAAGTGTTAGTACTTCTGAATCATAAAATGGTATTTCTGAATTGTGATAAGACAAAAGCAGGCAATTTTCAGACAACACTGCAAAGTTACAATAAATAGCCAGATTACAAATAATTTACACACAACATCCAGTGTGCTGGCTTCCAAGCAGGGAAGACAATGTAATCTTTCAGTGCAAAGCAATCCTATAGATGAATAAAATAAAATTGGTCACTGCTGTGAATGTTTTGTAACCTTGTGGCCTCACTGGAAATGACAAGGATGGGTCCAATTTATTTGGAGGCAACCAGGTCACCACAATTTATGCATTGGCTGTCCACACATCCATTCCCCACAACATAACATACCAATGTAAGACTGTACACAAGCTAGACGACTAGGTCTCTGACTATTTAAGATTTGCAACTTGACAAAAACGTACTCATTCCTTAGCCACCAATGCGATTTCTTCAAGACAGCTATTTGCAATCTGCCATTTTTAAAAAGAGAACTGTAAACGGTCACAAACATTTCTTATTGTTATTGTATGTCAACTCACTGTTGCCTCCAACAGCTCATTGAGACCTAGAGTACAGAAATCTTTCCTTTTCAGAACCAAGTTTCCAACTTTGCCAATTGTCTCATCTGGGTCATCTGTACCCAAAGCCCATTCAACTTAAAGACAAATGAGAGAAGAAATTACATAGTATATATATAAAAAAAAATCTGCATTTCAAATTCATAAATTCTGATTTGTGAGTGCCATTACAACATCAAATAAAACTGAAAACTGTCATTCACATACCATTGCTGATTGCCAATGACTTGGCAGACAATCCCAACACACTCTACTGGAAGACAGGTGTTTGATGTTACACACCATTTCATTTTCTGCTGTAATAGTAACAATGTAGCCTGGATGCCAGCCCGAACCCCGCCCACAACATTTTTTGGTCGGGAAATTCGGTCTGGACTCGATCCATTGAGGAGTAATTATGATCGGTTCAGAATTAGTCGGGCCAATCAAATTGCCTGGGGGGGCTTTATACGATGATGGACAAATGATCTGCAGTGACGTAATCATCACGTTATCAAAGAGCGCTTGGGTTGAACTGGTTTCCCTCAGAGATGACTGCAGCTGGAGAACTGAGATGTATAGATTCCGCTATCGCGTCTGTTGTAAAAGAAATCGGCAGCGCATTAATTTTAAAAGACGAACAGAGAACTGCAATCAAGGCATTTGTCGATCGGAAAGATGTGTTTGTCGTCCTTCCTACGGGATTCTGCAAAAGTTTATTTTATCAGCTGGCTCCGATGGTCGCTAAGAACGAAGAAGGGACGTAATGAAAGCCCTGCGGTCGTTGTGGTTTCTCGTTTGGTCGCACTCATGGAGGACCAAGTAAAAGAAGTAACACTCATTATTTGACTACTTCTTCCAGTGTGCGTGCAGTTGAGGTCTGTTGAAACTATGCTATGCAACTATGTAGCTGACTTACTGCGTTGCTCTGATTGGTTGAAGGTCTATCCAATTGAGTGCAGAGTTTTTTTTTCCTGGTTCGGTTAAGACACGCCTCATAATCAAAGCCCTATGGAGCAGTATCAGACTCACATTCTGACTAGAATATGAGTATGACGAAGTCAGGCTAGTAACAATGGATAATTACATACAATAACTTGCATCAGGATATATTAACACTTAATACTGGTTGGGACCATCATTGAGGTCGGGGTTGTGTCCTCCATCTCAAAAAATTAATCGAACCATCCGTAGAAAAAATGTTTAATACAATAAAGTATGACAACATATTCAAGCTTCAATAAGATGATAAAGCCAAGCACACATTAAACATTTAGCAGATAAATGCTGAACTTAATATATGCTATACTTTTTCACCACATAATGTCAAAAATATTAGACAACTCACCGCGTTCTCCGCCATTGCTTGTCTCATTGTCAATAACTCCGCCCATCACTTCCGGTTCTGTGGCTGGGGTTCTGGCGCTGGGGTTCTGAAACTAGTGGTGTTGCGGGCATAGGCGCCGATTTATGTTTTCCTCCGTGGGTGAAAAATAAATTAATTAATAAAAGTAACGTTAGGCCTAGTCAAAAAATGTTTGCATTTCAGAACCTTCAGGGGGTCGCACCAAACGAGAAGCGCAGCGCCGCATCTATGACAACTCGAGGTAGCCTATCGCACACCAGACACGCACTTTGTCAGTTTATGGCCAGCAATATAGTAATGTTATGTTTAAGGACATTATGGAATTAAGATAATGTCTCTACTATGTTATGATTGTACTGTACAATTAAACACAACCGTTGTGAAGTCTGCAGTCTGAACACTTTAACTCAGAGCGTCCGTTAACTGAATGAATTGAGAATTTCACCTGAAAATCCGATAACATCAGCAATTTTTATTCAAGTAGCTGATTTCTGTAAATGATTGTAAAACTAAATGTATATTGCAGCACAGGTTGAAGTCAGTATATAGATTAACGACGATTTGAGACAAATAAATGTAAATTTAATATAAAAATATGTAAATCGCGCTCTGTGGCACGGCAGGATTTTGAACAAGGTCCTAAGCCGTAGCTGGGCGCCGTGGACAGACGCCGAACGGTGCCGCCGGTGTGTGTAAGTTACACCATCTTTGTAATGTAGGCTACAAAATCTGCTTCAAAATCCCAGCGCTGTCGTCGTCGTGTAAAGCCCGCCCCAACATTTCTGATTGGTGCCTCGATTTCGGCGGATTGGAAATGGGCTTGAATGAGCTCTTTGCCAGACTAACTTTCAGAGCAAATCTAAATTTGCCGGAAGTTGCCCAGTCTACATGGACCCACTAATCCACAGGGCTTAAAGTATTCCGGCACCGTGCCGGATCTCCGGCGTGCGGCCGTGAGGACAAAAAAAAAAGAGAAGGGAACTTGCATGCGGTTTAATATTTTCGAGTCAATTGATTTCACCTACCATTCATATGAGAGGAACGCAGCTCTAACTAACGTTACAAGTCTATCAGAAGGGTCCTGGCAACACAGTGTGATTGAGATCCATACGTCACGTTAGCGTCGTCGGCGAAAGCATGGAGCGCAAGTTCATGAAGCCTGGGGATGATGTACCCACCGGCGTAATTTCCTATGCGGACAAAGGGGACATGCCCCCACCCCCCCGGGAGCCGGACCGAGCCTGTGTAAAATAGCTCACTGAAAGTTCTAATTAGCAGGGATAGCGGTTGCAACCATAGACTGTAAAAAAAAATAGATTGCGACACAGTCAGTGATGAAACGCCAGAAACAACAACAGGTGACTAATGTCCTCATGGATGAAAAGAAAGAAAGGAGATGTGAGTTGGTTGATTCAGGAAATTAGCTCAGGTCAGGATAATGGGTAACTTCAGACTGTTAGCTAAATATTTAATGTAGAACATTCTGTGTAGCTTACTAAAAAAACATTCGGTGTAACGTTAGGCCTACCATGAAAACGAGTCCACTTCAAACCGCAATATTTTCTGTCAGCAATGTATGACAAGTGCTGTCAATGTTAACGCATGCGATTCATTTTTGTCCAGCTTTGCAATAACGCAGCATCCGTTCTTTCTGTCATCCTTTAGCTAGGATTATGATCACGCTCTTATTCATGCAAATGCTTTAAACCATGCATTCATCATGCGCGACAAGACGCGCTGTCAGTGAATGTCCTCCTGACACACGCACACACGACGCACAGAAAGACGCGCGCCAGTATCGAGTTCTCTTTCGCGCTTGAACGAACAATAAGACACACTTATGCCAAAATGTCCATTTTGTCGAGTATCCTCACAAGATCAGTGTTAAATTAGTTAAATAAAATCTTAAATGGAAGTAAATAGTAGTGAGAGAATGAGATGTGTGAGATCCTGTCAGCAGCGACAGATCTTAAAGTGACAGCAGCCATTAATTCTGTCTGTCAGTAAAGTTAACCTAAAGAACAGAGGGAACAGAGAAAATTACTCACTGCTCTTGACTAAAGAACGCTTGTAGCTTTGATAAGGATTAATCTATATTTCATTTATAATTTATGCAGTGCAGACTGTTTTATAACCATATTCAATTTCTGTATGGCACAGGTAAATGACATTTATTATGGGTTTAAGTGAGAATTGTTTTAAGTTCACTTAAATTATAAGCCTAATAAATGTTTAAAATTTTGGGGAAAATCATTTTCATCGAGATATCAGTAGCTATAATATTAGTAATACTGGCCTTCATTCATAAAAAGATTCCATTATGATACATCTGTAATACGTGGTGCCAAAATAGTGCCATTGAAGATAACCCCCCCCTCCTCACTTTAACCCCTGAATCCAGGAAATTCCTGTCCGAGAAGTTGTCACGGATGCCCACCCACAAATCTCTGCCTTGCTTAGTAAGGATAACTTATTGGATGTGTTGTCTAGAGCCATTGCTTTTTCTTTTCCACTGATAATTGTGCCATTACAAATGCTGTGTTATTTGTTACAGATCCAGAGCGTGGGCGCTACAAAAATATTCACCACTCTCTCGACATATGGCATGCTGCCAAAAATCTTGGAAAGAAGTTACGACGGGTATGCAATCATCCAAATTTATTCTGTATTCTACGACTAATCTATGCCCTGAAGCTGAAGATTGCATTGACTTGCCTTACTGCGTTGGTAATGTAATATTTTGCAGCAATATATTAACCGTGGCTTTGTTTCCTTTGCATTGTGCAATCAGGCTGGCACAATAAAAAATCTGAATTCAATTCTAGCCTGGATGAAGGACATCGTTAATCACTTTTGGAATTGCTGCAAACAAGTATTAACCGAGGAGCAGTTCAATTCTGGCATGCAGAAGGGTGAAGTTTCTAGCTGTATGTAATGTGTGGTGGTCCATTTCTGCAGATGATGTGGCATGGAGTCCTACACCATGTCCGCAATCAACATTCATGGGCAACTGGATGCTGTGAACATGAGCCTCTGGATGAAGGCAGCCAAAACAAGCCATGGATCCATCAAGGTTTGAACGATTGTAGTCACTTGATTTTCATTTGCTCTGAGATTGTGATTTTTACTCACTCTGATATGTGATTACAGGTTCAGCAGCTCATCAGGCACTTACAGCAATCGTGCTTGACAAGCGCTGGTTGAGCCAGGTGAAGAAGTTCATCAACTTCAGGTATGCATCAACTGTCATGCAATTACACATGCACTAAAGTAGATATTGTATTTATTTACAAATGTACATACTGAAACTACACTTATACATAGCCATATTCTACTTCATTCACAGTCTTGGTAGATGTGTCTGTTGCACATTTTTGTAATTGTTTGTTGAGTGAAGGCTGGAAGTGATGGTTGAACAGATTTTACCTTTATGCCATTGTGGTAAGAAGTGTTACTATTGTGTGCCTCCTCCCTCCCCGCCAGGACCACTTCTGATTTGGAAAGCTTCCAAAATCATATACTGATGTATGCGGCAAAGCGCTTCGCCTACAGCCCACCTGTATACAGGACGCGAGTTTTGCTTGCCGCATTAGATTACAATAATAGAATAATACAATAAATAGTCCATTCTTGGGAGAAGAATTGCAAGTGGGAGAGGCCTTCCCCGCAAACAGACGCTCAGGTCCGATGACCCAAGGCGCTGGGGTTTGCTTGGTGCTGTACTGCCACCACCCACTGCAGAACTAGTGCAGGCCCATATTGAAAGAGGAGACATTCCTCCGCAGTGACTATTGTACTGTAATCTGGTCCTTGTAAATAGTTGTAATAAATGATGTATAATATTGAACTTTTTGGAAAATGTCTTTATTTACATGCAAACAAAAAATAAGTTAAACTAAAATAAATAGAAGTAAAGTGCACAATTGCAGAGGTAACAGGGAACAAAACATACAATTCACATTCACAAATGTTTCTTCCATAAGATGCTGTTTAGAAATAGCTGTATAACTAATTACAAAGGCTAATTAAAAAAAAAACTATTGAAGGCGGTGCACCCGGAATCCTGTATATCGGCCTCTTGGGTCGGGGAATTTGATCCGTATCTTCCAGACACAACAGCTGGGGATCACCACTCTGTTGCCCACACCCAGGCGGCCATGCTGCCACAGCACAAACTGTCTGTAGGCGGCATGTCTATATTGACGCTGTTCTACACCCGGCTCCTGGCTGTCATCAACAGCAAAAATGTAATTCCAGGCCGCACGGGCCAGCCGCAAGACCCCCTCATCCAACACATAGAACTCCATGTGTGCCATGTTGGTTATGCAATTTGTAGGTATCTGGTGACAGCAAAGCCTTTCCAGGTCTGTGTCCATTTCTCTGCAATTGGTGCAAGTGCACCAATGCAGGACATCTCCAACAGGGTCAGGGCTCTGGGATACTTCAAACATGGCCATCACATCAAACATAAGACCTGGCAACCTTGTGAGGATTGTATTCAACAACCTGTACTTCTGCACAGACTCCAGGGAATGCAGTTTTACCTACAACGCAAAACAATTGGTTAGTATATATATATTAGTGGAAAGGCTGAAAATATCTAAAATGATGTCTTGACCAATAATAAACAAACCTTCATTTCAGCTGCACGTCTTGACCGCAGCTCCTGCAGCCTCGACTGCTCCTCAGGGTCTATAGTTTTTGCGGCCTTCCCCCCTTTCGATGGTCTCCTCCGCGTAGGTTTCTTTTTCTTTGATATGGCCCCAATCGCCTGAGGGATATCAGACGACGCTGTTGACGTTGATTCCTGCTGTTATCATGAGAACAGTTGTCAATATCTCTCATAATTATCAGGACATATATAAGCCTAGAGGTTGCAAATAGTGTAAACGAGCACAATTTGCAAACTATTATGATAAATTGCAATAATCATGTCTAATGACATCATAACGGCCAATGTTATGAAATAATGCAACGTACATTTAACTTATTTTGTAATGTTTACATTACAATCAAAAAACACAAATGAAATTATACAGTAGTCGTAGACTATAGGCTATTTACTTGTGATTTAGCAACAATCATGTAAAAACGTTATAAGCCAGCTAACGCGATAGGAAACTTTATTATTATAAAGTAGTCTAACACTTGACATATAGTTATTATTATCCTATTACCATCATCAGTATTTCAGTAGATTATGCAGTAGCATGATATTTGTATGAAATCGTGAAACATTACCTGGTCACTATCTTTGGAGTCTATCTGTGCCTGTTGCATGTCTGACGCTTCTTTCCAGGGGTGTGGGGCGTGTGGCGTGTGGTGGGGGGGGAGGGGGGGGGTACGGTTATTTACGACAGTGCAAGTACACCACAGCGAACAGCGGGTCGCTGTTTCACAAAAACACAATTCTTGCATAGTGTGCCTTTAATTAAGCCTGCTAAAATGCATTGTATGAGCTTCTGTTACTTTCACTGTTCATTCTATTGCTTTGTCATATTTTATCTTTCATTTAATAGCACATCACATATTTAGAGCAGCTCCAGAAGGGCTCAGTGCTGAGGATTGGGCTAGTGGTACAAATTTTAAGACACCAGTGAAATATCAATTCTTTTTTCCAATTTTGATACTACAAAAACTACCAGCCTAATTAATGTGAATTTAAAATATTATTAAAGACAAGCAGTCAGTAATAAAGTAAGAACAAATAATCAAATTACACATAGCAGAAATAAATACAATAAGAACAAAGAAAGGCTACATATGAAATAAACAATGTTTTGGGAGTTTTTCGGGTAGATCTAACAGGTACAGAAATTTGAAATTAGGTTAGGGTTAGCGTCTGAGGTTTTATAACAGGGAGCTGTTAAATACAGACCAAAAAAGAAAGATCTTTTTTTTAAAAGTCATTTTGACTATGTGGAGCCTGTGCCATTATTTTTAGACAATGATGAAAATGGCAAAGAGTGTTCTGCCCAGTATATACCTATAAAGGAAACATTGGCTGCACTGTTTAAAAGCAGATCTGTGCAAGAACAGCATGCGTACACACATTCTCAACCACCTACTCCTGGAAACGTTTTACGTGATGTTAAGAATGGTGAGGGATTTAAGAGTAATATTTTAATGGAGACAGATTCTGATTCTCTTGGCCTCATTCATTTTATATCAGGATGCCTTTGAGGTTGTAAACCCTCTTGGTTCAGGGAAGAAAAAACATAAGGTTTTAGCGGTGTACTGTACTCTGACTGATATTTTGCCACACAATAGATCCAGTACAGATCACATGCAACTTGTGCTTCTTTGTAGGGAACACGACTTCAAATATTGAGCCATTGTTTTTGAGCCATTGATCAAGGATCTTAAATTTCTAGAGGAAACTGGTATTTCAATGCCCAATGGTAAAATTGTGAAATGGACTCTTGTTGCCATTTCAGGAGATAATTTGGGATCCCATTGCATAGTTTTTTTTTGTGTGGAAAACTTCAGTCGTGCAGATTATTTCTGCCGATATTGTGAGATAAATAAAACAACATTTGTGAATGAGCCAAACCTGTGTGGTACTGCGAGAACTGTGCAGTCATATAAAAGCCATGTCCAAGATTAAGACTGCTGTTGTTGGCTCTGTATTTGGTATCAAGGGGGACTCTCCTTTTAACGAGCTTGCACATTTCCATGTTTGTCAGCCTGGGCTCCCACCATGTCTAGGGCACGATCTATTTGAGGGTGTTGTTTCTTATGACCTTGCTTTGTTTGTTGGTTGTTGGTCGTTTAGTTGAGGAGAAGCATTTTACATACTTGCAATTGAATCGATGCAAAAATCAGTTCAAATACAAAGGAAATGATGCAAATGACAAACCAGGCGAACTCTCCCCCGGAAGTGAGCGGTTAAGTGGACATGCGGTTCAGAATTGGTGTTTTCTTAGGATTCTACCTCTCTTGATTGGTGACAGGATTAAAGATCCATGTAGAAATGAGGTATGGCTACTGATTTTGCAACTGAGAGAGATAGTGGAGCTTGTCTGTGCACCAGCTGTAACAACAGGGCAGGTTGCATATCTCAAAGTTTTAATCTAAGAATACATTTGCACCAGGCAAAAGCTCTTCCCTGATAATCCCTTGCGACCTAAGCATCATTACATGTGTCATTACCCTGACCTTATACACCACTTTGGGCCACTAATTCGCCTCTGGACTTTGAGATTCGAAAGCAAGCACAGCTATTTTAAGAAGTGAAAATCATTGCAAAACTCTTGCAGAGAGACAGCAACTTCTGCAAGCTTACCTAGGTGCAGGCAGCATGTTCCCTCCTGTTGTACAGATACAGAAGGGTGTAGAATTCTATGTTGATGATTACAGTGACAGGATTAGAGAGGCAGTGGCCAGTTACAATTTTGATTCACAGTCTACAGTGGCATGTAATGAAATCACAGTGAAAGGCACATTGTACAGAAAGGGGATGTTTGTTTTGCTTGAAAAGCATGATGATGAACTTAACCCTAATAAGTTGATTGTACTCAATTGATTTGAGTAAACTCGTTCCCTCAATTTAATTGAGTAATGGGGTTTCCCAAAACGTGCTTATTTAAGTTTACTTAACTTGGTGCTTATGTAGACTTGACTTAAATTGTTTAGTTCACCAAACTTGACGATTATTTAATGTACTTAAACAATAAAGTTCATTTAACTTAGTGTTAACTTCAAATGTACTTGTATATTTAAGTAAACTCAATGTCACAAGTGACAAAAGAAGCGGAACCAATGTCCGCTGGAAGTGTGTTCCCTCCGGAACAATAACAGTGAAACATCAAGCCGGTTCCGCTTGTTGTTGGTTTCCATGACAGCGGCAGCTGATGAGAAAAACGGTATCAGGTGCGGGCGATTGATGTGAGGTTCAGCGATAGGGCTCCGGGGCTGGAGGAAACAGTTAAAAGGAAAAGGAAGAGGGAATTGAGGGTGGTACTCCCCCGGGAGAAATCGTTTTCTTTGGCAGTGGCTTGAACCCGCTGGGATCTTTGGAGAGAGCTGTGAGGATTTGGCTGGCTTAAGGGTGCAACGGTGATCTGTGTGGATACACGCTGGAAACGTGAACTGGATGGGAAGTGGGAGAAGTGTGGAGATACAGTTAAGACTGGAGAACGCCATCATTCCTGAGAGGAAGTTAAGTAATAAAACATCGGATCTGTGTGAATACATGCCTTGCACTAAGTCGAATAAGGAATTGTGAAGTGTATTTATCACGAGTGTAATTGTCACTTAAGAGTGTGAATTGAGTCATCATTGAATCCTGATATCTTCGTCTGAGTGTGAGAGAGTATTGAAGACGCTGTTTTCCATGCTGTGAGAAGTCATCTGCATCTCTTCATCTTCTGAGTGCTGATTCAATATAACAGTGGAAGGATTGACTATTGGGTGAGTGCTGGCCTTATTGCACTGAGAGTGAGAGTGGATATGCAGTGCCCGAATTGAAGTGTCACACAGTATTGGATTTGACGCGAGGTTGCAGTGTGTGGGTGCATATGTATACTTAAACTGCCAGTATTCCCCAGTTCATATTTCCGCCCAGTGTTTGCTGAACAAAGCCTCAGTGTTGAATGTGCATGTCCCGCTCGGGCTATAAGCCCTCGTTCTGATGTTGAAAAGAAGTGTGCTTGTCCGTATAACTTGTCCTGTCTATTCAAGTAGAAGACTCTTCTGCCACTGCCTTCTTGTGTGATTACCTGTCAGAAGGAGGGACAAACCCTACCCTCAGTGCTGTCTGCCGGGGCCACACAGTCCAGCCGTAAGCCCGAGTCTCCACCCTACAGAGGAGTGTGCCTGCACCTGTATAAATTGCTCTGTCTGTTCCACCAGATGATCCTTCTGCTGCTATCTTCGTGTGTGCTGCTTGTCTGAAGGAAGGATCCACCTTGGCCTCAGCGCTGTCCGTTTAGAGCCACAATACCCAGCCACGATTCTTCTGCTGCTGCCTTCTTGTGTGCTACCTGTCTGGAGCAGAGGTTTGCCCTGACCACTTTGTGCCTGCACAGCCACCCGCTCCAGCCGAGGAAGAGACTCGAGGGATCCCGCACCTGTTTGTCCAGCGACGACACGGGAGTGTGCCCTGCCTGAAGGGGAAATACGTACCGGGCTACCCACCTGACGGGCGGGAAATTCTCTCCTGGCCCACAACCCCCGTGCTGACCATATTCGGAACGACCAACGGCCCAAGAACATACCGACCTGGTTACCCACCTGTCCTCCAGGGAGGCCCCTCCGCCCGCATGCCTTCTTGAGAGGTATACGTACCCGCCACTTACCTGTCCGGTGGAAGAGTCCCCTTCTAGCCCTCGGTCCCGGTCCAGCTCTGTCCGGGCATCTGTCCGCCTGCATCGCACCCAAGAAGTTTGACTTACCCAGACACTTACCTGCTGCTGGGACGGCAGTCAAACCCCTTGCTCTCCAGGGTCCAAAGGCGGGTCCCCCTTCCTGGAAAAAGATACAAACTCACGTCAAGACTTTTTAATCTCCTTTTTTTATTATTCAATAAAGATTGTTTATTTTAATTCCGCTTGTATGTCTGGTCTCTGGTACGTTCCTCAAGGTGGTCCTGGGTATGAGGGGTGGGTGCAGTCTGGCTTGCCCCCCCACCCCCCACCCCCCCCGACCTGTGACACTCAACATGAAAATTTAACTGAAATTAGAATTTAATTCTAAATTTAAAAGTTATTATTTTTGACAGTAAGCTTTGTGCATACTGCACTTTAATAATACAATAAACAACATATTGATCCTTTGAGTCTTTATTGACCAAAATGTGAAATGGAAATGAGTCACACCATGTACATAACTCTAAAGGTGGCAACAATGTCCAACATTAAGTAGTGCACTACATCAATTGTACAACTCTGATCACTTAAACATTACACTTAAGTCTCACATTCTGTTAATGTACTGAACATGTAAACGTAATGTATGCATTCTTTTTAAATTTAAAAATTTGGATGAAATCAAACGGATGGATAAAATCAAACATTTTGGGTGATTTTGCAGCAAGTGATTTTGGGTAATTCAGTTCTAGAGCGTAGATCAGACCGAAGAGGAGACACATAGCCTGTGGGAGGTCCTGCATTTTTTCCATCACCACTTGACCTTCAAGTATTATTCCAATCGTAAAAGTTAAATGCAAGGAATTGGGGGGCTGGAGTTCAGTGTCCTCAAATAAGATACCCACTGGCACATCAAGGATGGAGTTGCGATGATCAGACACCTAGTGAAAAAACAGGCATAAATAGAGTATTGCGATCAGGAATCAAATGTTTATCAATGCATGTTTATCAGAACGTGCACTAGATTTATTAAAAACACAAAGCACTAACCCTAATGCCAATTTATATGGACAAGTATGCATTTGACTTTATGAAAATGTACATGTTTCCAGCAAAGATAATACTTTTTTTTATTTATAAGTATGCAGTATAAATGACAATTAATTAATTTGAAGACTTGGCCACATTTGTATTTTTAAGGAATAGTTCACCCAAACATGAAAATGCACTCACTCTCAGGCCATTCAATATATAGGAGTTTTTTTTTTATTATTTCATCTGAAAAGAGTTGGAGAACTGTACAATCACATCACTTGCTCACAAATTGATCCTCTGTAGCGAACGGGTGTTCTAAGTAAGAGTCCAAAGAGCGAACGTGTGGATTATTGTGATGTTTTTATCAGCTGTTTGAATGAGTTTGAGCACCTGTTCGCTAAAGAGGATCAATTTGTGAGCAAGTGATGTAATGCTAAAGTTCTCCAAATCTTTTCAGATGAAGAAACAAACTCATCTTCACCTTGAATAGTTTGAAGGTGAGAATATTTCCTGCAAATTTCCATTTTTGGGTAAACTATTGCTTTAAAATCAACATGATTTTCAAATGCTTGACAAATGCTTAGACTAATGAGAGCACAGGTGGTTCTTATAATGTAAACAGGTTAAGAACAGATGAACTTACTTTTCAACATGACTTGAAGAAAGAGGAGTCATCATCTCCAAGCATGATAGGTAGTAGTCCTCGAATCACAAGGGTTCGGACCTCCGTTGGCTGGGCTGACTTTAGAGGAAAACAAAAATTCCATTACTGCCAGAACAACTAATCAATATATTTGAAGCACTTTTATGAGAATAGGCTATACGAATAAATGCTGACAAAATTAAATGTTTTTAAAGGGATAGTTCCCCCAAAATGAAATTTATGTCATCATTTAGTCACCCTCAAGTTATTCCAAACCTGTATAAATTTATTTGCTCACCTGAATACAAAGGAAGAATACATTTTGAAGAATGTTTGTAACCAAGCAGTTTTGGGCCACCGTTGACTTCTACATCCTAAAAAGAAATACTAAGAACATCAATTGTACCCAAAATTGTTCAATTACAAACATTCTTCAAAATATCTTCCTTTGTGTTCAGCGTTAACAGAAATGTATGTATACAGGTTTGGAACAACTTGAGGGTGAATAAAAGTTATCCTTTAAATTATCTTAAATTAGACAAAATTACTAACCTTTATTTGATTTAAAAAGTTAGTCCCAAACGTGGGTTCGTGGAAAAACGCCCATATAAATAAACTGCCATTGGTCGCACTATGGGCCGGAGGGATCGTAGGGTGAATTTGGATGACAATTGCCCACAGACTTGGAGAGGAGTGGGCCTTTATTAATAACCCCCCTATTCACGGATCCTTACCTACTTGCCACGGAATAGGTGGTTTTCGGACACCTCTAGTGGGCGACAGAGAGCATATTGCCCCATGACCCCCCAAACCCCATCCCACTAACCCACTATTTGTCCAATAACCCACTATATTGGGCAAATTACCACCCCCCCAGCACCCCCCCCCCGTCCCACGGACCCACTATTTGTCCAATAACCCACTATATGGCGCAAACTTCCCGTTGACCCCCCCCCCACCCACGCCCCCCCCATCCCACGAACTCACTATTTGTCCAATAACCCACTATATGGCGCAAACTTCCCGTTGACCCCCCCCACCCACTCCCAGGCCACACCCCCGTCCCACGAACCCACTATTTGTCCAATAACCCACTATATTTACCAAAAGTGCCAAACGGGGACGCAGGGTCGTGGGACATTGAGATTTGAGATTCTGGCCCTCCAGGGGCCCCTGATGCGGGGCCCCGAAGCGCGGATCTCTAGGGCCTTTAGAAAAATTTGACTTTGCTCTAGCACCCCCTGCTTTTGGTATGTCGGTCAGGGAGGGCCAAGGGGTCAGCGTGCCGAATTTGGGGCCCCGGGGACATTTCGGAAAAAAAAAGACACCGCCCGTCCGTAAAACCACTATGCCTTTTTGACGGCCCGTGGGACGGCCCCCGTACGGGGACGCAGGGTCGTGGTACGTTGAGATTTGAGATTCTGACCCTCCAGGGGCCCCCGACTCACGGTCCCGAAGCTTGAAATTCTGGGACCTTCCTAAAAAAAGTTTGCCACTTATAACCAACTTTCACTCAAAAGGCTCTTAGGGTAGTACATGAGTGAAAGACACACAAGGCCGGGATTAGTGTTAAAAGGGCGGGAAAGTGTTGCCTTCGCTCTAGAGCCTTGCGCCTTCGGCATGTCGCTCGGGGCGGGCCCAGGGGCCACCGTGCAGAGTTTGGGGCCCCTGGGACATTTCCATCAAAATCCCACTCGCCCATTAAATGAATGTATTCGCCGCAGTGGTTTCGCCGACGCCGCTTCGGAAGGGTCGATCGACTAGGGGGCGCCATTTTCCGACTCGCCACGGCTCCCTGGTGCGGGCGGGAAAGCTTGGTGGCCCTAGGTCCTCGTTCAGGGGCCGAAAGGTCGAAAAAGGGACGCTCGTCTGCGAAACCGCTATGCCTTTTGAATGGCTCGTGGGACGGCCCCTGTACGCAGACGGAGGGTCGTGGTACCGCGATACTTCAGATTCCGACTCTCCAGGGGCCCCTGACGCGGGGCCCCGAAGCGTGGGGCCCTAGGGCCTTAAAAAAAATCGCCCCTCCCCCCAAAAAAATGTAAAAGCCTGAAAGGGCCTTTTCAGTCTGAGAGGGAAACAGCCCTGAGAGAGGATTTCTGCACAGAGGCTGAGAAAAATTTGACTCTGCTCTAGCGCCCCCTGCTTTGGTTACGTCGGTCGGGGAGGGCCAAGGGGTCAGCTTGCCGAATTTGGGGCCCCTGGGACGTTTCTGTAAAAATCCCACTCGCCCATTAAATGAATGTATTTTGCCATAGTGGTTTCGTGGACACCGCTTCGCAATGGCAGATCGACGAGGGGGCGACGTTTTCCGTCTTCCCACGGCCCCCTGGTGCGGGCGGAGAAGTTTGGTGGCCCTGGGGCCTCGTTCAGGGGTCGAAAGGGTGAAAAACACGTCACGGGGTCAAAAAGGTCAAACCAACGGAACGCGCTGCCATAGGGAGACGGAAAGTTGTAGGACCCCGAAACTCGGCGAGTGCCGTCGTCTCCCGTCCCTGAGTTGGGCCCCCGAGTTTGAGGGCCCTAGCCGCTTTCTCAGTGTTTCCTAACCCCCGTTTGTGATGAGTCCATTGATTTTAGATGGTGACTGGACAAAATTACAACGTATTTATTTTTCATGATGAGCCACTGGGTCCTACGGACACCTAACCTTTCATAGTGCTTAGAACGGGACGAGATGCTTCCAGGAAGACCACCTACGGCCTCGTCGGCCCCCGGGGGCCCGAGATACAGATAAAAACGACGCATTTATCTAGGCCAAAACTCGACGGATCCGGCGGGCGCTGAGCTCTTCGGAACCGTCTAGTTGAGCTGAAAAGAATGGTAAAAAAATCAAAATGGCGTCCGCCGGTGACCTGTCGACCCCCGGGACAAAACGGCTCGTATCTTGGCAACGCGAAGACACAGAGAGCTCAAACTCGGGTGAGGATGTCCCGTGGGGACCCTCTCCTGAACGCGAGAGTCGCGGGCCCAGGGGACGCCCCCCCACGGTCGCTGGGGCCCCCGACTTTGAACGGCTGTAGCTCAGAGACCCTGTTGAGCTGGACATCATGGGTGGGCTCTTTGGAAAGGCCTCGTCCGGCGCTGTGAGTTTGGGGAACGTGGAGCAAGGGGCTCCTGCAAAAACGACCAAAAACAAAAGAAACCCATTTGTCTGGAGATTGTTTGTTTTTTCAAATCAGTTGTCGTGACAATTAACGAGGCTGGGGATTGTTTACAAACAAGGGTGTGAGAAGCCACCATTTCGCTCAGCTCATCACATCTGCTGACGTTTGACAAGCGAAGGTGAGATGCTCTAACCCTGTTCTCTAACATCATAGTTTATGCAGTCGTAAATCATTTTAAATTGTACTATAAAGTGTTATCGTGCAATGATGTCGTATTATACATGGCTTTATTACACGTACATGACTATTTTTCTTTTTTTTGGGCCTAAATTGATCAATCCGGGGAAGTTATTTAATGCCAAGTCCCCCGGAAGGCCTAACATTTGTATTCATTTCATTTTTTAATATCAATGAAGCCCCATGTACAATTGTCAGAAGCTGACTCATATTTTTTTATTCTTTAAAGATGTTTAAACGATACGGAAATGGTAAGTAGTTCCTTATGCCACCACAAAATGTTACAAATGGTTTATTGCACATTACATCTTAGGCTTTTTTGTGTCATACACTGTGTGTTTGGACTTTTTTGACAAATCTTTTCTTACAGCTATAAAGTGTCCAATGTGTCCAGCCCGGCTGGTGCACATCTCCGAGCACCTGGGGAATGCCCACGGCATGCGCAACCTCGGGCAACGGGCGATTATTACCAAATACGCCCGCCGCAGAGTCAGGCTGTTCAATCTGGCTTGTCCGCTCTGCGGAAAGGTTGTCAAGTACCCGGAGAAACATCTCCAAACTGGGCACCGGGACTTGACAGTAAGTTAGTGTAAAAAAAAAAAGACAAGATGTTGTTGTTTGACCCGTTGCAATCATGTTTTTAATGTGTTTTTTCAGACCTGCTCGAGGTCAAAGGCAGGGCGGGCGTTGGAGAAGTCGGTGACCATGGTGAAGCTGCAGTTGCTGTGGGACAGCAAGCCAGCCGACCCCATGGCCCCCGACTTCTCCCAGGCCGAGGCCCCACCCGATGCGAGCCTGTTTCGGTAGACCGACCGGCTCCGGTGTGGGCCTCGCCGCCTCAGGTGACCGTAGCACCGGTCGGACTGGACGAGATCATTGGTGAGAATCCGTTTATCATCGCAATCCTAAAAATTGCTAAAATGAATGAATGGTTAATTGATGGTTTGTTTTTCAGACGAGCTGTTTGAAAACTTTGATGGCCTGGCGGCGCTGTGCAGCCCCGAAGACCTGGAGGCCGCTACAGGTATGAATCCCCCGTGTCATCACAATCCTAATAGTGCTACAGATAATCGATAAGTGGTCAACTACATTGATGGTTTGCTTTTCAGAAGTACAGCCTCCCGTCTTTGCTGATTTGACACCATTCGGGCCCACAGCGCCACCAGAATCCTGGCATGTCGACATGGGTGCGAGTCCATTTATCATCACAATTCCTGATAGTGCTGCAGTTACTCGATGAGCGGTCCACTAAATTTATGTTTTGTTTTTCAGACGAACTCCTCCCCGAATTTCTTTGGTTTTGATTTGTGTCACTGTGTGTGTGTGTGTGTGTGTGTGTGTGTGTGTGTGTGTGTGTGTGTGTGTGTGTGTTTGTGTGTGTGTGTGTTTTCAATAAAGCGTTTATTATTTTGACTTTGGGTGTGTGTGTCCATTGTGTTCTTTTCTTTAATCTTATAAAACAACAAATAATTCTTAGAAATTGACAAACTAAGCTCACAGTATCCATTTTTGATATCTGGTGTCTGATTTCCAAGGTCACAGCAGAAACTCACTCCACTTTCACAACTCCTGGGCATGAAATGAGCCCACTCCACTTTCACAACTCCTGGGCATGAAAGAGGTCTCAAAAAGAATATAAATGATACCCGCATGGGTCAACCTTTTTCATTCCAACTCATTTATCCGGTTTCATGATGGAAGACACAATTTTAGTTTTTCACATGAACTTTAATGACTGCGATTTCTGCGAGGAGGATGGGATTCCGAAGGAGGAGGAGGACGAGGAGGTGCGGGACAACCCGGAGGGACCCTGCAGGAAACCCGGCTGCCTTCAGCTCAAGGCCGAGTTGGCTGATCAGAAGAAGAAGGCGGCATCTCTGAAACGGGCCCTAAGGCGTTTTATAAGATTGAGGCGGGCAGAGCAGAGACGCGCCCAAAGACCCCTGCCAACTCTGGGCCAAAGGACACCAGTGGCCGCCAGGTTCACAGCCAGAAGCTGGCAGAAGAGGACACGTCTGCTTCAGTAAGTACATCTTTTGGTGGGTCTGTTTAAGTTTGAGTGGGCGTGTTCGCTGACTCTTTGTCTTTCTCTTTATTTGCAGGGGAGGCCGAGGCAACCAGCGAGGATCTCCATATGGAGAGTGACCTGGAGAGTTCTTTTTGTTTTTTTATTTTAAATAAATGTTCTGAAATTTTCCATTTGTCTTGTCTTTTTTTATGCCAATTGCCCATGCCAATTGGCATAAAATTGCCTTTGTTTTACATTTCAAACGATCATATCTTAGTCTAAACATAAAGTACAACAAATATAGTGTAGGGTTAGTGGACAATCAGTGGCTTCATGGGATGATCCCACGTAGCATTATTCCATTGTACAAAATAGTGGGTTCGTGGACAGTGGAATTATGGGATGGCACTTCGTGCTATGGACTCAGGGGAGGCCCCTGAGTGCAGTAAAATAGTTCCCATCATGACAGGAACTTTAAAAAAAATACACATTTTGAGGGCCCTAGCCGGCCATTGATTGTGGATGGTGACTGAGGACAGAGGAGCAGCAACGTATTAATTTTTTGTGATGTCCCACTGGGTCCTACGGACACCAAAATTGTATCTCTTTTAGAGGAGAACGAGACCTTTACTTTGAGACCACCCACGGCCCCGTGGGCCCCCGGGGGCCAGAGATGTAGATGAAAATACACATTTATCTAAGTGAAAACTCGACGGATCCGGTCATGGCTGGGCTCTTTGGAACCGTCTAGTGCAGTGGTTCCCAAACTGTGGTCCGCGGACCACTAGTGGTCCGTGAGGGTACTGCAGGTGGTCCGTGGAAAGGTAAAATAAAATACAAAATAATATTTTTTTACCTTCATTTTACCAGGAAATTCCCATAAAAAAAAGTAAAAAGAATATGTAGGCCTATATTGATATACAATTTTAATTAAATTGTCAAGTTATTGTGTGATTACTAAAATAGGCTAGTGGCCTATTTCGGATCGGTGGATAGCAACAGGTTCTCTGAAGAGAAAAGAGGCAGAGGCAAATATTTTGACATTATATAAAATTTTGTCTGATTATAATTTGACCAACAGTAATTCTGGATTGCCTCCACCAAACAAGTAAATAAGAAATAAGCAAATCAGAACACTGCTCGCCAAAACAGCAGTATGCGCGTGTGAACCACTAGTGTTTCTTGCTGTATCTTTTACTGGGGTCTCCAACACGTCGCTCGCGAGCTACCAGTAGCTCGTGGCCTGATTGGAGGTAGCTCGTCAAATGCTACATATCGTGTCATTTGTTCGTCAAGTTCGTTATTTCATGTAGGCGCACGGCAAGCGCGCTCATAATTGAAGCGATGCGCTCATTTTTTCCAGGCGCAGCGAGATGAAAACACCTCAACTTTTCATAATGCCGCAAACGCATCGCAGTTCATGTGACAAGAACAAACCAATCAGCTTCATCCTTTCCGTAAACATTGAAAGCTCAGTCAACATGAACAATGGGGGTGCACCCGACCCAAACACTACGGGTGTTTTTCTCTTCTCCGTAAATAAATCTTGTAGCAGAGCTACAGCAAGCGTTTTTCGATGGTGTAAATCTATTAGCTACTAAAACTTCTTTGTCGTTGTGGAGAGCGCAGTGCATGGTTGCATAGCAACGACAGACAGCACGGGAAATCGGACCGAATTTTACTTTTAATAATAAAAGATGGCTAATGTGCATCAATGTAAATGGCAAGTAATTTATATTTTTTTGACTCATTCTTTTAATAAAAATGATTTAAAGGCTGAAATATGTGAGGTTTATCTTTTTATAAAACCTTTTTTGTCAAAACTTTATTTGAATTTCATTTTACTATATTATGTGCCTATAGGGGTGGCAGGGGTTGGCGGCAACGTAAGTATCTGGATATTTGCCGCGGGGCGAGGGCTTCGATTACCTCTATCTTTTTTGACCATACATGTTTGCATCCCTGAAATGAACCTGATTATGCCCTCCGGCGCTTGAGTAAATAAATCAATTAAATATGTGGCAGCCGTTGTGTGCAGTAAACGTTCTTTTAACAAGCTGTTGTACTGATGTGATGACCAGTTATAGTTTTAGTGCTAGTAAGTCTATTTAGAGGTGCGGACTAATTCAGGTAGGACTGTGTGTAGACATATTTTATTATGTGTATTATGAGGTGGTCCGCGAAAATTCTTGATTACAAATAGTGGTCCACACACACAAAAAGTTTGAAAACCCCTGGTCTAGTGGAGCTGAAAAGAATGATAAAAAATTATGAATTTTGGCCGTGTTTTCGCGGAGATATTAGCCGAAAACCGTCGGGCGCGTTCTAAAATGGCCGACTGTACTCTGGGGTCATGGGGGGCCCACGGGTACCTTTACACACCCAGAGTTTGGAGCTCCAAGTCGGCTTGGTTCCCGAGATACACCCGGTCAAAGCTGGACAGGAAGTGGCCGTATCTCGGAACCAGAAGGTCCTAGGAGCTGGGGATGGTGGGGTCTGAAGGGGACCCATGGGCCCTCCCCACACCCGGAGTTTGGAGCCCAAACTCGGCTTGGTTCCCGAGATACTCCCGGTCAAAGCTGGAAAGGAAGTGGCCGTATCTCGGAACCAGAAGGACCTAGGAGCTGGGGACAGTGGGGTCTGAAGGGGACACATGGGCCCTCCCCACACCCGGAGTTTGGAGCTCAAACTCGGCTTGGTTCCCGAGATAAACCCGGTCAAAGCTGGACAGGAAGTGGCCGTATCTCGGAACCGGAAGGACCTAGAAGCTGGGGACGGTGGGGTCTAAAGGTACCCAATGGGCCCTCCTCACACCCGGAGTTTGGAGCTCCAACTTGGCTCCACCCCCAAGATACACCCACTTATACATAAGGGTCTTTTGGACAAAACGGTCAATATCTCAGAAATGACGAGTCCCAGCGGATCGTCCTTTGGGGTGGTGAGGGGCCCCTAGGGGCCCTCTCAGACCCCAGAGTCCCGAGCCTCTGGGACCCTTCCTTCTGAAGTGCACCCTTTCCTGTTGGGCCCCGTATCTCGGACCGTGGGGGAGCTAAAAGCACGGGCTAGGGCGGGTTGGAGAGGGCCCCTGGGGACCTTACTCTGACCCGAGTTTGGTGCTTCTAGGTGGCTTGGTCGCCGAGTTATAGCCGTTCAAAGTTCGGGCCTATGGAGGGTGGGATTGTGTCCGATTGCAGCTTATTGCATGAAGGCCGGGGTTAGTACTTGTCAAATATAGAGGGTTATTGGACAAATAGTGGCTTCTTGGACAGTGGAATTATGGGATGGTACTTGGTGCTATGGACTCTGGGTGGCCTGCTGAGTGCAGTAAATTAGTTACCATCATGATTGGAACTTTAATTCAAATGTCTATCAAAGAAACTGTCTGACTATCCCCATTCAATCGATTGCAGGTGGGATTGTGTCCGATTGCAGCTTATTGCATGAAGGCCGGGGTTAGTACTTTTCAAATATAGGGGGTTATTGGACAAATAGTGGCTTCTTGGACAGTGGAATTATGGGATGGCACTTGGTGCTATGGACTCTGGGTGGCCTGCTGAGTGCAGTCAAATAGTTACCATCATGACAGGAACTTTAATTCAAATGTCTATCAAAGACACTGTCTGAATATCCCCATTCAATCGATGGCAGGTGGGATTGTGTCCGATTGCAGCTTATTGCATGAAGGCCGGGGTTAGTACTTTTCAAAATAGAGGGTTATTGGACAAATAGTGGCTTCTTTGACAGTGGAATTATGGGATGGCACTTGGTGCTATGGACTCTGGGTGGCCTGCTGAGTGCAGTAAATTAGTTACCATCATGACAGGAACTTTAATTCAAATGTCTATCAAAGACACTGTCTGAATATCCCTATTCAATCGATTGCAGGTGGGATTGTGTCCCGGGACGTTGCCCAATATAGTGGGTTATTGGACAAATAGTGGGTTCGTGGGACGGGGGTGTGGCCCGGGAGTGGGTGGGGTCAACGGGAAGTTTGCGCCATATAGTGGGTTATTGGACAAATAGTGGGTTAGTGGGATGGGGGGGGGGGGGGTTCTGGTCACTCTAGTGGTCAATCGGACAAATAGTGGGTTAGTGGGACGGGGCACGTGTGGCGCCCCACCAAGGACGAAGGCAGAACTGCTTAGGGTGGCCTCGGGCTTCGGGGCACTCCCGTCGGGCCCCTGAGGGGGTCGGGGCACCCAAAAATTTCGGGGGGTCGGCACGCTCATCCGCCAACCCCCGTCCGAGTCCCCACGGCCCAAGGACTGAATGGACGCTTTTTATTTTTATGGACTAGCTAGAGTTAGCCAAGTACCGACCAGGAGTCCCCCTTTTGGCTTTAAAAAAGTCCATGAACCGTGGACTATATCTATCAAGGTTCTCGTAGAATTCCTGCTTTAGGTTTTTGCCAGTAATTCTGTTGAACTCCAAGCAGATCTGGGGGAGACAAGGGCAGGTCACATAATCATATCAGCATGCACTTATAGACATGCTTTAAATAATTAGGAAATAATAAGTAGATTTCTCAATCAATCAGAAATCTATCATGACAATATTGTCAATTACTGGTGAAACTGACAAAGTTTGCCCGGGAAAAATAACCCACATGGTCTAAGCAGTAGCTGCCATGTTCTTTCTTGCACAGAAAAAAAGATGATCAAATATGTATCTCACAGGTAAAAATAAGAAATAAGCTGTTGACATTTCAATAAATATACCATCACAAAATCATGAAGAAAATATCGTGAATTACTGTCGAGGTTCTCAAAGTTTGACCAGAAAAAAAAAACATTACTAACGTTAGCTGCCATGTTCTTTTGGCGAGAAATACACGATTACACTATGATTAAGTTTATATTTTACTAATTACGACTATTACTAATAAAATAAAGAATCGTTTGATATCGCAGTTATCATATCATCACAAAACCATCAATAAAATAACGTTAATTAGCGGCTAACGTTATGTTGGAAAAGTTTGACCGGGAAATATTGTAATTAACGTTATGGCTGCGTTCTCTTTTATTATAGAACAGTGCAAGGATTTAAATAAACATATTTCAGTTTTAAAAAGTCACACAAAATAACTTTATATCTTAATAATTGTACTTACCGAGAATGGTACACAAAGAAAAACTCCCGTCTTGAAATTAGCACAGCTGGTTTCAGCAACAGTCAACAGACGATGCGAAAATCAGCAATTTTGTAATCCACCAATCAGTCCATTAGTTCTCTTGTTGCCAGGCAGAACTGCTCGCGTGGCCAATCGCATCAAAGGAAGACCAGAGAGACATTTTAATTAAACCGATTTGAAATAAATTTGATTTAACGTTAAACATAATGTGTCGTCGCTGTATTTGTTATTTTGTAAATTTTTAATGAGACTTGGGAGGTGGCTGTGAGGAACTCTTTCACCTACAAATGAGCTTTTATTAAAAGGCTACTGAGTGAAAACCCTCAGTATTACAAAAACACTTGTATATGGGTATTAAAGTTTATTTATCAAGTTTAAAGTATCAGGTTTTAAAAATAAAAATCAGTTTATTTCCATTACGATCAATAATTGTAATATAATGAAAGCCATTTGTTTTCTGGTAAAATAAGAATGACACCTTGCACTTGAAGAAAGCATGTATGAATGTATTCATTTCACAGTCAAGAAAACAACATTTGTGAAAATGACCTTTTGTAAGGATTAATCATGATTTTGAGCTCACAGCACTTGAAATCTTAAGTTTATGTATTTTGAAGGTAAATAAGATATTTGAACTTATATTTTTGAGTGACAGGGCCAAAATGCAAAATTTTAAGTAATGTTTAGTCAAGTACACTTGATTGTTTAAGTAAAGACAACATTAGGGTTTACAGTGTGGAAGCAACCTGATCTCACAGAATTCCGTGAAATGAACACGGACCCTTAACTCAAAATCCGTGGCAGTTTCACGGAATCGCCGAAAATTCCGTGATGTGCCCACGGAAGTGATGCCTATGTAAGTCAATGACATGCAGCATCCGTGGTCCACGCACGGGCTGTTACAACACCCGCGCTCCCCCAATTGACGTCGTTTTATAATTTGGAAAGGAATCGCTTCAAATATTCTGAGTTTATTTATTTTAAATATTTAGTTTTAAAGTGATTTTAACTTGATATTGCATTGTTCTGTCGTCGTTTGAACGCTAGGATAACGTCTGGTCAGCCTGAAATCCGTGACCGTGTCACGGAATATTCAGTGGTCGCCACAGATTGTTTCACCTTCACTGGTCGATCGCCTATTGCTGATTTTGACACTTTAAGTAGGTAGCTTAAATTCAAGTTGCCTGTGTTTGTGATGCATGTAGCCTCATTAAACTGTGAACATTATATATCCCCTGACCAGTTTCTATAGCCTTTTGATTATTGACAAATTCTGTGATGGCACCACGGATTCTTCCGTGACCGTACCACGAAATATTCAGTGGTCGCCACAGATTGTTTCACCTTCACTTGACGATATTGCCTAATGCCTATTGCTGATTTTGACACTTTAGGCTATTCAAGTTGTCTGTGTTTGCGATGAAATGTAGCCTCATTAAACTGTGAACATATTATCTCCCCTGATCAGTTTGTGTATAACAGTTTTCCTTATTGTCAAATTCTGTGATGGCACCACGGATTCTTCCGTGGAGGACACACGGATAACCGGATAATAGAGGCAGGCTTGATCAATCAAACTCCCCATCCATCATCTAAGTGTAAATAATATTTGGACTAATTTACAAATTTTTTTTATGTTTACTCAATTGACAGATAGGCATATATACAGACAACGAAAAAAAAAATGATAAAGACTAATAATAAATTAATGTTAAATCGGACGAGTCTGTTGCCATGACGGCGACCCCATTTTTCGCGGTTTTTCCGTCATTGCGAGGATCCCCTCTTCAAATCGGTATGTATCTCAGACCTGCTACTTATTTACTATCTATAAATGTTGAATTATAAGTTTTAATGCGTTTTAGATGGCTTGTATTGTTGATTGCTTAATATTTGACATGATGTCGTGTCTGTAAATAGTTGTTTTTCTCTAAAAAAAAAGTATGCATTTTTTCATTACAAATATTTAAAAGACGTTTTCTCAAAATTAGTTTTTTCTTTTCTTTCTCCAGTAACGTTACCAACATCTCATCCTTTGTAACACCATGTTCACCAAAAAAATATAGCGAAAATCGATATTTTTTTCAGTATTTCCTAAGTAATGAAAGCATAACTTAGGCCCCATCCTGAAATCCATCTGATATTCTTTTTCCATCTTGTGTGTAAACAAAATGAAAAAATAATTAGTTTTTTTATACTTGTGTAATTAATCAACTGAGGAAGTTTCATTGTGATATTTATTATTTTAAAAGTTTACCCTATTCACCTGTAGTGTCTCGCATTAATGTAGACATTATATTTTTTCTCAGAGATATATCTAATTATGCTTTCTTGTCTGTTCTACAGATTATTTGCTGTTTTACATCTTATCTCCATTTCTCTATCTCTATATCGTTTATATATAGAATCTCTCTCTCTCTCTCTCTCTCTCTCTCTCTCTCACTCTGTTTCTCTCTAAGTCTCTCACACTTTCTCTCTCTCTCTCTCTCTCTCTCTCTCTCTCTCTCTCTCTCTCTCTCTCTCTCTCTCTCTCTCTCTCTCTGTCTCTCTCTCACACACACACACACACACACACACACACACACACTCTCACACACATTCACTCACTCATACTTACTCATACCATAACTCATTTTTCATTATTGAATCATTTCTTTCAGTAAGTATCCCAAGATTTTTATTTTCTACAAAGCACAAGTTTAGGTATTTTAAAGATAGTCTTGTATTTTGTTTCATTATAATGATATATGTTTAGCATATTTGCTGTAGGAACAATGTTATACTAGATACCCTGGATTGGTCACACATATCAGTCGCGACATACCTGAAATTGTGTCTATTACATGATAATTGTAGTGGAAAGACTGAAAGTGTTTTATGGAATTTGTATTTTTATACAATGGTTATTCTAATCATCCTTTTCTTGTGTATGGTTTACAGAATAACAAAAGCATGGCTGGTGGAGGGTTGAAGAAGTCGTGCCCTGCATGCCAAGAAAAAATATTTAATGGATGTAAGGTCTGCCCCATGTGCAAGACAGCACAGCCGCAACATCTAAGGCACAATTTTTTTTTTGAAAAATTCAAGATGGAGAAGGAGTCTTGGGTGGCTAAGAAAAAGAAAAATCAAATAACATCTCATTTAATGGATGATGCCGTGATTTTGGTAAGTAACTTGTGCTACATTACCATAGTACTAATGTGGCTTCAAAATTACCTTGGTCCAGGTGGTGACAGAGGTGGTGTGTTACATTATAACCGACTGTTCTGAAACTTTAGACTTCTGCTATAGATGTACTCGCATAGAGTCTGGTCTTCACGTCAGAGTCTGCACGTCAGGTTAGCACATATTTTCAAATGCACATTGTATGGAACTTTTAATAAAGGTGATTGATTGATCAGTTTCAGCATCTTAACTTTAAACTATTATCATTGGAAAAGTTTAAAGAAACAGGCCAGAAACAGTCAGGATCACCTACAGTAGGTGATAGCCCGCAGTTCTGTAACATACGTCAGAGCTCTCCATATCGTCCACAGTTTACTCTTCCCTACTGAGTGGTTCATGCAACAAGCGCCATTATGTAAGTACATAGCGTTCAGTTGCGTCTTCTGCTTCGAGTCTGTTGCAACCTCAGATGTCGTTCTGTCACTATCTGGTGCAGGTCACAGCTGATGGGGTCATTTCAGTCAGGTCCTGGGGGGGGGGGGGGGGGGGGGGCGTTATCACACTCCAGTAGGTGGGTCATTGTCTGTTCTGCTCCACAGCTGCATGTGTCTTCTGTCTGGTGGTCCCATGCTTTCATAAGTGCTTTGCACCTCTCCTGTTCCACTCGTAGTCTGTTGAGGGTCTTCCAGGTTAGCCACCCTGGCGGGACATTCAGTAGGGGTGATTCCTCTCTCCATCCAGTCCTGGGCTTGTGTATTTAGCTGGTTCCATTCATCTTTCCAGATGTTGTCCATGCTGTTTCTTTGGTTGTCTGGAGGTGGGACTGTCTGCAGGAAACTGGATCTGGATTTCAATCGTGGTGGAGTCCGTGAAGGGGGTGCCTGGTGTCAATCTCCTGTGCTCTCCGCTCGTCTTGGGCGACGATGGATCATCTTATGTGGGATGTTGGGGGCGGGGATGGGGGGGAGCAATACCAGCTAGGGCGTAGAGGCACGGGACTGGCGTTGTCTTTATGGATCCCGTGATAATGCGGCAGGTGTCGTTGAGGGCTGTGTCAATCAGTTTGGTGTGGTGGGAGCGGCTCCAGTTTGGCCACGCGTATTCAGCTGTGGAGAAGCACTGACTGGGCCCTTAACCAAGACATGCTGCTACCATCCGAACATGTTACTGAGTGAGATTCTCTCATTGCACAGAATATGATGTGTATGAGTAAGTGAATGTGATAGTGAATGTGGTAGACCAAAAACTTTTAACCAATCTCTTAGTAGGGCTCTTTACATGAAGATGCTCTTGGAGGGTTATAGTTTCAATTCAATCATGCTCTGTAGAACAGTCTAAGCCAGACAAGAGTAATACCCCTACTATGCTACTGTACTTACACATTCATGCATGCATCATGCACATGAAGTAGACAGGCACACCAAACCCACCCACCCACACCTTTCCCACATCCCCAATGTATCATCTGTTATATATATCAGCTTATGTACAGTATACATCAGCTCTTCCATAAGTTAAAAAGTGTGCATCTGAGTTGCATCTGAAACATACTGTTGTGGAGCTGGTGTCTGTTACACATAACACTGGCACAGTTTAACGTAGACATAAAGTCCTTATTATTGTTTTTAGAGTATGTTTTTTTCTTTCAGATCGAGAAGCTGAATGCAGTGGGCTGGAGGCCCATGCTTTTTCTTGAGTACCCCAACAAGGAGGTTAAGATGCTGCTGCCGGAGGGGCTCGAATTAAGTTCGGGGGAGAAGATATGTGTTAATAACATGAACGCGATCTACAGCATGATAGTTGAAAGTGATTCCACATTTACTATGCATTATAACATCTTTAAACAATCCAAATTCTGAAAAATTTAGGACACTGTAAAAACTAAATGACATCAAATAACAAAATTCAAGTATTATGAGAGATATTGGTTTACTTTGCATCACTCCTACCTTTCACATTTTGACCTAATTACATTTTGTATATTCTTTGTGTTCCTTGTATTCTTTGACTTTCAGGAAAGACAGTGCCGGCGGACCCTTCTAGCAACCAGGCCTCAACTGGTAATCTGCAACTGGGTCCAGAAGAGGAGACCATTGTTGTTTTAAATTTCGAGACCATTCAAGACCCACCACCACAACAAGGTGTGCTTAGTATAGCTTTATCGTTATCTTTCATATTTTTATGAGAGTGTTCTTTACCAGCATATTATTATCATTATTGTAGTATATTATTTAGGCCTGGGTAAAAAATATAGATTTCTCGATTTTAATCGATTCTCATTTTTACGAAACGATATCGATTCTTAAACCCCAAGAATCGATTAGTCATCCTGTTTTCAGTTGATGAATGAATGAATTGTTTTGCGCATCCCATCCAATAAATTGCAATAATCTTTGTGCTTTGTTATTATTGATATGAAACAAAGTCTCAGATTTTAAATTACGTTCATTTTCTTACGAAATTCAAAAACATAATTACCGTTTTGGCGCTGTGGCGTGAGATCTCTCTGGCGCAGCTCAAGAGAAGCAGCAGAGCGGAGCGCACATAACCTTCTCTTCCGCCTTAATAATACCAGTTACAGCACGAAATAAACATGAATGAGCATCTGAAAGTGTGTTAAAAGATAGAGTACAACTTATCGAAGTCCGTATCATGTCACATGGAATCACTCAATCAGTGTTTCAACCGTGGAAAGATGTCAGTAAACAATGTCATGTAACGTCACATTTACCTCAGAAAAAACATATCCAGTGACCATAAACTCGTTAGTAAGCCAGAAAAGTTAACTCTAGAGAGGAGCATTTTGTTAAATATATGCACCATAATACATATTCATATTCATTCATTGTAATTGTTAATGTTCTTCAATATTTAATGCATGTTTGAATAAATCTGGAAAGTTTTTTATGACAGCCACCATTTAAATTTTTATATAATTTCATATAACTTTATAATTATAAAAATAAATAAAAGTGTATTTTAAGTGTTTGTATACAAATCAGGTAATTTTTACCTTCAATATTATAGTAGGCTAAAGATAGGCTACAACTGACTCCCATAGTTTACAATAATAGTTAAGAGATTTGTTTTCCTTGAGAAAATTTGCAATGTATTGTACCTGATATCCAAAATAATCAATACTGAATTGAATCGAATCGTAATTGAAATCGAATCGAATTGCAAGCTTGTGAATCGAAATTGAATCAAATTATGAAATTTGTGTCAATTACCCAGCCCTAATATTATTATCATTGTATATTCAATGTTTGTACACCTTTTGCAGAGACTCTTCTTTAAGCCAGCCCTGCCACCACCACCAACGAGGGGGCAGAGATTGGCACTGAGCCTGACTCTGCGTTGTGTATTTTAGTCTTAGAAGCGTTGAAGTGGAAATTAAGGCAGCTTGACAGGTTGGATAAGAGGCTCAGATAGCTGGTTTATTACAAAGTTGTAATACAGCAGGATACAGACTTAAGTGGAATAGTCTATATAGTATAGGTGGTTGATGGAGCCGTCTCTCTAGAGAAGCTCTCCTCGGCAGTCAAATCATCTTCTCAACGAACCAAAAGGTCCTATCAGTGTTATACAGAAAGATAGTCATAAATAATCAGAACAACAGGTGCCGGAACAGAAAGATCTAGAAAAGGGTCCCCATTGATAAGGAATAGGCCTACGTTTTTGTAGAATGAGCTTGAGCAGCCACACGTCTATATCTGACCTTCTTGCATATTGTATATTCTATGTCTAAACTTTAGTGGAGGCTCTTCTGTCAACCAGCCCTGCCACCGACACCAACGAGGGGGGACAGATTGAGACAGGTAACCCAAAGTCCAACCAAGTGGCGATTATAGCACCACAATTCGGTGTGCTTAGCCTAGTTATTTGCTCTTCAACTTTTCGTGCCTTCTTTGACGTTTTTGTAGAATGAGCTTGAGCAGCCACACGTCTATATCTGACCTTCTTGCATATTGTATATTCTGTGTCTAAACTTTAGTGGAGGCTCTTCTGTCAACCAGCCCTTCCACCGACACCAACGAGGGGGGGGGGGGAATGACAAAAGACGCCAAAGGACAAAAGGTGTACCTAATCAACTCAAAGCTGATATTCTGCCATATTTCACTTTATTCCCATTATGTTTGCCATTTCATTTGCTATGTAGGTCTCCGTTATGACATTAACATTATTGATTTAGTTTATTTATATGTGAATTGTACACATAATATCAATATGTGTGATGTCAAACATACCCCTCCCTCTTTACGGAGTTACAGGTCACAACAAATACATCTAATCTGTAGACTGTTGTACAATAAGTTCAATTCAATTCAATTCAAATTTATTTGTATAGCGCTTTTCACAATACATATTGTTTCAAAGCAGCTTTACAGAAAGTGCATTTCAGAAATGTACATAGAAGAATATAGTTAGTTAATCATCATGTATTAATTTAGGGCATAACATATCGCCGGCGTTGAGTCGTCTCTTCACAGGCGTCGAGTCGTCTCATCGCAGGTGTTGGGGCATCTGAAGTCTCCGTGAGAGGCTGGATACAAACTGGAGCTGACGAACGCTATTTACCTCGGGACTAGCGTCCCGAGATAACAGCAGAAAAGCAGATGGGAAATAATTAGCGTAGCTGCTGTTCATAATATTAATGCATTCGATCTGATTCAACAGTGGTATAAAAGGTAAGCATTATGTGAATGCTTGGCTGAAGAGATGCGTCTTTAATCTAGTTTTGAACTGGGAGAGCGAGTCTGAGCAACGAACAGTATCAGGAAGGCTATTCCAGAGTTTAGGAGCTAAATGTGAGAACGCCCTCCCTCCTTTAGTGGACTTAGATATCCTTGGAATGACCAGAAGCCTCGAATTTAGTGATCTTAAAGAACGTGATGGATTGTAGGGCGATAGAAGGTCCATTAAATACACTGGAGCTAAACCGTTTAGGGCTTTATAGGTCAGTAGTAGTACTTTGTAATTGATACGGAACTTAATAGGTAACCAGTGCAGAGATGATAGAATCGGTGTTATATGATCATATTTTCTTGACCTAGTAAGAACTCTAGCGGCTGCATTTTGCACTAACTGTAGCTTGTTTATTGAAGATGCAGGACAACCAGCTATTAAAGCATTACAGTAATCTAGTCTCGAGGTCATGAATGCATGAACTAACTTTTCTGCATCAGAAACAGATAGCATGTTACGTAATTTAGCAATGTTTCTAAGGTGGAAAAAGGCAGTTCTTGTAACATATGAAATATGATTTTCGAAAGACAAGTTGCGGTCTAGTATAACACCCAGGTCTTTTACTGTAGTCGATAAGGTAACAGGACATCCTTCTAAATTAAAGTTGTATTGTAAGAGATTTTGTGGGTAGTTTTTTGGACCAATAAGTAATACCTCCGTTTTATCTGGATTTAATAGCAGGAAATTACACGTCATCCAGCATTTTATATCTTTAAGACATTCTGTCAATTTAGATAAGTTAGTGTTTTCATCTGGTCGTGATGAAATATATAATTGAGTGTCATCAGCATAGCAGTGGAAATTAATTCCATGTTTTCTTATAATATTACCAAGTGGCAGCATATATATTGAGAATAGCGGAGGGCCTAACACCGATCCTTGCGGCACTCCGTAGTCTACTGACGTTATCTTCGATTTTTCCCCATTTAAACAGACAAAATGGTAACGGTCCGATAAGTACGATCTGAACCAGCTTAATGCCTGTCCCTGAACACCAGTGTAGTTTTGTAGTCGATCCAATAGTATTTTGTGATCTATAGTGTCGAACGCAGCGCTAAGATCGAGTAGAACTAGTATTGAGATACAGCCTTGGTCAAAAGTTATATGATATACTTTTGTTTACTTTTTTGTATGTTAACATTTGGATTAACATTTCACTATTTGCTTATGTTTCTAAACAGTTTCTAAAAAAGAAAAGGATTGTCCCCACAACAGCCAAGAGGTGCACGCATATAGAAGTGTGATCAAAACAAGAAAGAGAAAGGTTATTCCCATACATAATACAATTGCAAAGAAAACAATGGATGATTTACCAATACTGATTGATCACTTGTTTTAATTGATAATGTCACTAATTGGCTAATGGCATTAATTTAAAATTTGTATCAGTGATCCTACCAGATAATGTATTTGTTTATGTTGGTGTTTATGTTAAAAAAAATTCTTGTCACACCCGACAAGACACCAGAGATAACTCACCCCCACATTCAGTATTCTCAGGGTGAACAAAATCAAGCCATGTTTTGTTATTGTTAGAGATTCTACCAACCCCAGAATGTTTGTCTGCAGTTGTGGTCTAATTTATGGTGACTTGTCTGAGCAAAATGACTGGAATTTTTTACAGCTCATAAAGGGAATGGGAAGTGAGTGGACCATGAGGAGATATTAGCTGAACATTACAAAAAGTGTTATGCGTTTACAAAACGCTCTGAATGGCTAATACTACCTTTAAGTGTAATTAAATGA
Organism: Rhinichthys klamathensis goyatoka; assembly: GCF_029890125.1. Classification (NCBI taxonomy): domain Eukaryota; kingdom Metazoa; phylum Chordata; class Actinopteri; order Cypriniformes; family Leuciscidae; genus Rhinichthys; species Rhinichthys klamathensis. Next base: position 11,774,834 of record NW_026606564.1, on the reverse strand, counting down.
AATGTAAAGTTGAGAGCAATTTTTATCTTAAGCAAGGCACCCATTTTCTATGTCTTTGTTTGCCTTCCCAGGGGAAGATGGAGAATTTGATAGATTGGCTCCCCTGCAAACTGTGGTGTGTTGGTTGTCTTTCACACCAGATACTCACAATTATCCACAAAATTACGGTGTTCCAGCAGACATACACATAACTTACAACAATTACATACTGGGCTACATGTACACACATACAGTATCTCACAGAAGTGAGTGCACCCCTCACATTTTTGTACATTTTTTTTATTTATCTTTTCTTTGGACATTTGAACTTCGGGGTATACTCACTTTTGTTGCCAGCCGTTCAGACATAAATGGCGGTGTGTGGTTATTTTGAGGGGACAGTAAATTTACACTGTTATACAAGCTGTACACTGACTACTTTACATTGTTGCAAAGTGTCATTTATTCAGGGTTGTCCCATGAGAAGAGAAATTAAAATATTTACTAAACTGTGAGGGGTGTACTCACTTCTGTGAGATACTGTAGACCACAACTCCGTCTATATATTGTAACACACCTGTATACCTGCTGCCTTATTGGATGTGCACAGGATGTGTTTGGGAATTGGTGGGAGAGTGTTGTCTGGAGTGATTGTAAGTTATAAACTATTGTTGATGCAGAAATGTAGTTCTTTTTTGTAACGTTATGCACACCATAATCCATGCTTGCATATCTGTTTGATCTAATTACTGCTATCTTAATATTGTTTTTGTTCATTTATGACAACTTTTTATTCATTTGCATTCTGAAGTAGTAAATATGGTTACTTGAGATGTTGATGCTGTAACATTTTGTAAATTCAGAGTGTCAGGTGCCAGTTTTTATATTTCCAAAACTGTGGATTATTCAGATCTTTGATTAGTCGTTACATTGTGCATACTTTTGTTCGAATTATGCTTGGCCAGCTTTCCCCTTGCTAACTAAACACCATTGTCTGTTTTTCCATATACACCAAATTTTGTCACCATAGGTGTCATTTTATATACAAATTCACCATAGTGTTTTTAATTGTTATTATTATGACATTGGTTAATCTAAATGTCCCTCCACTACAATTACAAATCAAACTGTAATACAGGTTACAATGTAAACATTACAGCTTTGATTATCAAGTGATTATTCATTATTGACTTTTACTAATCACCTCTTACCCTTTTTTTTCCTAGCGGGAAAACCTGGCCTCAAACCTGGGAGGCTGCCTGACACACACACACACTCACTTTCTATTTCTCTCTAATAAAATAAAATCAACAAATGTTATGCTGAGTATTGTTCTTTTGTAATCTTAATTTCTAAGTAAAAAAAAAGGCTAATACTAAAATTACATCACAATTTTGAACCTTGCACCTATCCTAGCATGATGCTGTTTAAGCTGATTTGTGTGCAGGGGACAGGTGGTGGCACACATCAGTGGCGGCTGCTGGTCTTTCAAACAGGGGAAGCTCATTTTCGGCATACATGATAAAAATTGTCCATTTATTTATACGTAAATTCTGCCCAACATTCCTTTTCAAGAAAATGGTCTGTGACCCTGTCTTGCCAACTAGGCGTCTTTTCCAGTGACTTGACCAGTTTCCTCTCAATGGCCAGCAGAGTTAGAATTGTATAAATGTAATAATAATAAAGGTATAAATAATAATATAATAAAGTATAAAAATACTACTAATAATAATTGATTGTTTTAATAATTATTGTTTTAATTAAGTATAAGTATAGGCTAACAAGTATTGTTTAATTAAGTATAAGTAACAAGTATTGTTTAATTAAGTATAAGTAACAATTTCGACAAGCAAATACCAATAAATAGGTAGCAGCAGTTTGTTTTTCGACTATCACTTGAAAAATCCGCGATGGGACTGAGCTTCAGCATCAGCGACTTTTTATTGTATGAAATCGCTGTCAATCAAAAGGAGATGCAGCCTTAGAACAGACCCTCCAATCATCACGCAGAAGCCCGGAGTCGGGCCAGCCCACTCCTCATTCACCCCAGCGGGACATGTCCGTGGGCGGGACATAATCACAGCGTTTATCCAATGACCGTCTAGTTTCGAAGCGCTGAAAAAAACTGTTCAGTAGCCCCATCGAAGTCAATGGAAGCTGGGCTTCGTCAGGGAGGGAAATGCACTGTGATGCTACGGGAATGTATGAGAAGGAAATCGCGTCGCGACCTGCTGAATGTAGCTGATTCTGAATGAACTCGTCTTTGAGATTAACGTTTTCTAACGCATTTTTAGTCAATAAAATGTTAACACAATAGTAGGCTACATATTTGACCATTAATTTTTTTTGACATTATAGGGGAAGCCGAGCTTCCCTTGCAATCTTAAAGAAATCCCCCCTGCTGACAAAAGAGTTCATGTCTAGCCCCCTTTTATGACACTATTGCATCACAAATTAGGCTGCTTCAGCCATTGTGTAAAGGTGATATGATCGAGACACATAAGATGAGTGATACTCCCTGTTGTGAAGCTCGAAGCTCATCCATGTTCATATCATCCAAGCTTGACTAGGCCTAGGCTACTGTGCTCACTGGCCTCCAAAAGAAGTCCATCAGAAGACTGCAATGAATTCAAAAAGATGCAAGAATTTTAACCAAATCCAATAAAAGAGTAGCCTGGGAGCCAGCCAAACTTAGCCCCACCCACAACATTTGAGGTCGGGAAGTTTTGGTCTTGCATTGCTCCGTTGAGGAGCAACTATGCGCGAACCAGAGTGGTTCAGAACAGAAAAACTACTAAATGGTTTTGTTCAGAGCTAAAAATGCAACTGTGTTTAACAAAGGACAGCTGTTTCTAGTGACAAAATATTAGCTTTCACTATGGTACGATGTCTTTGTAAATTACGTTTAATTACAAAGTATTTCATTCATCCCGGATCTCCCTACAGAAACGCTAGAAGGTAGACATTAGATTTCGGCCTTGTGTCTGTTATAGAAGATATTGACAGTGCCATAGCTTTAACACTAGAAAAAAATGTTGAGGCAATTGGGGAGAAGAAGGATGGTTCGGGTGTGAATTCCTATAGGATTCACCCCCTGTATCGGTTGACACAAACCCCTATTCACATCCCAATGGAGCAGTATCAGACTCATAATCTGACTAGAATTAAAGAGTCACATCACTCCAATCCTCACAAGGTTACTCAATTACAATAAAAACAAGCTCATAAAAAAATTAGTGTGCTCAAAAAATAATTGCCCTTTCCACTCCCAATCTACCATCCCTTGTTGACACTGCCATTACCCGCAAAGACCATAGCACATGACCCCATCCAGCCCCTGCTTTGTACTCCTCCTGAGGTAGCGCAAAAAAGTGAAGTGAGAGTGTGTGTGTGTTTATGTGTGTCAAGCAGCCTCCCAGGTTGGTTCTCATGGTTATAGTAATATAATGCAAAGATGCATGTTATGGCACCTACGGCCATTTTGATCTGGACATTTGTTAAGCTCTCCTTGGAGCTCAACATTACAAAGACTAGGAGCTATGCTGTGGATGCAGAGACAAGACATCACCCCTGTTCCAGCCACTCAGTATCAAAGGTCAGCCAGTGGAACAGGTGCAGGTCCCTGGCCTTCTCACACACAGACGCAACGTACAAACACATGGCGCAATGACTTCACCTGGTCAGGAAACTCTGAAGTTTTCAGGTCAGGAAGGACGAGCTTTGGTTTACCACTCCCTCATCAGTTATCACCTTTAACTCTCTGGGGTCGGCGGTCTCGCCGGCGATACCAGCTCACTTTTTTCCTTATCAGTGCAAAAGAGACTCAAATTACTCTGTTAATTTTGATCTTACATATAAGTGTTGTACATCATTCGATCCTGTTAAGTTTGTATTTTTTTTGTGGAACCTCATAATAAAAACAAAGTGTTGTGCTTTTCGCCTAATAAAGAAAAATAAACATGATGCGCGTTCTGCGTTCTCTCTGTCAGTGAAGTCCATTCTGAAACGCGTCCGAAAAATCATCTGTAACTCTGCAAATACTCAGTCAAACAGGTATACAGGCACACAGGCATGAAGCCTGAATTATCTTCTTTTAAATGAAGTAATTTATATAAAAAAAATGTTTTCTCATTTTATGTAATCTGTACGAAAAGAGAGAGATGACAGTCGTTCTCGTCTCAGCTCATTAAAGTTAATTTGACCACGCCCACGGAGCGCGCGCTCTATTCAAACACAAACGCTCTGAGGCGATCCACGCCCACACATCAGCTGCATAACCCACCGAAAGAGACCCATATTTACGACGCTGTGAGGAATAATAGTTCTATCTTAATAATAATCCTGGAAAAAATTACCTCAGAAGTAGGCTACAGGTAGTTTCATTTGGAGGAGCAACGGATCCAGCCGAGGAAATAGGTACATTCTTTATTTTCAAGTGCTTTGTTCTAATCGCGATATGGAATAGTGTCTGTAAACAAAAAGACTGTTTGAATCGCGTTTTTGTGTGTGAATGAATGAACAGCTTTTACCTAACTATATTCCAATACTGAGATGAGTAAAAATCGACTGAAATATGTTGAAATAAAATATTTTTGTATAAGCAACGTATTAAACTGCAAATTAACATTTAAATGTCCTATCATAAAAACGATATGTTACATATGAAAGACAAGATGTCGTTTTTACTGTAAAATACTGCCACATCAAATAAGCTTGTTTGCTAAAATGTAGTGTTTGTTCGATTGTAAGCTATATTCAAACTAATTAATCCGCAACTGTGAAATATGTATGATAAAATGTATACTTTAGTATATAATACAAAGAAAGATTACATTTGGAATATAGTTAAAATTTTAATTGTTGTTGTAATTGTAACCTTTTTATTAAAATAGCAAAAATATATGTAGGCTACATATAAATAAATCTTAGGTAAATCTTAAAAGCTCAATATAAGCCTCCTCTTTAAATTATTTGTATTGTGTTTTATTAGTGACACATTTGGGATATATTCCCAAACTTTCTGTAAAAACAGTATGAGAATTAACTGCACAATTACTAGAAATTTTTACATTTGATATTATACAATTTGAAAGCACAATTTGAAAAATAAATAAATAATTGGAACTGTGAACCAATTTTGTATTATATAGGCATATATATATATATATATATATATATATATATATATATATATATATAGTCATTGCATTCTTGTGGCTCAGTGACACACCTGAATGAAAGGGTCATTAGTATGCTGCCCCATTATGCGCTCATTATGCGGGCCCATTGTCTTCTCAGGTGTGAATCACAGCAGGTCACACCCCTGCGCATATTGCCTTTCCAAACAAAAAGTGTCATTTTTAAATTTAAACCAATCTATTGTTTTACGGAATGATAAAGCAGGATGATTTTCAGATCATTTTGAAGAAAAAACTCTAGCCGACAACATCCATTAGTCAAAAGTCTTGTGGACAGATATTTAGTATGTGTTTTGTGGCCTTATTTCAGAAACTTTAAGTTTTAGTTTTTTCAATAACCACGCATAAACAATATTCTCTCAAAAATACAAACATGTACATACATGTTGATAACACATTATGGTAGCCCTGTTTGTGCTAAATAGAGTGTAATTACACCTTTGCCAGTAATATGTTTATAAGCAACTGAAAAAAGCACAAATGTCAGAGTATGTCAAAACATCTCAAGGACCCAAAAAACACCTTGGACCCCAGAGGGTTAATATTTCCCCATTATACAACCAACTCATCATCAAACACAAAACAAGACTCTCCCGCATAGTAAATCAGATTGCTATAATAATTGACTCCTCCAAACTCCCTCTTATCAGAACTGTACAGTGATCAGGAAAGCCAACCTAATCACAGAGGACCCCTCTCACCCCCTCCATCATTCCTTCCAGCTACTACCGTCAGGTCGACGATATAACATACCATGGACCGCAAAAATGTCTAAAATAATTCATCCCCTCTGCAATAGCCATCCTGAACACCGCTCAGTCAGCTGCTACCTCAACACCCCGATGTATTGAATTATGTCACATGTTTTCTAAATGTGAGTGGATCCCTGTCAAAGACAAATTTCTGTAACCTTTGTTGAATTAGAGAATAAAGTATATCTTCCACAGAGGGTGTGTTTCATGACTTGTTGGACTTACCATGTAAAGAAAATTTGAATTGTTAAAGCAAATCTCACTTAAACATATCATCATAAAGTAAAACAAACATGATTGGATGCTCATTTTTCACTTTGAGACCCCTCACAACTAACCAAACATGTATTCATGTTCAGAAACTGTGTGGGCAGACACATAGTTCAAAAGCAAAGCATGGTCAAGATGATGTGATGAGGTTTTAATAGACGATGATGGACTTTTTACCATGAGGGAACGGAATGGGCCAGGGAAACGCTATTAATAGTTGTGGAATGATTTGAGGACTTATGTATCAGAAAACCCAGTCAGAATGGTGTCTGAATCCAAGTGTCCACTGAAAATTGATTTATTTAAGTATTTTTGTTTAATAATCCTAAATGTGCGCCTTATCTACCTTGTGTAAGGACTGGGCGAGGGTGAATCTGAAAGGACTAAATACATCCTGCTAAAGACCCACAAAGCCTGGAATGTAAATTTACACACACACACACACACACACATCCCCCACAAGTGAAGCCTGCTCAGGACAGAGCGTGGTTTCCAGCTACGAGACACTTTTATGACTGATTTGGAATTTGATGTTCAAGAGAAGGAAACTTCTTTTTTTTAAAAAAAAGACATTTAACCAGATATATTAGATGTGTTTTTATGTGTGTCCATTTGCCCATGTCACATTGAATGTTCACAGAACTGTGGCTCTCTCTGAATTCTAACCAAGGAGGAGAAATGAATCCTGTATTCATATATATATATATATATATATATATATATATATTATATATATCCACTTGAGAATTGCATGAACAATGTATCTAAGTTCCCTATTTCATGAATTGCCTTTCTGTGGTTTGGTCTATGTTTCTCGACAACTCTAATGGGATAACGTTTCAAACTTTGCCAACTAAGGTTTAACCAAATCCATTTGTGGCAAGTTTGGTCTCGATAAACTCCAATCTTCGTTCCCCATTTGTTAATTGACATTACATTTTGCTAAACTTTGTGACACATTAGTATTATAAGAATTGTGAAGATTCTTCTCTTAAACAACCGACGAAATTAGGGTTTCAAATGTCTCTCTCTGGAGACAAAGAGCAATAAAACCCAAAGTCCCGCCTGTAAACTTCCAACCCTCTAATTGGCCAAGCCAACAGGAAGAGGCTGGATTTCTCCAAAAGTGATAAATGATGCTTCCACCCTCCACTCGCTCTCTTCCTCCCTTGTCCTCGTGTTATAATGTAACGTCTCGCCTCCGGGCGAGCTCTTCGCCTTTCTTTTATTTGTTTCTAGTTTAGTTTGTGTTTTTCAGTTGTAGATAAGTCTCTGTATTTAATTCCAATCGACGATTGAAAAGAAAACCCCGTGACATATCTCTTCAGCAAATCCATCTACAAGGGACCTTTAAACGAGCGCGCGCTCTCTTTGAAGGAGAAACACGCGCACGTGACCACGTGACGCGCCGGACCGAGAGACACACACGCTTCTTCACCAGCCATGCAAAGATGTAACGTTAACTCCGCGTGATTTCCCCGTAGAGATCTTTATTTCCTTTTTGTTAGTCAAAGTGTTGTTTTCCGTAGTCGACTCAGTTCACTTCCACGAAGTGAAACGAACTTAGCCGAACTATTTCCCTTTGGAAATGTTACACCAAAGACTTTAAACCTCCGTTCAACACGCGCGCCAAGCAGCCCACGTGACGCTTCCTCACACACAAAGGACTCAGCTCACGCGGCCAGACAGGGCCGTACAGGAATGCCTCGACACACAGAGAGACCATAACATAACTTGTGCAAGTATAATCTCTTTATAGAGCTTCTAAGAAGTTTTAAGATGATGTTTCGTGTTGTAATCGGAGAGGTGAATGTCTTCCTGCCAATGAAATTCTGCCAATGTTCTCTGTTCTCTCTCTCTCCCCATCCCCTTTTCTCTCTCTTACTCGCTCACGCGTGTAAGTTATCCATTGTCCAAACTTTACGCATTTCTCGTTCATTGATGTCTTATTGTATTGTTCATTGTTGTCTGTGTGTTTGTAAATACCTATATCCCGTGTAACCGTAGTAAATACATAAGTAGTCATGCCTCTATTAAATTAATTATATATTCATTTGATTGATGTGCTGTCTCTTTGCTCAGTTTCAAGTCCCTTAAGTGCAAAAGATCTTATGCTACAAGCTTACTAAAATTAAAAATACCTTAAAGAGTATGTGTTGTGTTTATAGGGCGGGAAACCCAATTCTTCTGGCCAGAGAATTGCGTTTCCTGAAATCCTATAAAGTAAGATGATATGGTGGATCCCCCACAAATATTATCCTGACAATTGAGCTAATTCATTTTACCTGTTTTGTGAAACGTGGTCCGTGTAATTAATTGCAATCAACTTGTGGTTAATTTCAAGGATTCACATGCATGCATGCAGGTAAAGTGACAGATCCTCCCTTATCGGGAGATTTATTAACATGTAAGACTGATCTAATCCAAACATGTATGAATAATTATTAATTACCAATTATTAATTATGATATGCAAATTCCCCACGGATTAGATCCGCCCATGAGTCTTTACACTTGTCACAGAATGAATACAACAAGTAGGCCTAGTTTACAGCACTTGGGTTACAATATTAAATGTTATTATTAAACTGATATTATGTCTCCTTTTGTCAAAATGAATTTCTTCCTCTGAATAGGCGGACCGAAACTCCAAATAATTTTGCCATCTTGAAACTGGTCAGATATGCCTACCCAAACAACACATAGCCAACAAATGCAGAGATAAAAAAAATAAAAAAATAAATTATAATAATAATATTAGGAAGCATTGCGAACCATTGCGGCGAGACGTCATATCCTCTGCAGGCTACACCTCAGAATTGCGCCTTTTGCGGTCATTGCGAGGTTCACATTCCACAGGTCGGTAGCTATGTAATTTGTATTGTTCATTTCTTCGAAGCACCAAACAAAGTTGCTCATTACCTAACTATTTCTTTACATTAGTGTCGGTTGCATCATGAAAATTAGTTTGAGTCTGTTTTGCTCTTGCAATAATGTAAACGTTGTATCAGAGTAGTTGTCTCATGTTATCTGGAGCTGTAACGTTTGCTCTGATTGCGCGCGTCTTTAAGCAGGTTTGTTCGGGCGTCTTTAAGAAACCTTTGGGTCGGATTGCTGGAGGTTCTGAAAGGGTGTCAAGCCATGTTTAAATTTTTAGCATTTTTATAACATTCGGCTCATTCGCAAATTCGAAAAGGTTTAGCGTGTCATTTGTCCCATCTGCTATTAGACTTTTTAACCCTCCTGTTGTGTTGGCGGTCAAATGTGACCGACGATTATTTAAGGCTATGCTGGCTATCTCAAAAATATTGTTAACTTTTTATGGCTCCATGACTTTGTTAACACTGGGCATCTGTACACACAAAACTAATTTTAGATAATTTTCATAACAACATTTTTTTTGGGGGGGGGGGGGGGGGGGGCTATGCCTATGCCGGCCGGGGATAATAAAGTATACTTTAACTTTAAACAAGAATGGTTATTGAGCGATTTGTTGGTCGGACGATTATAGATTCATGATGTTAAGTGGATCTTTATTCCCTGGATTGTTTTTTTATTAAAATCTTTTTATTTTATTTTTTTTATACATTTTATTTATAATTTTTTTACATTATAAAAAAAAAAAAAAAAACCAGCCCTCTCTCCACAAGCAAGGTATTGGCTATTCAAAAAAAAAAAAAAAAAAAAATAAGCAGTAATAAACATAGATTTACAATTAGTCTGTGGTCATATCAAGTTGGGTCAGGATGTTTTTTTATTAAAATCTAACTAGTAATCATCACTATAAACGTTTTTGTTAATGAATGTATAAATGTTCATTTTAAAAGTCATTCTAATGTTTTTTTTGTCTTTGTTACAGATTATTTCAAAGATAGCTTTAAAAAAACACAAACAAAGGCACTTTTAAGAGCCATTCTCTCTCACTCTCTCTTGTCTCTCTCTCTCTCTCTCTTTAACTGATTCTCTCTCACTCTCTCTTTTTCTCTCTCTCTATATACACACACACACACACACACACACACACACACACTCCTTCTGTATTTTGTGTATCTGTTGTGTGTCAATTGTCAAGCCATGTCCAAAAATCCAATGCTTTTTGCGGATCCCGTTGAGGTCAGGGGCCACATGGCTGCTGGAATCAGTCATGCGCTACTCCTTGAGGCCCAGGTGAGACCAATTTTTATTAGCTTACTCACAATTGTATGAAATTTGCTATTGCTGTTGTTTGAGTAATTCAATGAAAAGTATAAGTTTACAATCTTGATATTGTATCTGAAGATGTTGCTGTTATTGTCATGTAGGCTGCAATGGGAAACCCTTCCGTTCCTCCAAAAAAAAAAAGGAGAAAGAGAGCAGCCACAAATCAAGTGGTCACAAGGCGACGTCACAAACGTCACAAATCACCAACACATGCATCAGGTTTGTTGTGCACTGCACTGTTATCATGGTTAAATAATAAAGATTATTAACAAAATGTCAGTGGGTGGAAATATGGTGTTATGTTAACCCTATTTGACAGACGGATATTTGAATTTTTTGGGGCAATTTTAAAAACTAAAATGTATGATACTTCAAGAGGCTGATAGAATAGATAACCCAAAATATTTGCCTCTGCAGCTTCCGTGAACCCAGTGAGTGAGGAAGTCCAGATAGAAGGACTAGAATTGACTGCAAGTCTTGGTGAGTACGTCTGTATGTCTCCTTATCCGTGTGTGTGTGTGTGTGTTCGGGGGGTGGGGGCGGCGGCGGCTATCACTTTATAATGTTGTTTTTACTGTAATACCATTAAAGTTTTACCATGGACAAGTCAAAAAGCATTCAACCAACTGAATGGACACTGTGTTCCATGGTCAAACTGAATTTGTATTATGCGTTCCCACTACATACAGATGGTTAAACAGTTGTTTTATTTTTCAGAAAATCGTCTTCGAGGGTTAAGGGGTACTCTTGCCTCTCTTGAAGTTCCAGTGGCAACAGCAGACACAATGTGGACACAACGTCAGGTACTCGCTGGAGTAAGAGCAAAGGAAGCAAGGCCAGTACTCCTTGATTCCAAACTCTCGGCACAGAGAGTATTAAGGCAAATATGCCAGAAATGCCATGAGGTGCAGGCCGTGATTCGATGTTTGGAGTGTGTCCCACTGGACTTCGAATACCTCTGTGGCAAGTGTGACAAAGAGGTCCACAGGAGGCAAATCTTCCATGGCAGGATGGCAATATTTCATGGCTACCTAGAGCCTATTCCACCAACAAAAGCTGTGGTGGTGGATGGGAATGGCCAGCCTCACTTTTGTGAGCAGGGTATGTTCATCCAACATTTTCCGTAAACTAGTTAAGAGTAATTCCACAAATATTGTCTGCTGATGTAAAAGGATAAGCTTTAAACTATTAATTTATATTACTCATTGACTGAAGTAATCAATTATGTTGGTTTATGACAGTGTTTGATTTATGCTAAAACATTTCCTTTTTGTCATCAAGCAGTGATAGTGACATCTGGTATACTGGGTGTATGAGTGGGGTTTCGAATCACTAGTGTAACATGGGTGTATATAGATTGTTTGAGGGACCAAAAAATAAATAAACAACAATTTTCTGTGTTGCAGTATGTCAGTTGCCTTTGCCCTACCAAAAGGTATTATGTGGGTGCACAGAAGAGACTGTGGTCACCACTGGGAGGCAGATCTCAGTGGTCACCATGAATGGTATGTTATGGAAGTCCCACTTTTTGTTTCAGTACCACAGAACTTGCACCCCAACTTAACATCTGCAAGCATGAAACATCAAAGCTGTTTCACTTCATCAATATACCAGAAATTTGAATGTCAAATATTGACTATTGCCAATCACCTTTACCACAATTGTGTCTGTGAAACATCCTTAGTCTAATGTGTTTCTTTTTTTTGACAGGACGATATGAGGTGTCTTTACCTCGAAAGGTCTGTCCAAAGTGCAAGTCTGAATGGACTCCAGGGGTAAAAGACCTTATGCAATACAATTATTGGCCAAGCACCACAAACTGCCAAACGTTGTACGCATTTGAAGTGTTTGAGGCTTTCTCTAACATGAAGCTGTCAGCTCCCTCGCTTTCAAGACATGCTTTTTTAAAGCTGTTGGAGCACCAGTCTGTTCAAGGAGGAAGGGTTAGTCTGCCTGAATCACATTGTAACACACAATTATGACTGTATTCGTAATTTTGTGGGTATGTTTTTTTTCTTTTTTTTTCTAAATCCGTTTTTTTTATTTTTATTTCATAGATGAAGAAAATCTGTGCGGATATGTTTCAAAAGAGCTATTTTGAATATTGCCTATGCAAATATTCAGAGGACATGATGTCTGAAGTTGACTCTTTTTGCTGTCCAGCCTGTCAACCTGACATGTTGGCAGTGTGTTGTGATGGCAACCGAAAACATTACCGCTTCCGAAAATCAAGAGGGTATGTAAAGACTACACAGTCGTTTTATAAATATATTTAACAAGAACATTGTCATTGAAATAATTGCATGTAGAGTAATGTGCGTTAGTTAAATTAGGTATTTTGTGATCATTTGTACAGAACCGAGGAACCGTCTTTATATGAGGGCTTGTTTATAGCCAAAGATGATGAAGTTCTGACCTTTCTGGAGAAAATCAGAGGAAGCAGCGGGGCAAGAGTAAGTTTGATTCTGCATACCATAATCTGTTTATTTATGTGTGTAAATTTGTTGAAATGAGTAACAGCTGACTTCACAGGCAAATGACAGTGGGACGTGTGGGGTGTCGAGGTTCAGGGCGAGTAAGGAGACATCCAACAAATCCTCCTCAAAAATTGATGAAGAGGGTATTCAGGTGGCAGTTTGCAGGTGTGTTGGTTTTTCAGGAGAGTGTTATTTTACAGTGTCATTTGTCATTCATGTTGTGGACACTTTAATCTATTTATTCATCTGAATGTCATTTTTTGATGTAAAGTAAAAACAAGAAATGTGACTGTGTGTGTAGAGGAAGAAAGTGTGTGTTGGTGTGTGCGCGAGGATTTTGAGCAACTCTTTGTGTAAGTTGATCATTAATAACCACATTGTCTCTTATCAATCAGACACGGGATATTATTGCGTGCCCTGAACCACTACCGTGGAGAAATCTTCGCATATCCAATGTTTATTCAAAAGGACATGGCAGAGAGAGCAAATGTTACCTTCTTCGCAATGGATGTTATCTGCAGGTAACTTCTCTTGGTCAAATTTGGTCAACCTACTGTATATCAAATGACACATACCTGAGTGTTTTAGTCTGAGTCGTAGTTTTAGATTGATTTCCAAGCAAATTGTGTTGGTAATACCCACTAATGATGCTCTTGTTTTCTAGGTACTGGCCCTACCTAAGCAAGGTGGCTGATACTTTCACCGATATGCAGCCGTTGATGGAAATGAGGCCGTTTCTGAGTGTCATGCACGCCAAAGCACACACAGCAAAATGCGAGGTACCTGAAATGACTGTAAATGGAGTAAGTTTAATATAATACATTACATTACACTTTTACCATTAGAAGGTAATGATAAATCACTATGTTACAGGTGAGATGGGGGTGGCAGGAATCAGGATGGAGCAGGGAACACTGTCGGAGAGGAAGTTGAGCAAGTATGTTATTACTGACTTTGTAACTATGTGGACATAGGAGACTTCACTGACACATGTGATTAGGGGTGGAACGGTACATGTATTCGTATTGAACCGAAACGGTATGGGCGTCACGGTTCGGTGCACGAATTTGCACGCAGAATACACGGTACAAATAAAAAAAAAAACCTCTTAAATAGCGATAAATTTCGCTCTATTCGCTTTTGGTGTGACTGTTAACGCAGCAATGAACAGGCTGCGATCAAGATTGCAATGCAGGAGTGTGTGTGTCTGTGTGCGCGCGAGAGAGAGAGAGAGAGAGAGAGAGAGAGGCGCGATGAACAGTGTGTGTGTGTGTGTGTGCGAGAGAGAGAGAGGCGCGATCGAACAGTGTGTGTGTGTGTGTGTGTGTGTGCGCGCGCGTGCGAGAGAGAGAGAGGCGCGGGCGCGAATCGCGCGATGAACAGTGTGTGTGTGTGTGTGTGTGTGCGCGCGCGAGAGAGAGAGAGGCGCGGGCGCGAATCGCGCGATGAACAGTGTGTGTGTGTGTGTGTGTGTGTGTGCGCGCGCGTGCGAGAGAGAGAGAGGCGCGGGCGCGAATCGCGCGATGAACAGTGTGTGTGTGTGTGTGTGTGTGTGTGTGTGTGTGTGTGTGTGTGTGTGTGTGTGTGTGTGTGAGAGAGAGAGGCACGGGCGATCGAACAGTGGAAACGTAAAAACATACTCCGTCACTTTTTTCATACAGGACATCATTAAAACTGCAAATTGTTTACTTATATTTGTGTACACTGGCAATAAAACACAACGCTTTTGTCACACTCTAAACTCTTGTCAAACTGTAACCTACAACTGTTAACAAAAGTTTTTATGGTAGTATTATTTTATACGGAAATCAATTATTTATAATTCAGATGAGAATAAAGTTAGTTAATTAAAATGAAGGAAAACAAATATCTTGATCTGAAATAGCAAATTAATTTTAAATTCATTCAGGTACAATTACCAAACATATCTCAAGGTCTTTTCGTCTTTTTAATAATTTAATTAATAAACTAATTATATAAAACTACTGTCAGTGCACTACAAATAAACTGGTTCTATGCCTTTATTAATAAAACTTATTTAAAAAAATACAAGGTTTAAGACATTTATAAAAATGCCTTCTGCATTTTTGCTTTGCTTTTCACTCCATTGTACCGAAATCGTACCGAACCGTGATGTCTGAACCGAGGTATGAACCGAACCGTGACTTCTGTGTACCGTTCCACCCCTACATGTGATAGATAAGCAGAGTGTGAAGGATAAAGTACATCAGGATATCAAACAAAGATCTATGCTTGCTAGAATGACCATCAGAGCACGTTCTGAACTGTAGTTGCAACACCCATTATGTCTGAGTAAAAAGTGAAGTCAGCAGTGTAGGTGTATAAATGATGCATCACTATTTCAAGCTATGTTCCTTCTGAGCTGCACTATTTAAGTATATACACTCTTTTGATCCTGTTCGGGAAATTCAGTCTCTGCATTTAACCCATCTGTGGACCGTGGATTAGTGACACACATACACAGCACACAGTGTGATGACACACACTAACTCAAAGCAGTGGGCAGTCATCTGTTAAGGTGTCCGGAGAGCAGTAAAGGTTTTGGTGCCTTGCTCAAGGGCACCTTAACCGTGGATGTGGACAGGACAGCGATGTTCAACCGATTTCCCTGGCAACTTTCACTTTCCGCACAACCTCTTTCATCCTGGTCGGCATTCAAACCAGTCATCTGCCAAAGGCCCTAACCACTGGGCCACTGTTAACACCCCAGCCCCCAATATAGGGCCAGTTGGCTATGCATGTCACTATAATATCCAGTGTGTTCCCAACTTTGAAAAATCTGGCTCGATCTTGCCAATTTTGTTGTGTATGGATACCACTGAAAGGGTGTGGTCGTTTTAGTTTCCATGGCATTATAAGGTGGAGAGCTGATTGACTTTATGCACAGCTTCACTACTTCCTGAACTTCAGCCAGCCCTTTGTTTCCTGTCTGTCATTATTGGACAAACTGATTAATCCAGGTGTGCCTGGCCTCAGTAACAATAATCAGGCACACCTGGATTAATCATTTTTTCCAATAATGACAAACAGGAAACAAAGGGCTGGCTGAAGTTCAGGAAGTAGTGAAGCTGTGCATAAAGCCTATTGACGATCAGATATTATATTTAAAAAAAAATGGCTACATGTTTTGTGTATTTTTTTATTTATTTTTTTGGTGTAAAGTAATATGGGAACACATTAATTTCTGTATTGTTTTTACATCTAGGTAAACAGCTTCCTCTCCAGGGCAGCTCTTGTCACTAAATACATGACAAAGGCAGGTTGGTATGACACATTACAAACCATACACTGTGATGAGGTATTTCTGACTTCTAAAATGTCATTTTCCTGTTCTCCTCTCACTAAAGTATTTGTTGTATTAAGTCATGTCTAACTGCAATGGTATTTCCCATTTAAATTGATCCAATCACGCATACAGATTTATTTTTTCAACCAGGGAGAGAGAATATGCTCACTCAACAGGCCATGGGGTGGAACAAAAAAAAGACAGCGAACCTTCACAAGGTCTTGGCCAACAGATACATCAAAGTAAGGACATTTTGCAATGTTCCTCTTGCCTGACACAACATACATTTTAATAACAAACAGCGTAGCTGGAGTCTGGCCATCTGTAATAAGCTCATTCATACACTGTTTTCTAAACTGTAGATGAAGGAATTTCTTGATCCCGGTATTGGCTGAAAGTTTGCATGATTTTTTTTTATTTTTGTGTGATTTAAAGATCTCCGAGAGGGCAAAGCTGGAAGCTGCCAGCTTCAGTGATTTCCGCCAGAAGAATGGCATCACTGAACAAACAGCACAGCAGTGGGTGTGTGATGTTCAGGAGTGGGCAATCACAGGTAAATCATGCACAGTGCTCGGACTCTTCAGAAATACAACTGTTAATTACTTTGTTCAAATATGAACTACACAAGGTGATCAGAATCTTTCAAATGAAACTATCGCTTGACTGTGTTGCCTATGCAGAGCCAGGGAGCACAACACAACAGGGAGCAACAGAGGATCTCAGGGCTGAGATAGAAAGTATCATAGTGGCCCTGCTACGCAAGAAGCAGGACCTCTATCGTCAGCATGGTTGGTTGACAAATATTCAAATGGCTCATTGCAAATGCAAACAAACAAAAACTCTGTTTTCCTTAGAGTTTTATTGTTTCACTTTGCAGATAGCAACCAGACCAGACAAAGAAAGAGAAGAAAAATAAGAGAATTAAAAAACAAACTAAGACAAAAGATCCGAGAAAAGAAAATGGTTCGACATGAAGCTTGGCTGCAACACTTGTGACTTGCGGACCAAAAAAACTATTGAATAAACAGCTTGAATATAAAAAATAAATTAAAAAATTAAAAAAAGACTTGCGGACTTGTGTTCTGTTTGCAGATGCTATTACTGGCTCTCGTAATAAAAGTAAAAAGAAAAAACATATGTAATTACTACATATAATATTTTTTCAAAATGCTCTGTAAATATGTACCCGATTAAGGTGAATTTAAAATGCTTATGAGCAAAACGTTCGGGTGTTAAGCGCACTATTTACGCGTGGCTGGGAGCAGGTGTAGATTTCTTTCGTACCAACTAATATTTGGAAAATACGAACATTTTAATGAATCCGAAAATTTACGCCAGAACCACTTTACACACGATTCACACAAATTCGTTCTGCTCGTGTTTCATGAATGAGACCCATTGTGTTCTGTTTATGTACAAATGTACACTGTAATTAATTACACAGCCATATTCTACTGCTCTTCATACTATTCATCCTGAAACATACGCTTATTCTTACTACTCATAATGTTTCTGCACTACAATGGTACTGTTACCACACTGCACATAGCTGTACATATGTCTATATGGTTCATACTGAATATCCATATTTATTTTGTTTTTCTTACACTGCATACGCATTATTCTTACTACTATTATAATGTTACAGATACTACATTGCACATATCATGCATTGTTCATATTACATAGCCATATTTATTCTACTCTTATATGGTAACTGCTAATTCACTGCACAAATTTAAAGTTCATTTATATTACTCTAAACCACCTTCGGTAAACCAACTGTAAACTACTGTCTACACTGCATTATTGTCCTGTCTATACACCACCTGTCTACTTTGTATATCACAATGCTTGTGTCACAAGGTGACAAATCTAGCGGAACTAATTTCCGCTAGGAGTGTGTTTCCCCCGGGACGATTTCACCGGCACACCGTGCTGGTTTGCTGTTGTCAGTTGCCATGACAGCGGCAGCTGATTAGCTAAGCGGTACCAGGTGCGGGTGTTTGGTGTGGGGATCTGTGATTGGGAAACACGACCCAGAGAAGCAGTTAAAAAGAAAAGGAAAAGGCATTCGAGTGTGGTACTCCCTCGGGAGAGATCGATTCCTTTGGCTGTGGCTGTGGCTGTGGCTGTGGCTGTGGCTGTGGCTGTGGCTGTGGCTGTGGCTGTGGCTGTGGCTGTGGCTGTGGCTGTGGCTGTGGCTGTGGCTGTGGCTGTGGCTGTGGTTTGCTGGGATCTTTGGAGCGGCTGTGAGGATCTGACTGGAAAGGAGTGCAACGGTGATTGAAGGAGTGCAAGCTGGAACGTGAATTGGATGTGAAGTGAGCGAATTGTGGAGATTGAGTCAAGATTGGAGAATGTCATCACTCGAGGGAGAAAGATAAGTAATGAAACACCGGATCCGTGTGAATGCATGTCTTGCACTGAATTGGATAAGGAATTGTGAAGTGTATTGACCACAAATATAATTACCACTAAGAGTGTGAACTGATTCATCTTTGAACCCCTGATATCTTCTGAGTATGAAAGAGTGTTGAAGACGCTGTGTTCCATGCGGTGCGAAATCCTCTGCATCTCACCAGCTTCTGAGTGGCGAATCAGCGCAACAGTGGAGGGATTGAACATTGGGTGAGTGCTGGCCTTATTGCACTAAGATTGGAGAGTGGATTGCGGTGCCTGAATTGAAGTGTCACACAGTATTGGACTTGACGTGAAGTTGCAGTGTGTGGATATACATGTTTATTTAACCGCCAGTGTTCTCCAGTTCACATTCTCGCCAGTGTTTGCGGAACGAAGCCCTCAGGCTGAACGTGTATGTTCCACTTTCGCCACCAGGTCCTGTGGTATGGGAGAGGAGGGTGATTGCCTTGTTTAACTTGTTCTGTCTATTTAAATAGAACGTTCCTCTGCCACCGCCTGCTTGTGTGCTACCTGTTCGGAGGAAAGACACGCCCCAGCCTTCGCGTTACCGTGGGAACCGCCCAGCCCAGCCGTAAGCCTGATTCCCCACTATATGAAAGGATCCTGTTCGTTCTTGTATCCAAGGCTTTGCCTATCTAGACAGAAGATTCTTCTGCCTCGGCCTTCTTGTGTGCTGCCTGTTCAGAGGAGAGACACACCCCAGCAGCAGCGCTGCTTGTCCCGAACCACACGCTCCAGCCGTAAGTCCACCCTTCACTGAAATAGAATTAAACCTGCACACTTGTCTCTGTCCTGGATCATACAGGGTACCCTTGTCTCTGGCTGGGGTCGTCAAGGGCGGAAAGGCCCCCGGAGGACCTCGCACCTGTCGAATAGCTGACGCTTGAGAAAACTTACCTGCTACCCACCTGTCCTGTGGAGAGAGTCCTCGCCTGGCCCGTGGTCCCGGCCCTGGTCTGCCCAGACCGTTGTCCGCCTGTAATTCGCCGAAAAGGGCCTTCTTACCACGTTACTTACCTGCACGCCAGACGGGCGTTCGGCTCCCTCCTCCTCTGTGGCGGCCAGTAGTCCGGGCCCTCGCAGCGCACCCCTCGGTCTCCTCCTCCCTGGAAAGAGAGACGAAGCCCATATTAAGACTTTTAATTCCTGCTTTTATTTAAATAAAGATTGTTACTTTTAGAAAATCTCCTTGTCTGTCTGGTCTCTGGTACGCTCCTCGAGGTGGTCCTGGGTTTTGAGGGGTGGGCGCAGTCTGGCTTGCCCCCCCCTGACCTGTGACACTTGTTTCTCTGTAAGTTCATTCCTCCTTGACTAGTTCACATGATGTTTTGTGGAAATGGTAAAGAGGATAAATTATTATGGTCTTAAGGAAATAAAAAAAAAATCCACCTTGAATATTATTTCCTGTTGTCTCACAAGAAATGTAAAAGTCTTCCTACTTGAGTATGGGAAGTGTGTATTTTTGACAACTCTGTCCATATGAGTAATAAAAAAATAAAAAAAATTAGATGCCCACATTCTGCTATTTCTCCCATACATGTATTGTGCTGCAACGTTTCGACTCTGCATTTTTGCACAATACATGTATGGGAAAAATAGCAGAGTGCGGGCATCTCATTATTTTAAGTTGTATTCAGCCCCCTTTTGCCCTACACCACACATGTGGGGATGAGCACACTCCCAATACTGCTCAAATAATAATCCCTTGTACAAGCATTCCATGGTTTAATGTTGCCTAATTTTACCATATCAGGTGATGACAATGTAATGACTATTGAAATGGATTGCCTGTTTTCTGTAAATGTGTATGTATAATAAATGTGTATGTATGATTATGCCTATCTGTCAATTGAGTAAACATAATTTTTTTTTGTAAATTAGTCCAAATATTATTTAAACTTTGATGATGGATGGGGAGTTTGATTGATCAAGCCTGCCTCTATTATCCGGTTATCCGTGTGTCCTCCACGGAAGAATCCGTGGTGCCATCACAGAATTTGACAATAAGGAAAACTGTTATACACAAACTGATCAGGGGAGATATGTTCACAGTTTAATGAGGCTACATTTCATCGCAAACACAGACAACTTGAATAGCCTAAAGTGTCAAAATCAGCAATAGGCATTAGGCAATATCGTCAAGTGAAGGTGAAACAATCTGTGGCGACCACTGAATATTTCGTGGTACGGTCACGGAAGAATTCCGTGGTCCCGTCACGGAAGAATCCGTGGTGCCATCACAGAATTTGTCAATAATCAAAAGGCTATAGAAACTGGTCAGGGGATATATAATGTTCACAGTTTAATGAGGCTACATGCATCACAAACACAGGCAACTTGAATTTAAGCTACCTACTTAAAGTGTCAAAATCAGCAATAGGCGATCGACCAGTGAAGGTGAAACAATCTGTGGCGACCACTGAATATTCCGTGGCACGGTCACGGATTTCAGGCTGACCAGACGTTATCCTAGCGTTCAAACGACGACAGAACAATGCAATATCAAGTTAAAATCACTTTAAAACTAAATATTTAAAGTAAATAACTTTAAGTAAACTCAGAATATTTAAAGCGATTCCTTTCCAAATTATAAAACGACATCAATTGGGGGAGCGCGGGTGTTGTAACAGCCCGTGTGTGGACCACGGATGCTGCATGTCATTGACTTACATAGGCATCACTTCCGTGGGCACATCACGGAAATTTCGGCGATTCCGTGAAACTGCCACGGATTTTGAGTTAAGGGTCCGTGTTCATTTCACGGAATTCTGTGAGATCAGGTTGGTGGAAGGATTATTCTAGTGGTTGTCGTACATGAGTCTGTGTACTTTGTTACAGAGAAACATACCTCTGCTAAGTTGAGAGACATTGGTGTCTATTGTGAATTAGGAGTAGCTCAAGATGATTATATGCTTGACTACTATCCTCTTCCAACTTATGAGATGTTTGACTTGCTACTAATTGCTCTTCATCATGCTTTTCCAGAGGTTTATTGAGCAATGTGTTACAGATTCATTTGAACTAAAAAGAAAATTATACCTTTTCTCTTTCAGAAAATGAATCAAGGCATTAAGGATTTGGTGACCTCAATTTTACCAAGCCTCTCAGATGACACACTGGCACATTTGTTGGAAGTTCTGGAGGAGCTGGGAGTCGAAAACAACGAAGACCTTATGGTGGTCGAAGAAAAAGACATTGAAAAATACTTGCGTCCAATAAAGTGCAGAAAATTGTTGGCTGCCTTTAAAAATGAAGGTAAATCTACACGGCAGGGTGCTATGGATACAATCACAATTGACAAACAAGCAGACAACATTGAGGGTTTAAAAACGTAACTATATGATTACTTCAGAATTTAATATTTTTTTGTTTTTTTAGGACTTCCAGCAATTCAGTTAAATTTAGAGGCTGTCCCCTCTCCCTCTTCATCTCAGAGCCCTTTGGGAAGCACATGCAGTCCATCCTCACACTCCTCATGCACTGAAAGCTTTGCACCATATCTTGGAAGGCCATGGCATGTGGTTTTCAGAGTAAATTGGGAACAGATGCCTTCATCTCTTCAAAAATGTTTGGTAAATCAGTCAAGACCGCTCCCAGTAGACAGAAAAAATATAGTACAGGCAGTGGTAGATCAGATCTTAGAACAAGATCCTAATCCTAGTAGAGCAACATGCCACACTATAGTTCGGGGCATCAGCAACATGACATCATGACTTTGCGTAAACATACACGCCACTTTCAATTCAAGTGGCGTGTTATCTATACGCATTTTGAAATATCCGCGTGTATGTCCACGCCGAAATCTTTTGCGTGTATGTCTACGCCATTAAATGTCCGAGTGATTCCGCGTGTATGTCTACGCCGTTAAATGTCCGAGCGAAACGAAGCAAAATCTATATCTACATCTGTGGAGCGATATTTCTTTTCCTAGGATGGTCGGAGAAGACTCATAAATGGTATTAACCCCAGTGACGGGTAGGTTTAGGGACGGGGTTGGGGTAGGTCATATATTTATATATGCATAATACAGTAATATAACGTTAAGTCAAAGGCGTTGATAAACACGCTGAAAAGCGATTATGCGTGTTGATAGCACGCCAAAAATGGAAATACGAATTGGCGTGTCATACATACGCCATTTCATTAAATCAGTCTGGCATCAGAGAGTTTCCTAAATGTTTAGTAGATGTAGGCAAAACAGGAGATATCATTGGAGATGGCTGCCAGCCAAACTTCAACAAATTAAAACAAGGGTTGAGTACAAAAATAGAAATAACACTCTTGCACGACGACGGAGGGAGAGGAGGGCCTGCAGTGGAGCAGGGGCAACGGCAAAAGGCCCAGTAGATCAGTATGGATGTGTGAGATGGGCTCCTACGGATCTACCCAGTGGCGAGACCGAGACTACATTGGGCGAGATGAAAATGCGCCTTCACCGCATGTTTTCAGAGGATGGCTTTGATGGGGCAGAAAGAGCAGAGCCATTAATGGAAAATACTTATATACTGCAACGTAGGTACCTTAATCAGGTACCTGCACCAACCATTGAGAAGGTTATAGAAGACTGGCCCTTCCTGTCTTCACGAAAATGCCTTTACGCACACTTTAAGCTGCTCACAGATGTGTCTATCATCAGCAAGCTTAGAGAGGCCATCCACAGCAAAGGCAGTACAATTGTTAAGTTCTAGTTATGATGTTGAAGTTTCAGACAAGGCCATGTGTGTTCTACAGCTCCTAAGGACATACTTTAAAGAACCACAAGATGACATCATGCTTGAAGCTGATGTAAGTTCTGTTTCGCAAACACGTATTCAGTTATTGGCAAAACGTTTTTTTTTATGTATATTCAGTAAAGTTCTTACTGAATATAAGGTATAAAGTCTATTCATTTCCTTCTCTGTGGGCCTCGAGTGAGTTCACTAGTGTAACAGCGTATGAGCGTAAGCTTCTATGTTGTACGTCACACGCATCACACACATGACCAGCGTCGGCCAATAGTGAGCCTACGTGTGATATAGCACTACGCAATCACACTACGTTAACTGACTAGAGGCCCACAGAGAAGGAAATGAATAGTTAATAAATAAATAAGTTAATAAAGTCATTATTTTTGTTTTATTTGCGCACAAAAAGTAATCTCGTCGCTTGATAAACTTAGGATTGAGCCACTGTAGTCACTTGGACTATTTTAACGATGTCTTTAATAACTTTTCGGAGAACAAGTGTCAATCCCTTAGAAGCCTATGGAGGAGTGATCCAGCTCCTCGTGATACATTAACATGACCTGAGGGGGAGTAAGTTATCAGCAAATTAAAAATTTTGTGTTAACCATTTCTTTAAGTACTACACATTATTGCAAACTGCTCTAAAACCACAAGTCATGAATGAACTCAAACATGGTTTGACGTGCAACAGTTCTTTAATTTAACTGTCACTTTTTGAAGTTTAATAATCCTATTTCACTCTATATCGTGACTCCTGTATTTTCAGTGGTATTAGTTTTGTTTTTCTGCTTCTTTTTCTTCTCCGGTCATTGTTGGCTCTCTTCATTTTCACCTGTCATATCGCCACTGAATATGTTGGACTGCCCTTCTGGTTGAGAACTTGTCTTCTACCTGGCTATTGTTTTAGATTTTCCCTCTAGCTGTTTTTTGGACTGATATCATCTTGCCGACTCCTGCCTGTAACATGTATGTTACGATATTTGTACCAATTGTAAAAATAAAAGCAATTGTGGAAACAATTGGGCGACCACGGCACAGGAACAGCAACCGGCTCAGGAACAGACACCGGCTCAGGAACAGACACCGGCTCAGGAACAGACACTGGCACTGGCTCCGGCTCTGGAGCAGAAAATGGCACTGGCTCCGGCTCTGGAGCAGACACTGGCACTGGCTCTGGCTCTGGAGCAGACACTGGCACTGGCTCCGGCTCTGGAACAGACACTGGCACTGGCTCAGGAACAGGCTCTGGCTCAGGAACAGCCACCAGAACAGCAACTGCCACTAGCACAGACACAAACACAGAAACAAACATTGGCTCCGGCTCAGGAACAGCAGACATTGGCTCCGGCTCAGGAACAGCAGACACTGGCTCCGGCTCAAGAACAGCAGACACTGGCTCCGGCACAGGAACAGCAGACACTGGGTCCGGCACAGGAACAGCGGACACTGGCTCCGGCTCAGGAACAGCGGACACTGGCTCCGGCTCAGGAACAGCGGACACTGGCTCCGGCTCAGGAACAGCGGACACTGGCTCCGGCTCAGGAACAGCGGACACTGGCTCCGGCTCTGGAACAGCGGACACTGGCTCCGGCTCAGGAACAGCGGACACTGGCTCCGGCTCAGGAACAGCGGACACTGGCTCCGGCTCTGGAACAGCAGACACTAAAGGTCTGAAGGGCGTCTCCAGGATCCGAGCTAGACGCTCTAAATAGCCGATCAGTGCCCCTCCGGCCACGAGAATAGGCATCTCCCGATCTGTCTCCGACTGGGCAGACATGGCGTGAGCCGTCTCTGTCTGGGCAGATGTGACCTGAATCAGGGTTCTACGCTAAGGTTTTTCCCAAGGAGCCCATGTGCTCCTAAATGGAAAAATGTAGGAGCACACAAAGACATTTTGGAGCGCAGTGAAAATTTTTCAAGTAACAGTTTAACAAACTATTTATTATATATATACACTACATGTGTGCTCCTTCTCTTTGTGTTCAACTATGGTTTGAAACTGTCGATTTAATGCAGAAGTATAAATCACACTTTACAATCACTTTAGTAAAACAGAACAAGGGGGAACGTGTTGCTCTCAGGAGGAGGCTAGGAGCACACTGGCACACCTGTGGACATCTGCATCTTTCCACTGCAGAGGCTCTTTCCACAACATGGAGGAGACACTAGTTTAAATTAGTGTATTAGTATTTACTAATATTAGTATCTACTGTAGATTTAGTCGACTAAAATCTTATTCTATTTCGTCGACTAAAACTAGACTAAAACTAAAACAATTTAGATGACTAAAATATAATGGGTTTAGTTCAATTGTAATGCATTAATTTGGAATTTCTCTGAAATTTCCAAACCCATATACACCCAGAGAAAACATCTATTAACCTGTTAATATGAATGATTTTAAAGTTTGAACATGCAATACAGATACAGATTTAACTACTGTGACTTAAAACATATCTTAAAATTAAATAAAACCACTTTTCCTAAAGTAGAATAGTCTTCTTTTCAATGAATGATATATGCATTCTTTATAACTACTTGCATACATCATTCTTTATTCTTTCAAGCAGCAGACATAATTATTTGTATTTTAAATATAATGAATCCTTATTAAAGCTATTAACGAGCAGTGAATGCTCTTTTTCTTTTGTTGCTTGATGACACAGACTGCATTAGGTTTATTACCCACTGTCACTTTAAGCCATCGGATCATGTCCAATGACATGCAGATCCAATTGCACTGATGCACATCGATACACACTCAAAAATGTTTAAGACATAACCAACATAGTTTACGTGAATACTCTCCAAAACGGACATTTCGACATAATGTTGTGTATGTCCGTTCAGACACGAAAGAGAGCACAGTTCAGTCCTCGCGCGCTGTACAGTATGTGTCTATGCATGGCTACACGCCTCGGGTCGGGTGTGTGCGCACAGAAAACCGAACCAAATAGAGCTCTTTCTTTGCGTCGTCACTCTTATTCAGATCTATATGTCTACTCTACTAATTCTCCCAGATGTTTACATTTTTTAACGTTTTATGAGATGCAGCGCATGTCAACCCGTGTGCCGCTGGGTATCAGCACGTTACAGTACAAATGTGCGCATCTACCACAAACGCAGGACATCAGTTCTGACTGGATCGCTTCACAAATCGTCACTATCTAACATTTTTGTCTAGTTTTTATTCGTTGACGAAAATGTTAATAGATTTCCGTCATAGTTTTGTCATTCAAAACTAGTTTTTATTTAGTTATCGTCTCGTTTTCGATTATGGTAGGTTGTAGTTACTCGCACTTTGTGCTCGTAAATAATTTTTCCGGTTCGCACGTATCGATTTTTAGGGGCATATGCGAGCAAAATGGTCGCACTGTAGAGCCCTGTGAATACTGCCCTACAAAGGCAAAACGGCGTAACATCATGTTTGGTCAAAAATGAGTTAGTGTCATTTTTGTGGTATTTGAGACCTCCTTTATCATGTGAATAAATATCGTGAGTCAATTTGATTGTTTTAACGAGAAAATAAAGGGCTATGACAACCGTAACTTCCACAAACCATACGAGAAACCACAGCAGAACGCCGTAACAGCTGTTACGGCTCTTTGCCTTTGTTCTAGCACGCTGAAGTTGAGTTAAGGTGTTCTGACTTTGTTTAGCCTGGCATCAAGAGAGATGTTACGGTGCCGCTGTGATGTTACTGTACTCTGGCTTTGTCATACTGCCAAAGTTTGCCGCTCTTTTATTGTCACCAAACCACGTAACATACTGTACACACGACACATCTTTGAAATAAAGTGTAGACTACCGAGTGCTTGTTTGTATTATTACTCTGTGATAGCGTAATGGCCCATTACTCTTGTGGAAAAATGTTGGTGGAGATGGCCTTGAAACGCAGACATCAAGAGCAAGGTAAGAACATACCAAAAATGTTATTATAAACATGATACATTTTCGATTGCATTCTGCTTAATTTAGCTAGCTTGCGAGAACAACATACCACCACATTGCTGGCCAGACAAACTGCTCCAAGTATGCAATCAGAAACAAAGCAAGGTGAACAAGCCATACTTAGATGTTATACAAGCTAATAGGTTGTCATAAATGTTGTTATTTTCATTCAGGGCGATGGTTCAGATCTGTCATCAGATCTGTCAATGTCAGTGACAGCCCGGAGCTAGCTAAATTTAATCTGTGTCACGTAAATTAGCGCTAACGTTGACGCTGACACTCGCCTCACATCAAACGCCGAAAACCAATTATTAAATACACAGGCATCCTACCTTTCCATGCAATCCGATATAATCCATGGAAGATCCAGAATCCATAGCAATGCACGTCATCTGCTGTAACGTTATCCACAACAATCCATACGTGTTTTCCTTCTTGCAGGTGTTCATGTCAGCTCTTACACAAATCCATAGCAAGCTAGTTATTGCTAACGTCCGTACAAAGTAGGCTAACCTAAATGGTAAACTTTTTTTCGGTTGACTCTGTCTATATCATCTCAGAATTAAAAAGCAGTAATCCAAGTCGAGTTCGTTGACTGCATCTTGAGCAGTTTGGTGACCCTTAACCCTTTAACTGTCACCACCCCTCCCATCCCCTCCCTTTTTTCGCATAGACATGAAAATTACTATCCAAACTTAAATGGTTGTAATTCAAAAAGGCTTTGTAATAGACATAAGTTGTGTTCCAAATTTTAGGTTGATATCTCAAAAAAATTGCTTTCGGGAAGATTTTATTTGGGCGCAGTAACAAACTTTTTCACTAGATGGACAGCCAAGCCTCCTTACTGACCATATAAGCTCGCCTCCATTTTCATATATGCTTTGAGTGATCTGAACCAAGTATTTCCATAATTTTCTTACAATTTATGAAGTAGACATCCTATTCAGAAGTAGTAGCCTATGGGTGATTTGGCAGTATTTGATTTGAATTCAACCTCTAATAAACGCATAAAAATCACAAATCGAGAATCCATAATATAATTTAAAAAAAAGACTTTTTTTTAAATAAAATTGAATTGGTGTTATTTTTTTAACTCTTGGTATGGAAACAAACTGAGCTTTCTACCAATCTTTCATTAATTTTTCATGTTTATTGCTATTTCAAAATAAAGGCCTAAACACGCCTATATGAATATGAAATATTCTTGTTGCAAATTGATAAATTACTGCTCCTCTGTAATTTATTTTAAAAACATCCACCAAAATATGAAAGCTAGAGATTGTAAGGGCAAACTATATATTTAGTTTGTCAATATTACTTTAAGTTTTTACTAAGATATTATTGTTCTAAATATTGTTCTAATTTTTTTCTCCAGTATGGAGGGTATGGTTAAACTTCCTTCCTCAGGTGATTTTTTATGTCCCTACATGCAAAATATAAAATTTGTTGTGTTGGGCAAAAGTATCAACTAAGAAATTTAAATGAACGTAACTTCTGCCATCCATGCATTTGATGGCATAGTCTCTGAGCCACAGGGGATTGTCACTACCACTTGAATTGGCTATTTGGAGACTGTGCGCCCCTCTGGATCATGACAATTGTTGTTATTAATAGAAGGACTAGTATACCAGTATCAATCTTCTCCTTGTTTCATATCATTTCAGAACCTTGTAGGGACAAGCCTGTTCAATGTGGTCCAGAAGCACCAAACACAACAAAAAAGATAATTCTAGACAATGGTATGCCTATTCATTCAAATTAATTTCATAATGTCTTACATTCATATTTTTGAGATTTCCAAGTCTCTAATTATAATTTCTCTAATTCTTATTTTCATTTCAGATTCTTTTAAGGATTACTGTGTTCAAGAAGATGATACAAAAACATGGGCAATCCTGGATAGCTGTCTGGACATCAGTTTCCCGGAATTTGGTTCAGAGGAATTGTTTAACAGCACGCCTGATACCTCTTTAAATGCGCTTTTGGATTTCTCCAGAAGTCCAGACACAGGCACTCTACTGGTCTACAACACCACCGGAGCCCTCGTCCCAGCCACTCTGCCTGCCCATCTGCCTGCCTCCAACACCACCGGAGCCCTCGTCCCAGCCACTCTGCCTGCCTCCAACACCACCGGAGCCCTCGTCCCAGCCACTCTGCCTGCCTCCAACACCACCGGAGCCCTCGTCCCAGCCACTCTGCCTGTCTCCAAC
Source organism: Rhinichthys klamathensis goyatoka (assembly GCF_029890125.1). Lineage (NCBI taxonomy): Eukaryota > Metazoa > Chordata > Actinopteri > Cypriniformes > Leuciscidae > Rhinichthys > Rhinichthys klamathensis. Next base: position 11,745,343 of record NW_026606564.1, on the reverse strand, counting down.
ACCACCGGAGCCCTCGTCCCAGCCACTCTGCCTGCCTCCAACACCACCGGAGCCCTCGTCCCAGCCACTCTGCCTGTCTCCAACACCACCGGAGCCCTCGTCCTAGCCACTCTGCCTGCCTCCAACACCAACGGAGCCCTCGTCCCAGCCACTCTGCCCGTCTCCAACACCACCGGAGCCCTCGTCCCAGCCACTCTGCCTGCCTCCAACACCAACGGAGCCCTCGTCCCAGCCACTCTGCCTGTCTCCAACACCACCGGAGCCCTCGTCCCAGCCACTCTGCCTGTCTCCAACACCAACGGAGCCCTCGTCCCAGCCACTCTGCCTGTCTCCAACACCACCGGAGCCCTCGTCCCAGCCACTCTGCCTGCCTCCAACACCAACGGAGCCCTCGTCCCAGCCACTCTGCCTGCCTCCAACACCAACGGAGCCCTCGTCCCAGCCACTCTGCCTGTCGCAAACACCACCGTAGCCCTCGTCCCAGCCACTCTGCCTGCCTCCAACACCAACGGAGCCCTCGTCCCAGCCACTCTGCCTGTCTCCAACACCACCGGAGCCCTCGTCCCAGCCACTCTGCCTGCCTTCAACACCATCGGAGCCCTCGTTCCAGCCACTCTGCCTGTCGCAAACACCACCGGAGCCCTCGTCCCAGCCACTCTGCCTGCCTCCAACACCAACGGAGCCCTCGTCCCAGCCACTCTGCCTGCCTCCAACACCAACGGAGCCCTCGTCCCAGCCACTCTGCCTGTCTCCAACACCACCGGAGCCCTCGTCCCAGCCACTCTGCCTGCCTCCAACACCAACGGAGCCCTCGTCCCAGCCACTCTGCCTGTCTCCAACACCACCGGAGCCCTCGTCCCAGCCACTCTGCCTGCCTCCAACACCAACGGAGCCCTCGTCCCAGCCACTCTGCCTGTCGCAAACACCACCGTAGCCCTCGTCCCAGCCACTCTGCCTGCCTCCAACACCAACGGAGCCCTCGTCCCAGCCACTCTGCCTGTCTCCAACACCACCGGAGCCCTCGTCCCAGCCACTCTGCCTGCCTTCAACACCATCGGAGCCCTCGTTCCAGTCACTCTGCCTGTCGCAAACACCACCGGAGCCCTCGTCCCAGCCACTCTGCCTGCCTCCAACACCAACGGAGCCCTCGTCCCAGCCACTCTGCCTGTCTCCAACCCCACCGGAGCCCTCGTCCCAGCCACTCTGCCTGCCTGTCTGCCTGCCTCCAACACCACCGGAGCCCTCGACCCAGCCACTCTGCCTGCCTGTCTGCCTGCCTCCAACACCACCGTAGCCCTCGTCCCAGCCACTCTGCCTGCCTGTCTGCCTGCCTCCAACACCACTGGGGCCCTGTCTACCTTGGCCCCTCCGATGAGGGAACCGTGTGGCCAGAAATGCAGAAGAAAATGTTCAGAGAAATTTAGTGAGGAATGGCGAAAGAAGATCTGGGCCATGTACTGGAACATGGACTACACCGAAAAACGTGCATTTATGTTCTGTAACATAACCCAGCTACCAACGGCAAGATTGTTTGTCCCAAAAGGAACAAGTCGACGCAGCAGGTCTTTTGTTTACAGGCTTAAAAATGAGGATCAGGTTCCACAGCAGGTCTGCAAGAATTTCTTTTTGGCCACTTTGGGGTACCACCCAACAAATGACAGCCTGGTCCTGTCGGTGATGAGAAGTGATATGGGAAATGAGAGGATCCTAAAGGATCAAAGCGGAAGACACACACCGGGCAACAAACTGGACCTGCAGCCATTGTTGGATCACATTGAGTCTTTTCACCCTTCCATCAGTCATTATCGGAGGGAACATGCTCCCCATCGCCGCTACCTCCCTAGTGACATTAGCATCAAACTGATGTATGCAGACTGGCTGGAAAAGGGCAACAAGTGCTCCTACGAAACATATCGCAAAGCAGTGCGGCAAAAAAAACTCAGCTTCTCAAAGCTTGGAGAGAAAGAATGTGAGGAGTGCTTACTGCACGAACAGCATGAACATGCTTGTGATGACGATATCATGGACTGCTTGGAATGTGAGCGCTGGCGCAAACATAAAAATTCTGCTTTGCAGGGCAGACTTGCATATCAGGCTGACGCAGAGAAGGACTGGCAGGGAGACACATCAGTGAGGAGTGTGGACCTCCAGAAGTTTATTATGTTGCCACGCATGCCTAGAGTTAAAACTGCAATCTTCTCCCGGCGTATAGTGGCATACCATGAGACCTTTGCTTCAGTGGGGAAGAAAGGGGATAAAAAAAAAAAACCATCTCTGTGGTCTGGCATGAGGGCATGGCGGGCAGAAGTGCTCAAGAAATAGCATCAGCTTATGTGATGGCACTGGAGAAAGAGCGAGATTTCAGACATAGCATCTACTGGGTGGACAATTGTGCATCCCAGAACAAGAACTGGTGTCTGTTGAGTACGTTAGTCTGCACCATCGATGCTGCCACCTCGGAAAGGGAGGATATCACATTGAAGTACTTTGAAAAGGGACACACCTTCATGAGCGCCGACAGTTTTCACCATGGGGTAGAGCTGGAGATGAAGAGGAGGCCTGGCGGTGCTGTCTATGACTATGAGGACTTTTTTAGTGTAGTGGCCACTTCCAACTCCGGAAAAGTGGAGGCTTTACACATGAAAAATGCCAATGTACTGAATTGGAGGGATGGCCATTCCACCACGAAGGTCAAGACGGCCCACAAGTTGAGCGAAATGGCTGAAATTCAGCTGCGACATGGGTCGATGAGTTTATTTTACAAGCTCACCCACACAGATGAAAGCTTCATTGAATTGGACTTTCTCCAGAAGAAGTTCAGCATGAATGTACCCTCTCTCCTCAGGTCACACGACCGGGGGATTGAAGAGGGCAAGAAGACTGAAATTATTAAAAAACTGTGTCCTCTTATGCCTTCCAGCAGAAGGGCGTTCTGGGTATCGCTGTCTGTGAACATGGAGGATGAGGAATGAGCAGTCTCTAATAGGCTTGCCGCGATAGACGGTGTTGACGGTGTTACCGGTTTTAAGCCCCATCACCGGTGACATCACTTTCCCACCGTGACACCGCGATGTCTTGACTTTTTTAAAGTATTCGTTTTTGCTAAAATATTTATTTGAATTAATTAAAAATAATAATTATCAATTATTTAGTTCAGAAGAGAACATACATTATAATTAAAAACTGAACTGCGCAGTGCGTGCCAAGAGCCAGTCACGTCACAGATCAGCAAGCATCAGGATTCCATTTAGCACTTGTGGAGATGAGAACGAGTCAAATTACAGAAAAGCAAGATAATGGCGGAATGTGTAATTTATTTAGGCCTGTTTTATTTTCTTATTCGTTAATAAACGTTTTATGGTTCTTATTTGTTTGGGCCCACAGTTTGACGATTTTAAGCCTATGCATGGGGTTATTTTTATTCGTTCGTTATGCTAATAAAAGTTCTGTCTATAAATAAAAGTTTTATTATCAGCGAGCCGAGTTGTTGTTTTTTTGTCCATTCAAGCAATTGACGCTGAATTGCCAATTGACGCTTATTTCGAAAGTGAAAGTATAACGCGCACGCATTTAAAAGCTATTTAACCCCCCCGCCCCGCCCCCCACGGTGACACCGGGATTACCGGTGTTGTGACACGTCGATTAACCGGTGTGAAATTTTCCTCACCGCGGCAACCCTAGTCTCTAATCTCTACTGTCTTGGTCTAATGTTTAAATAATTATTACTCTATATATTGCATTTAAATACATATACCTCTGTATTCAATTATAATTAAATTATCTTTATTGTGAAAATATTTCTTGTATTTATTCCTACTGTACATACTGTACTGCAAAGTAACTTATCTGTCATACTGTTCAACTGCGTTAATGTTGCCGTACTATCCTGATCATTATAGCACTAAATAGGAACAACAAAAGGTCTTCTATATAATTTAAAACACATACCATGATGGCTAGACCTTGGTTAGGGGTTCTTATAATGGATGCAAGTATGGGGAACAGCAAGTAAATATTGATTATATGTCAGTTACTGCCTTTTGCCTTTGCACGACTCCTTATTTTTGGCACATGATACAAAGGCAGAGTACAGTAACTGCCAAATAAGGGTCAAAGGTCAATTTTGAGCTCAAGATTTTTTGCATTCAAACATTTCTTCATTATAGCAACTAGTTGTCAAATTTTGGGAGTCCTACCTGTAATACTTTTGTCTCGACAAAACAGAAACTTTAAAGATGAACTGAACTGGAATTTGAAAAACGGTGATATAACAGATCTATTTTATTTATTATCATTGGTACAATTATTAAAATGGCAGAATTTGTTAAAAGGGATAAAACTGTACGTTGAAAATGTTGTTGTTACACGGGCGCCACCTGTCACGGTATATGGATCCAGTGTCTCTCTCTAGTCTCGTGCTTTGTTGTTTACATGTGTGCGAGAGTGTGTGTCCGGATCATCAGTTGATCAGTATCCAGCTGCGATCACTCACCAGTACCAGCTGCCACTCATCTCATCTCCTATAAAGACTTACCACTATCTCATTCCCATTGTCAGATCGTTGCATGAAGTCTTCGTGTTGCCTGTGCCTGTTCCTGTGCTTCGTGTCCCGTCTCGAGTTCCTGTGTTCCTGTTTTCGTCGTGTTGGATTTGTCATCACTCTTCAGAGCACCCTGCACTTCATCCTTCACGCTGTGTCTGACCATCGAAGTCCCTGCGCCACCGCCTGCATCACCTGGACTTCTCATCATCATCATCTTTATTTACACTATAATAAAGAGTCTTTTACTTGCATCTTGTGTCCTCGTTCCTAACGTAACACCGCCATGTTGGATTTCAACATTCGGCTACGTCACTGGTATGGTAGGCTACTCCGTTGCCAACCAACACCAGCAGAGCAGCCATAGCATGTAAATAGTCTGAGGCTAGCTGACATGGCTGAGGAAACAGAAACCAACAGGTCTAGGGGGGGTTCATACTGTATTGCCCCTGGCTGTAGTAATAAATTGTATAGGGCTAAGGCAGCTGGGGTTACGATACATTTTCACAGGCTACCTTTGACAAGGAAACCAGCCCTCAAGTCAAGGCTAGCTGCCTTAAAACTGTCTAGCCCTCCGACAGCCCCTGGATTTCGAGTCTGTAGTGAGCATTTTTTAGTGACTGGCCGAGACTCCGAGTGCGAGCGCGGGGGGGTAATGCACTCACTCTGTGTGTGCGGCAGTGTTGGGGAAGTTACTTTTAAAAAGTAGTGTTTACTCGTTACTTCTTAAAGTAATCCGTTACTTTACTTAGTTACCCCCTTTGGAAAGTAACTTTTTATGTTACTCGTTACTTTTACGTTACTTGACTTTGGGCAGAACCCAATATCTGTTCCTAAATGTGTAGGCCTACATAAAATTCTACTATGAACTCTACTTATTTAAAAACTAGAAAAAAAAAGAGAGATTTTGAGATAGAAAAAAATATATATATTTATTTAAATAACATTTGAAAAACCTGTATAAACTGAACACCAAAGCACAATTAACTATTGAGCGGTGCTGGCGCGTTCATGAAAAATGTCACAAAGAACCGGCAAAAGAAATGATTATGAATATCGAATATCAAATATAGTAAGGAGACATTTCTATTGTTTATTAATAAACGAGTGTTTTCTTTGTCAGTCAGTGTCGGCTGCAAAGATAAAGTTGACGATGCTGACTCGCGATCTTCACAGTAGTGAGAAATGCACATTTCATATGGATTACATAAGCAGAGAGTCTGTTTTCTCTCGTTTTGAATAGTTTTGTTTTAAAGTACACATTTCAAGCTTTCTATATATTTCTCAGATCTTTGAGGCAAGTAGCTTGCGCTAAGTTTCGGTTCATTTATGAGACGAGCTCAGTCCACGCGCCGGCACGGAGCTCCTGAGAAGTCCTGATTATATTGCCTGCTATATTTACTTGCTTTTTTATTAAAGACAATTGGTTGATGAAACATTGATTAAAATTAAGATACAATTAATACAAAACGAAATTCACTTTAAAGAAAGGCTTTCTACAAAAACAAACTTAATGAAGTGGTCAAAATCATGTCTGCCCACTCCATTTGTCTCCCGATTGCGCATCTTATGCTCTTACTCATGCTTTTCACTTTTCATATAATCAACATTGATGAAATTAAAAAATAAATTGTTTTATTTAAACATAAATATGAAACTAAATCGTTTTCTTTAATGACTAGGCTACAACACGCAGGTCTATACAGAGAAATTTAATATCGGAGCGGGATTTGAGCGAACGCCGTCTTACTGTAAGCATGTGGGGGTAGAGGTACGATTTTCGAGCAATCATCGAATATTATTTTGCTTGATATGCCAATCCTTAATATTTGGTGTTTTAAATGTCTGTTTGAGGTCTCTGTGAAAGATTTAAAGCAGTCTTTTAGTGCCGCTTTCAGAGCGGTCAAGTCCGAAGAACTGTTACGTCCATAACATTGTTTCTTTCCTCATAAATGCGAACACGAAAAATTCAACACAATTAATATTTTATGTTCTGTGGAGAGCCAACCCTTCTTCATCCGGTGGGAGTATTACTTTTGGTTTGCGCAGTGTAATTCACAGAATTGATTGCTCTGCTACCAGCCTCTGTCACGTACCATGTGCAGTGTTGGGCGTAACGCGTTACAAAAGTAATGCATTACAGTAACATATTACTTTTTGCTGTAACGCAGTAGTGTAAGGCATTACTAATCAATTTTCAGTAATATTTTACTCGGTACATGTTCAGTAAGGCTTGCGTTACAACAGACTTTTAGTTTTAATTGTAAAAAAACCCCAAAAAAAATAAACCAGCAAGACCGCGAGACATTAACGAATGAAAAATGCAAGTAGGCTAAATTACCTGTTCGTGGTCAGTCAATAGCCACGTGTGGTGTCCAAGTCTGTAAATAAAGACTAAATGGCAGCGTCTGATATATTTGTATAGCGATTTATTTTTTACAGGAGTGCCGTGAAGTATGATTTCGGCCTCCGTGCTTGCGCTGGCCAGTGGAAAAGCGGTTAATGGTGAAGATGGCATGAACGTCCATCTCGCGAATGTATAGTCTTCTTCATCATGAAGAAGACTATACATTCGCGAGATGGACGTATGCGCATTATGCTATTCGTTCTGTGTTTCCTTTCTAAACAGTTAGGCTATGTTTATGTGGTATTTTTCATGTTTTCATCACGCAATCATGTTTTTGATGCGGTGGTGACGCGTTCATGTAAGGGCGGCGGCGCTGCCGATAAAGCACCTAAAAGCTGTCACAAAGAACCGGCAAAAGCAATGATTATGAATATGTCAAATATAGCAAAGAGACATTTTAATTGTTTATTAATAAAGTCAAGATGAAGTTGACGATGCTGACTCGCGATCTTCGCAGCTAGTGAATGCACCAGAGAGAAATGCACATTTCATTTCATAAGCAGAGTCTGTTTTCTTTCGTTTTGAATTGTTCTGTTTACAAGTAGACATTTCAATATATATTTTTCAGGTCCGTGAATAGGCTACCTTATACTCTGATTTTCGGTTCATTTATGAGATGCGCTCCAGTTCACCTCCATGTCGTGATGGCCTATCTATAATTGTCTGCTATATTTAGCCTACTTCTTATTTATTAAATCCAACTTATCCAAGTAATTGGTTGATGAAACATTGATTACAATTAAGATACAATTAATACAAAACGAAATTCACTTTAAAGAAAGGCTTTTGTGTCTTCTGTGTAAGGTCTCTGTGAAAGTTTTAAAGCAGCATTTTCAACATTCCTGTCTACCGGACGTAGCGAACGTTTTACAGACAAGAGCTTTGCTGTGAAAAAATTCACAAATCGAGCATGTCAAGGTGACACTGGGTTCAGACTCCTAAGTGACTAACTTTTGGAGCTATACCCAATTTAAAAAAAAAAAAAAAAAAAAAAAAAAAAAATTGATTTTGACCCGGAGAAACACCGTTACACAAATTCACAAATCATGAATAACGACATGAGATATTATTTGCATGTCCACGACACCGCACTGCGGGACCACAGCGAAACGAAAACTGAAAATCAAACCGCAAACTATCTTTACTCCGGTGTCTTACCGTGCCGCTTCAGCGGTCGCGTCCGTAATGGAGAACTGTCACGTCTGTAACATTGTTTTTTCCTCATAAATGCGAACACGAAAATAAAATAAAATGAATATTTTATGTTCTGTGGAGAGCCAACCCTTCTTCATCCGATTTGCGCAGTGTAATTCACAGAATTACAAAAAAAAAAAAAAAATCCTAAAAGCCTAAAAGTTAAAGATTTTAACCCCCTCCTAAAAGTTAAAGATTTTTTTTTGTCACGCATGACTGCGTAATTTCCTAATATTAAATATAAAACGCATGTGTAGACTGATATTTTTCTAATGTCTGGACTCCTTTAAGGGAGGAGCCTATGGATAAACAGACGTTTCAATATTTTGGTATTAATGCATTTTCTGAGAATTTATATTTCAAGTTTTGACTGCATGGACATGTATATGTCCATGCAGTCATGTATTTATATTTCAGCCATTATATTGCAGCCATGCATTTATATTTCAAATGTCATGTCCATAACGCTGGAATTCCCAAATTTTAAATAATTTATCCTCAACTAGTTTTGTGGTGTAGGTCTACGTATTTTATAATGTTAAGTTAACTTCAAATAATACTTATAGTAATTTAAAGATGTGGTAGCATTGGATCTGGACGGTATGGATAACGCTGGGAGTTGGAAGAGGTGTGTGGCGATTCTGCAGGTTCGTGGATCTGAGTGTCGCGATTTCGGTTTCATATCGCATATCGTTACAGCCCTAGTCATTTAGAATGTTAAGTTCTACTTCTGTATAGTTATTTTGGTGAAAGTAACTCAAAAGTAATACAGGAGTAATGTAACGCATTACAATTCTGAGACAGTAATATTGTAAGGTAATCAATTACTTTTAAATAACAGTAACAAGTAATATATAATGTATTACAGTTTGGAAGTAACTTGCACAACACTGACCATGTGGAGCTTGTGACTATTGCAAGCGCGCAGCTGAGGAGGCAGTGTTGCTGTCAAATCTGTCCATGGGAAAAGTAACGTGGTGCGGAATTGAAAAAGGAACTACGTTTCGTTACCAAATTTTCAGTAGTAACGCGTTACACTACTTTTTACCCGAAAAAGTAGTTACGTTACTGTAACGCGTTACTTTGTAACGCGTTACACACAACACTGGTGTGCGGGTTATAAATAAAACGATTCGTGGGACTCATAAACATAAAAACTAATAGATTTTTATTCATCTGTTGCAGAAAAGAACAACTAAAACAAAATATAAACGATTTACAGGCCAGAGTTTCTATTCATAACATTTTATTCATAACAGTGCTATAACATCGCGTTGAGTGATGTAGCCAATCACAGTTATATGTGTTGCTTCTGATTGGCCATTGCGTTCAAGAAATCATTTAAGATAGACTCCCTTTTTGGTATTTATTCAAGTGCATTTTTTGGGGGATACTGGAGCGGTGAGGTGGAGGTCCTCTTCTACCTCTCACACAGTAAAGGAGGATAACACTCAGTTGAAGAGACCAATTCAGAAATTGGCACAGGCATCAAGGATCATCCCTGGGTAGCAGTTACTTGAGGGGCTTTTTAAGTGAAATGCAATTAGGGCATTGTCACCAAAGTGCATTTAGTTCACCAGATGTAAATACTCACAAATGTGTTCCTCAAGGGAACAATCACTCTGTGCGGGCCACAAGACCGCTAGATCCATTTTTGGGTCAAAACTTCTATCACGGGTGAAGGAGGAGGAGACAAGGACGTGTGGATCTAAGTGTTGTTGTTAATCATATTTCATATTCAGTTATCGGAAAGCATAATAAATGCCCTAAATTCCTTAACCTAGTCAAAATAACAAAATGGATTGGAAAAAATTAAATATAATTGTGAAGGAAAAGACAGACACACAGGGATCCATGTGCAGAGTTTATTAGAAGGGACAAACGTTTTAAAAATTAGAGAGAACAATCTGAACAGGCAAATAAATCCAAATCACAAGGCAATAGGTGGAAAACCAAATGCAGCAGGTAGTACATTGGTAAACCCACAGATAAGAGAAACGCTCTTAAATGCACTTGAAAGATACAGGACTTGAAAGATTTTACACCAACAGAAAGCAGGCAGATCTATATAATCTGAGCAATTTATTACAAATATGTAATACCTTAAGTGCGAATTGCAGTGCAATGTTGAATAAAATATACACAATACACAGAATGCTAGGCACAGTATAGAAAAGAAAACATAATATACACACTATTTACCATAAATTAAGTAAGGAATAATTGATGACGGGTCGTTGAATTATTAGAAAAATAAAACACACGAGGTGGTAATACAAAGCGAAGCGCATTATTTTTCTAATAATTCAACAGCCCAGAGTTTATTTATTTGCTCGGTTAGCGTCGTTGTGGGTTTAGGTTCTGTGTGCTGTAAAGACCTTTGAAATAACTGAAATCATTTGGCGAAGTGATATGGGACTGTAATGCGGTCGAGACCTGCTGGAACAACTTTAGCCGTGCGTTTCCCTGAAAATAATTGGACACCTTAGAACGTTTGTCAACCAATCAGAATCAAGCATTCAACAGCACAATAGTATAATACACAATATACAAACTGTACCAGTACATCATACAGTTTCAATTGAAATGCTTTAAAATAGACCACATATAAAAATACCGGGTGACAAAAGAATTCTCTGTGGACAAAGGATTTACAAAAAAGTTGAGTCAAACGGCAGAACAATAATAAATGCTCTTTTTGCAGTGAGGAAGTTTTAATACGGTCTGTTGTTATAGTACACTGTGATTAGTGTAATGTAATTTCTGAATGAATTGTCATATGTCTTCTTATGTTACTTAGATGTTTGTAACTCTTTCCACACTGAGTGCATATGTAAGGATTCTCTTCGATGTGAATCCTTGTGTGAGTTTTAAGATGTTCTTTACGAGTGAAACTCTTTCGACACTGGTGACAACTGAAAGGCCTCTCTCCAGTATGAATCCTTCTGTGTCTCTTAAGGTCACCTTTATGTGTGAAAGTATTTCCACACTGAGAGCATATGAAAGGACTCTCTCCAGTGTGGATTCCTATGTGATCATTAAGGCTTCTTTTATGTGTGAAGCTCATTCCACACTGATGGCATGTGAAAGGCTTCTCTCCAGTGTGAATTCGTTCGTGATCCTTAAGGTTTCCTTTTTGTGTGAAACTCTTTCCACAATGCTGGCAGGTAAACGGCTTCTCTCCAGTGTGAATTCTTATGTGAGCCATAAGGTGACTTTTTTGTGTGAAACTCTTTCCACATTGAGGGCAGGTAAAATAATTTTTGGGTCTTCTTGTTTGTGACAAATACTTTCCCATCAGTCCAGTTTTGAAACTATGAGGTCTGTGATACTGGTGTTTCTCCTCAACATCATTCAGTTCTTGACCTTCCACTTTCACTTCTATCACCTCTGAAATGAACATGTAATTGTCAAATATTAATCAAAAAGTATAAAAACAATCATAAAACAGTTCATACACAGTGCAATTTTAGCTGTCTTGATGATGAATTGATCAACAAGAACTGATGTTGAATAGCACTTACCCGATGGCACGTGGGTAAGCAAACAACAGGTAAACAGATGTGTGGGCTGGGTTGACAAAATCTATTTCACGATTTTGATGAAATGATATTGATTCTTAAATTCCAAGATCAATATTTTAGTCTATGCTGCTTACAGCTGATGCGTGAACAAAACTTCCCCAAACACTAGCTGCGTTTACATGGACACTTATAATCGGATTGACGGCTCAATCGGACTAAAAAACCTTCATGTAAACACCTTAATCGATCCGATTGAGCTCGATCCGATTGAAATTTCGATCCGATTGAAAGGGGTGGTTTACTCCTTTTGTAATCCGATCAAGAGAACATGTAAACACTTGATCGGATTGAAAACCGAAACTAAAAGGACTGCGCATGTGCAATGACGTTGAAATAGCGTAATGACGTATGACGCACGGAACGAGCTGTTCTTCCTGTTGAATAAAGTTAATATAAATGAGTGTTCCGTTATTAAAAAATTCTCATTTCACTCAGCGTCTGTGAAGTGAAGCAGGACAACGTCCCACCAGTGCTTGTTTCAGATTATCATCCATGGACGACTGGTTTTGGGCGCGGGGTTTTACTGCGCGATCAATATAAGCAGCACGGCAAAACGGTTCATGCTCATCGTCTCCAAATCATGACCAGAGACGGATAAATATTAAGTCTGCTGTTTAAAAAAAATAAAGAACCAATAGAGGAGAATAGTTATGCGCGAACAGCGGCATATTCGTGCAGTGTGCGCATGTCAAAAAATCAATACCGATTTGAATCTTGTGACATATAAAAGCGCACATCAACCCGATTACTTTATTTATCGTTCATGTAAACACCGTGTTCGGATTCATCAATCGGATTGATTTCATTCCGATTGAACCGTGTAAACGCAGCTATTGTTTGTAGGACGCCTCCCATCCAGTAATTGCAATAAGATTTGTGCTTGTTACTTTTTATATGAAACAGATTCTCAGCTTTTAAATTTAAATTAGGTCAATTTTATCACAATAATCAAACAATGAATGCCATTTTGAAACACTCTTTCCTTGTGACTGACCAGATTTTCCGGCAAATCTTTCATTGTTATATGGTAGGAGGGGTGCTGTTACCAAATCTCCTGAAATAGTACAGAAGGTGTTCTCAACTCTGGCTATCAAGGTCTACTGTCCTGCAGAGTTTATGTCTAACCCTATAATCAAACAAACCTGAGCAAACTAAGACTAACTAGTCTTCAGGATCACTAGTAAGTTACATGCAGGTGGGTTTGATCAAGGGGGAATTTACATGACACCATTGTATTATATATCTCCAACTCCAAACGTTCGGCCACTGATCAAGGCTGCTTTTTCCCAAAGCATTGTAAGCTTAAATTGATCATAGAACGATTATCACTAATCAATTCAGGCTTACGATGCTTTTGGGAAACGCAACCCAGATCCAGATGATAGTCGCTTCGTTTCATTCATCTGTCGACTTGTTGCTCACTCATTTTAATGATGCAAAAGACACGTGAGCTCACGCCGTGAGTGGCGAATATAAACGCTGAACGGCAGCAGGCTACATTAAATTAACGCACTTATGAGGTGTTTGAGCTGAATGTTTTCTATATATTTATGACTGTGTAATTGTATGTTGGTATGTCATGTGTAATTTTATGTCGCCTTGTACCTACGCCTTATCTTGGCCAGGTCGCGGTTGCAAATGAGAACCTGTTCTCAACCGATTAACCTGGTTAAATAAAGGTAAAATAAAAAAATAAAAATATAAGGTGTGTATGATTTAAACTAAATTACTCCCACTCAATTGGGACTAACAGTAGCTGTTCATTTCTCTGCTCTCGATATTGAATCCAATTTCAATTCGATTTATGCATAGATCTGATTTTAGATTTGATCATAGATTTTAAATCTATGCATATATCAAATTGAAATTTGATTCAAAATCGAGAATCTATTTTGAATCAAATCGTGTCCCCAAGAATCGAATCGTGGGATCCAAAAGATTCTCAATCCCTAAGCAGACACACTCTGTCAGTTCAAAGCTAGACTAAAAACACATCTCTTTGACCTAGCATACACATAATAAATTATAGACTTCTATAATGCAATGTTAGGCTGCATAGATTAGGTCAGCCGGAACTGGGAACACTTCCCATAAATCCTGATGTAATCGTTACATCATAAGAAGAATGGCATCTACGCTAATATTAGTCTCTCTGTTTATCCTTAGGTTTACCGCAGTCCGCCGAATCCAGGCCGTATCCAGATCTGATGAAGGACCTGCGTCTGGACGCGACGACAACGCAGTCCTGAAGTGTCAACTAGTCCCTCCCCTGTGAAGGCCTCCTTCCCTTACCTCTGTCAGATAATCGTTGTCGGGATAATTCCGGTTCGCGTGGCTATGCCGAAGCGATAAAATTCTATATTATAAATTTTAAGGCCAGACAAGTAGTTTGTTGAGGGTTGTTTTTTTTAGGGAAGGACTACATGCCTGCGCACATATATTCAAACGCGCAGACCTATAGAATGAACTCTTAATGCGCATGTGCACGCTATCAGCGTTCTCACAGGTTCGCGTTTTTAAAGTTTGCATAGAGAGAACTTAAGAGTTTTTAGTTAAAACGGTGTCGTGTTAACGGCCCTAAGTTAATAACTAATAATCGTTGCGACGGAAGTGAATCAATCAAAACTAACTTTAACTGGAAAATAACTTTATTCTAGAGCTGTCATAAAGCCAAAACAATCTGTTACTTTAATTTCCTATTATCACTGTAAAGCCGCTTTGGAACAATCTACATTGTTAAAAGAACTAAATAAATGAAGATGACTTGACTTGACTAAAGATTATATCCTGTCAATCAAAGGGGCAGAAAATGTGTCAAACTGCTACTCGTACTGTGTGTGAAGAAAATGTCTCTTTTGATGAATTTGTCTGAGTTAATGTGACAATATCGCATTAACAGTTTAAAAGAAATAGCTACGTTAAAGCAAGCTTTTTGACCCTATGAATCACCCGTAGTTCAAGCCAGGGTTGCCAGGTCTGCGGTTTTCCCTACACTAAACATTATTTGTAGAGCATCTCCTATCCAATAATCACAAAGAGCTTTGTTACTTCTGATAAGAAAGATAAGTCTCAGCTTTCAAATCCTGTCCATTTTATTAGGGCTGCACGACTAACCGTATTTTAATCATGATAACAATTTCCGCTTCTCTAAATTAATTAAAAATAATTAAAGATACAGTGCTTCATAACAGGTAGCTAAATAAGAATTTATTCATTGGTTTATAAAGGTAAATTCTGGGGAAAGCGATTTAATCATTGTATGTTTTCACCGAGTTCACTGTTTGCATTTACCATATTTTGATGCAGAGCGTTTTCTCTGAAAGTGACATTTATAAATGTATTATTTGTTTGTGCATTTATGTTTTTATAAATATAAATAAGGGTATAAAATACCCTTTTTAAATAAGGGTCTATCAGTACAATCAGTTTTGAAAAGGCCTTTAAACATGAGTCAAAAACATAATCAGAACTTTCTCTTTTTTCTTGTTTTTAAGCAGCCTAAACCGAAAGGTGTGTATGGAACAAAGTTCACCAGGAAGTGTCAAACCAGAAGATGAAAAGCAATTCCAGCGCAGATTGGACAACTGAGGCATGAAGCTTTGTTACTTTTTTATTCCACATAAAATGATGAATCAGGAATGGACACAAACCTCTTTGTTCCTCAGTATCTTCATTTTTTATTTTGCATGATTGTGGATCACTCATGTCTTCATTCTCTTCTCTAATAAACTCCATCTCTTCAGTATCGTTCCCTGAAGAAGTTGTTGTTTCAACAGGAGTTATTCCTGTTTGTTTGAATCCAAATGACCTTTTTACCTGTTGGATGATGGGAATATTATGAGTTCTTTCATGAAACAGAGGTTGCAATAGTCTATCCTGCCCTATTGTGAAGTATATCCGAGTGAAATGGCTTCCATAATGAGAAAAAAGAAGAAAAAAAGGACTAGATTATGTCCTGCATGCCATTAATGTTAATCAAACAACAAAAGACAAAGAGAAAATTACTCACTGCTCTTGAACTGTTACTATCCCATGAGGCCACAGGAGAGGATTTATGAATTGCAGTGAAGCGACTTAAAGGGTTAGTTCACCCAAAAATGAAAATGATTATCCCCTTATTCACTCACCCTCAAGCCATTGTAGATGTATATGACTTTCTTCTTTCAGCCAAACACAATAGGAGTTATATTAAAACATATCCCGGCTCTTCCAGGCTTTATAATGGGAGAGAATGGTGCATTAGATTTTGATGCATCCATCCATCATATAAGTAATACATTCGGCTCCAGGTAGGGGTGGGCGGTATGACCAAAATTGCATTTCACGGTATGACTAATTTTATTTCACGGTAACGATATATTTCACGATATAGTTATTATATGTAGTTATTCTCGAAAAATCTACAAAAAGGACTTTGTATAATAAATAAACCCAAATACTTTAGAAATGAAAAGTACTTCACCTTGTTTGATTTTTCTTTTATTTTGGTAAACTATTTTGATAGCTAAATATAGTAAACAAAACACACTCATCAACTTTTAGATGAACTACCCCCAAATGATTCATATTAAATACAACTCCTATCGGTGCAATTAAACTTTAAATAAAGTGTTGCTGAATAATTTTTCAATCTCATGTTATTGTTTTACTTCATCAATCAGTTTATAATATCTGAATATTTTATATTGAACTATTCTATTCATAATAAATGAGTTACTTCCTTTTAATTTTGTAGGATATTAGTTATACTAGTTATACTAGTACATTTTTGCCATGTCTGCTTATTACTGCATTTAAGGGGCTCTTTTTGTGATATCTGGCAACCTGGAGCTTTAATCGAGAGAAGTTCAAGTTCAGAAGTGACTAGAAGGAGCAGTATGAACCGAGCAGCAGCTACTGTTTGTGTTGACTAAGTAGTTTAAGTTATACACACCTTGTAACTGCGTCATTATTTGACCATAGCCCGGTGAACAACTGACACAACAACAACTCTCTCAGTGCTTGTGCACGTGCGCGTCTTTTGCATCAGTAAAATGCGATCGGCTAATTTGAGTGTCAAGTTGTAATCACGGATCGAATCAAAGGAAGATTTTATCAGCTGGTTCAGTGGCCAATTGTTTGGAGTTAGAAATATATAACTCGCGCTACATATTTAGTAATTTTTGCCTCAGATTAGGGCTGGGCGGTATGACGGTATATATCGTTACCGCGGTAGAAAATGTCAACCGTAACAGATTTTTTTATTCCGTGTATACCGCGAAATGCAAATAAGTGGGCGTGGTTAACTTGCGTGCAACGTGCGTAAGACTGAGACACTGAGAATTGTAAAAAGAAACACGGAGAAAGCAGATCAAGAGGATCCACAAAGGAATTACATTTTTTAAAGGGTTGTTGTTAACTTGATATTTTCGGGGGGAAAGGCGCAGCAGTTCACTAGAGCGGTGCAGCACCCAGGCTACAGATTAGTGCACGCTCGCAAAGGGGAAAGCTGGACAACAACAGTTATCAATATCGTAACGAATAGAAATAACCTTAAATAATGTATAGTTATCTGCATCTTTCCGTCTCTTATGTATAGTTTTTAAACACGCAAACAGCTTGCCGCCCGTGGTAATGAACAACCTGCTTGTTAAAGTGAATGTATAATCCTGTAGCCTATCTGAGGCAAAATTACTAAATATGCATCGCGAGTTATATATTTCTAACTCCAAACAATTGGCCACCGAACCAGCTGATAAAATCTTCCTTTGATTCGATACGTGATTACAACTTGACACTCAAATTAACCGATCGCATTTTACTGATGCAGAAGACGCGCGCGTGCACACGCACTGAGGGAGCGCGGTGTTCACCGGGCTATGGTCAAATAATGACGCAGTTACAAGGTGTGTATAATTTAAACTAGGCTACTTAGTCAACACTAACAGTAGCTGCTGTTCGGTTATCAAACTGCTGCTCTCCTTCTAGTCACTTCTGAACTTCTATTGATTAAAGCGCAGGGTGACGGGTTGCCAGATATCACAAAAAGAGCAAAACAAGCCCCTTAAAAACGCAGTGTAGCCTAAGCAGACATGGCAAAAATGTACCAGGGAACACATTTAAACAACTAGTATTACTATCCTACAAAATTAAAAGGAAGTAACTAATTTATCATGAATAGAATAGTTCAATATAAAATATTCAGATATTATAAACTGATTGATGAAGTAAAGCATAAAATGAGATTGAAAAATGATTCAGAAACACTTTATTTAAAGTTTAATTGCACCTATGAGTTGTATTTAATATCAATCAGTTGGGGGTAGTTTATCTAAAAGTTGATGAGTGTGTTTTGTTTATATTTAGCTATCTAAATAGTTTACCAAATAAATAATTTACCAAATAAGAGAAAAAGAAAACAATGTGAAGTACTTTTCATTTCTAAAGTATTTGGGTTTATTTATTATACAAAGCCCTTTTTGTCGATTTTTCGAGAATAACTACATATATAAATATCTATACAGTGAAATATATCGTTACCGTGAAATAAAATGAGTCATACCGTGAAATAGAATTTTGGTCATACCGCCCACCCCTACCTCAGATACAGGATTATACGTTCGCTTTAACAAGCAGGATGTTCATTACCACGGCAACCGCTTGCGTGTCATGCTGAATGTGATTTACGTGTTTAAAAAGTAACTGAGACGGAAAGATGCAGATAACCATACATTATTTAAGGTTATTTCTATTCGTTACGATATTGATATATGACCTGCTATTGTCAAGCTTCATGTTTTCCCCGTTGCGAGCGTGGGTGCTGCACTGCTCTAGTGACTGCTGCGCCTTTCCCCCCGAAAATATCACGTTAACAACAACCCTTTAGAAAGCGTAATTCCTTTGAGGAACCTCTTGATCTGCTTTCTCCGTGTTTCTTTGACAAATCTCAGTGTCTCAGTCTCACGCACGCTGCGCGTGTGTTAACCACGCCCACTTATTTGCATATCGCGGTATACACGGAATAAAAAAATCTGTTGCGGTTGACATTTTCTACCGCGGTAACGATACATACCGTCATACCGCCCAGCCCTAGCTCCAGGGGGTTAATAAAGGCCTTCTGAAGCTCAGTTACCATTCACTCCCATTATAAAGCTTGGAAGAGCCGGGATGTTTTTTAATATAACTCAAGATTGTGTTTGGCTGAAAGAAGAAAGTCATTTACATCTAGGATGGCTTGAGGGTGAGTAAATAATGGGATAATTTTTTCATTTTGGGGTGAATTAACCCTTTAACTGACGCTGATAGATCACATGATAATGACAACATGACGAATGTACGTCCGGATTACATTCATACTACACTGGGGCTGTGTTCAATACTTCAATACGACGGTGTATCGTCACACACTGCTTGTCGATATGAGTATCGATACAGCTGCTTCTGTATCGATTCATTTCTCTTAAAATCATTTATAAATATTACCCTTGTAATTATTATCTTTAGATTTAATTGTGATATTGATATATTTCGTACATTTTGTCATTTTTTTATCATTTATTTTGGAGTTGTCCTCGTTCAGTTTGTTTTTGGCCAGATTTATGTTCTTTTATTAAGGCTCACCATCATACCCTGCTTAAAAAAAATATTATTATTTTTTCTCCTGTGACAAATCTTATCATAAGGAATATTACTTAATTAATCTGCTACTTCTGTTAGCTAAATTTGGTATTCATAAATATAAATTTGGAGAAACTAAGCCTTTGTTTTTAAAATGTTTTTTTTTTTAATGGAAATGTGTTTCCATTTGTAAAAAACTTCATATGTTTGTTTAACCTGTAAGTTTGTCAGTTTTTTTTTTTTACTTATGTATTCGTCATTTTTTGGTTTATTCAATGTACTCCCATGACTTTAGTTGTAATTCTTTAAAACCAATAATTTTTTTTTTAAATTAACTCTTCAGTGGTGAAGCTATTTTATTGGAGCAAGTCATGTTAATGGGTAGTACAAACAATAGTTTGTTGTTAGTTCACTTCACACAGCATGAACTAAGGAGAAAAAAAATACTTTTAACTTTTACATTTTATAAATATATGAATACATGTGTAACTATACTGTAAAATGCATCCCGTATTATGTGACAATATTATTTCTTACAAGTTCATATGTTGTTATAAAAATAAATTAAATATACAGTATGGACATTTATTTAATATCAAATTTAATCATTATAATCAAACTAAACATTTATTGCAAAGACTCTATATTTAAACTGACAACAGAACAAGCTTGACGGAGAAAACGGCAAGTCGTCTGTAATATTTCTGTCATGGTGTGCTGAATTAATTTATATATTAAGTTAGGGGTGGAACGGTACACAGAAGTCACGGTTCGGTTCATACCTCGGTTCAGACATCACGGTTCGGTACGATTTCGGTACAATGGAGGGAAAAGCAGAACAAAAATGCAGAAGGCTTTGTATTTTTTAATTAAGTTTTATTATATAAAGGCATAGAACCAGTTTATTTGTAGTGCACTGACAATAGTTTTATATAATTAGTTTATTAATTAAATTAATGAAAAGACAAAAAGACCTTGCGATATGTTTGGTAATTGTACCTGAATTAATTTAAAATTAATTTGCTATATTTCAGATCAATATATTTGTTTTCCTTAATTTTAATTAACATTATTAATTAACAATGTAACATTATTCTCATCTGAATTATAAATAATTGATTTCTGTTAAAATAATACTACCATTAAAAACACATTCGATTTTCTTTTTTAATCAATGTAGAGTGTGTAAGATTAGCGCTCCGAGGACAAGAAATGAAAACCAATGCAATATGATGAATGTCCAAAAGATGGGACCCACAGACTGTTTTGAAATGGAGTTGGATTAATATGTTTTTCTTTTAAAACAGTGTGTGTGTGTGATTTTGGTTGAGTGACAGTTGTAGGTTACAGTTTGACAAGAGTTTACAGTGTGCACAATGTTGTGTTTTATTGCGAGTGTACACAAATATAAGTAAACACTTTGCAGGTTTAATGATCTGTATGAACAAAATGACGGAGTATGTTTTTTTTTTATGTTTCCACTGTTCGGTCGGGCCTCTCTCTCTCTCTCTCTCTCTCTCTCTCTCTCTCTCTCTCTCTCTCTCTCTCTCTCTCTCTCTCTCTCTCTCACACACACACACACACACAGACACACACAGACACACACAGACACAGTCCAGCATTGCAATCTTGACATCGCAGCGTTCATTATGCGGTCACACCAAACACGAATAGAGCGTCAAATTCGCGTCTACTTCGACGCTAGTCCAAAGCGAATAGGACGCGCGTATAAAGCCAACGTTTGAAGTGAACGCGCGTTCAGAGCTAAGCCGATGGTACAGATTATGTGTCCCTAAAGAACCCGCGTATCTAACGGTAGTTCCGCATTACATTAATTAATTTGCACGCGAGTTTTATTTATTTTTTATACCGTGTATTCTCCGTGTAAATTCGTGCACCGAACCGTGACGCCCGTACCGTTTCGGTTCGATACGAATACATGTACCGTTCCACCCCTATATTAAGTGTTTATCTGCTAAAAAAAAAATTCAACATATCTTTCTCATATCATTATCGAAGCTTTAATTTGTTTTAATACTATATTTTTTAGAATATTTTTACTTTTCGGGTTAGGAGAAGTTGAAGTTACTGTATGCTTTGTATTTCTTATTAAAGAATATAAATTATGAGTGCTCATAAGTATTTTTTAAATATTTTTCTCCATACTCAAAGCAAAGATATTTTTAATATTTATCATATTAATTTGATTTTCAATGATGACTTTCTGCATAAATGCCATGGCACATTTACTTTGAATATTTTAGTTTTTTTAAAATGATTATTTTAGCTATATATTAATTAAATGTCTCATTGGTTTTCATATAGAGAAATGTCTTTATATTAAAAAAATATGCAAATTAAAGTGCAAGTTTTTTTTACATTAAATATGTCACATATAGTCTGTCTTTTAGTACTATTTGAAAATATCACCATCATATACATAAATAGTGTGATGCGTTAAATTAAATGTAGATAGATAGAAAATAATAATAATAAAAACATTTAACAACAGTTGCATAAGCAATTATTAAACAATTACCATATTACACACCTGGTTTGGCTGAAACAGCACAGGCACAGCTGTGGGTTTCAGAAGTCGTCTTGGCTTCCCCTTCTCCGGCTCGTAATCCTCGGAGGAGAAATGTTCACTGCACAGCCTGGATCTCTCGATTTTCCCCATGGGTGTTTTTACATCCCAGCGAACCGCGAGCAGCCACAGCTTCAGTCGCTCAGGATCATTTACAGGGAACTGGTGAAATGTTAATCTTCCATCTCCCGTTGATGACGGCTCTCGTAATCTTAAGACTTTATGTTTTCTAAAGCATCCTGGATAGACGCACGAACGCACCATTTTAAGACTAATACAAATCTACAGTAGTGATGGACACTTTCGAAACACTCCTTCATGAAGCTTCGAAACCTTTACGGATCCTTTGTTTCGATTCAGTCAGTGGTTCGGAGCTTGTATCAAACTGTCAAAGTCACGTGATTTCATTTAAGGAGGCTTCGTTAGATTTTACTTTCAATAAAACGTTTGCAATGTATTTGTAAAAGGTGTTTTTATGCATGTTTGGCATGTGTTTTGTTGCATTTCCACTGTTCTGACCAGCAGGGGTCATCAGTGCGTTACGTTTCGAACCAACGCTTCGAAACAGTGAATCGTTTTGCGAAGCAATTGGTTCAATTGATTCGAAGCTTTGAGAAGCTTCATTTCACCCATCAGCTTTATGTCGCCACAACACACATTAAAATAAGAGTCTTCTTTAATTATGTCCCGGCATATTTTTAATTTGGTGAAATGCTTATTTAACATAATAACCAATGTATTCACTGGAGTGGTCCATTCACGGCATCAAGCATAGAAACACAATTTGCATAATAATAATAATATGATGATGATGATGTCATTTGACAAATTATTAACGCCAAAAACATATTTTAATTATACTTAAATGTAGTATTCTGCGTGGAGCCTCGTTTGGGTGGAGTGTATTTCCACCTCATTGGACCACATAAATTATTGTGGTATATTTCATTATTAATGTACAATGTTTGCTTGTGTGGATGTTATGCGTGGATGGATGTTATCTGTTAAACTCAAACTAGCTGTGTCTGTCAGTCTTGGCCAGGACACTATTGTAAAAGATATTCTTAATCTCAGTGTGCTTCTTTTCCTGGTAAAATAAAGGTTATAATAAAATGTAGAAACAACGTGTGAACGAGACTTTTATTTTGATATGTGTTGTGGCGTCATAATTCTGCATCAGGCTTGGTGTGTTTGCTGAGATTTGGCAGAGGAGAGGTTGGTGGCTTTGAACCCGAATTTAAGGTGTTTAAAACGATTCAGAGTTGGGGGGGTTTTCTACGAAGTATTGCAACAGTAAATATAAAGCAATGGTGCAACATTGAGTGTATAAGTGATGTTTAAAACGCATCCACACGAGTTACAGAAAGACGTGGGTGTTTTTCCCAGTTAATTATTCTCATCATCTTTAACATGACAAAGCGTGAAAACAAGTAGAAAACACTTAAGGTGAAACAACGAAGATCTACTTGACATATAAACATGGAGTTTATTAAAGAGGAGAGTGAAGACATAAGAATTCCAGAACCATGCAGAGTGAAAGATGAAGATACTGAGGACCAAATAGGTTGGTTTCCACTTTCATTTCGAAGCTTTTCCTTTAGATAAATTAATACTATTTTAAGATCTTTACATCTATAAGATGTTTACAGTCACACAGTCATATAAACTGTAGGGCTGGTATCGTTAATTTTTTTTAGATATGGATAACTTTACTTTGATACCGGTTCCTGAACGATAGTTTTTTCGATACCAATTTTATGAAATTCGTTTTAACAAGATTACATTGCATATTACCTTTAAAAAAAAACTTTGGTTTATTTTTTTCAGTTTGTTTACTTTTATTTGCAGACTCAAAGATTCATACATAATTCATACAGTCTTTCCTCCACATTCAATGGGCTCTATGCACGTCGGTATTTCCGGTGAAGGTCTAAGGATGCTGGATTACTTCCGCCGATCATAGAGTCCAATGCTATACCGAGAATTTATATTGGTTTTTATACTCTATTGCTATACTAAAGAAACGTTAGTCACAAAAACAGACAAAACAGACACCCCTCATTTTGTTTATGCTTCTTTGTTCATTATATTAAATAAACATAACTATATATAAAATTACATCTAAACGTATTAAAGTTTCGTTTCAAAGACGAGAGGACAGTAAATTTTGAAGACTCTGCCATAATCCCGTTTTCCTCGGTTTTCCTCCGCTTTAAATCTCCCCAATCGGAAACGCAAGAGCATCCTTGCGTCAAACGCGGAAGTTATGCGTGCATATAGCCCATTACATTTAATTTCCTACCATTTCAGAGAGAAATGTATGTCAATCTGTCAGTCATGGGTCTTTCACTCGGAGAACTCTCCTCATGTTTGCATAATGATGTATTTAAAAGTTAATGAGCAAACAAATCGTTATAAAAGTTCACAATGCTTTTTTAGTTAAATATGTGGATAACATTTAATAAATATATTTTTGTCAGGTTAGATAGGCTACTGATTATTATTCAGTAATCACTCAAACCCCTTTATCTTAATAGAGCAATGAGTTGTGGGTAATATTAGCCCGTTAGAAGGAACTGCAATAACCGGAAAAAGTACTTTGGAGTACTATATAATAACATACTACGATTTGAAACACACTAATTCTATTTTCGAAAACTATTTAGGACGGATAGTATGCAAATTACGACACAGCATATGTTTGTATAACGTCTTCGGTTCCTCCTCCTACAGGAACTAATGCAGCAGGTCAAGCACAAAATGGGATAAAACCACTGATCTAGAGAACTGGATTGCTCATGACGCCATAAACAGCGAAGCCACCGCGCCGCAAAATTGGTATTCCCTAGTAAGCACTGGCGTTCTATTGAATAGAAAATCATATGATTTTACTAAGAAAACATTACCTAATAAGACACCGTTTTAATATGTGAAGTCTCCCTGTACATTCTTACAATGCAAACGTCCTAAGCATGTAAATGGTTATTTGTTTAAAGTTGGGAATTTCCCCTTCTTATTAAAACGTTTCGTTCATAATCATTACAGTAGTGATCATCAGCTCGGCGGACCGACAAGACACTTTAGCCATAAGTATTACAAATGTCAAAGTCTTCATAACATAAGAGCAGTCTTATGATGGTCCTAAAGAGTTGTGAGAGATAAGGCGCGTGTGAGATCCGCGTCTCTGTCAGCAACTCTTAAAGGGCCAGCATCCAATAATGCTTTCTGTCAGTAAAGTTAATCAAACAAAGGGAACAGAGAAAAACACTCACTGCTCTTGACCAAAGAACTTGTGTTGCTTTAAATAGGATTTTAGTCCATATAATTTATGCAGCGCAGACTGTTTGATAACTTTATTCAATTTCTGTATAGTCCTACCTGTAGACAGGAAGAGCACAGGTAAATCTGTTCATGTTTAATATTTACTGTTTTTAATAATGTACAATTACGTACATTAAATCTATTTTTGTGTTTGTCCCGTTACCCTGTTCAGAATTGTGCAGTAGACACAACCACATCCACAATTTCAATATATGACTTATCCTTTCCGAAAAGACCATAAACAAAACAGATAACATCTGAAGTAACAATTAGTTTACATACATATATAGTAACACGTATCCTGTGAAACGGAGACGCTGCAAATCGGGTGATTATGGGTCAATGTTTTGGCTGTAAATCAACGATGTCCTCTGTTGATAGGGAATAGTAATATGGTCGCTCGAACACTTCCGTTGGCTTCACCGCCTGATGACGGTTTAGGACGCAATAAGCAATCCAGCCATTTATATAGATCAGTGGATACAACATGCTTTTCTGTGCGTTAAACAATGGCGCAAATACCAGTAAATTGACTAACATAAACCTTAATGAAACACATTTACAGGATTTACTTGCTCTTCTCCCATAATTTTTGCATCTGAAAGGGAATCTCCTACAAATGCATATGCAATAAGTCGCAAAAATAACTGACTTTTCATCACTAATTAATCACTGCGTGTCTTTAGTAAATCCTGACAGTAGATTTTAACTCCAAAATAGGGTTTGTGCTAATGCAAGCTGTTAGTAAATCGGGCCCCTAGTCTTTAGTTATTTGATGTCTGCTACTTTTTGCCATTAATCTGGTGATCACCTCTATTTCTTGTTTCAACTTAGTCTTGAATTGATTTGACCATTTATTATGTTAATTTTAGACCCGATGCTGCTGAAAGAGGAAGGTCAAGAACTTAATGAAGTGGAGGAGAAAGACCATGATTTCACAAGTGGAGAAAAATCTTTTAGTTGTGCAGAGACTGAAAATAATTCCTCTCAAAAAAGAACTCGAAACACAGGATCATTCACTTGCCGTCAATGTGGAAAGAGTTTCACGCGTAAAGGACACCTTCATAGTCACTTAAGAATTCATACTGGAGAGAGTCCCTTCACCTGCCAAGAGTGTGGGAAGAGTTTCAACCAAAAAGGAAACCTTAAAAGCCACCTGAGAGTCCACACTGGCGAGAGTCCCTTCACCTGCCAACAGTGTGGAAAAAGTTTCACTCAAAAAGGAAACCTTAAAAGCCACATGAGAATTCACACTGGCGAGAGCCCTTTCTACTGCAAACTGTGTGGGAAGAGCTTCACACACAAAGGGAACGTTAGGCACCACATGAGAACTCACACCGGAGAGAAGCCTTTCACATGTAATCAGTGTGGAAAGAGATTCTCACAAAAAGTATCCCTTAATGGCCACATGAAGATTCACACAAGGGAGAACTGTTTCATATGTCATCGGTGTGGAATGAGTTTCACAGACATGGATCACCTTAACAGGCACCTGATAACTCACACCGGAGAAAAGCCTTTCAAATGCCCTCAGTGTGGAAGGAGGTTTCGATTAAATAAAAACCTTAAGAGTCACATGAAAATCCACACTGGAGAGAAGCCTTACATGTGCCAATACTGTGGAAAGACTTACGCACACAAAGTAAACCTTAAGGTTCACGTAAGGCTTCACACTGGAGAGCGGCCTTTCATTTGCCCTCAGTGTGGAAAGGGTTTCACACACAAAGGAAATCTTAAGGGTCACATTAGACTTCACACTGGAGAGAGACCTTACACATGTCCCCAGTGTGGAAAGAGCTTCACTTATCAAAGAAACCTGAACAGTCATTTGCAGATTCATTCCGGTGAGAAACTGCAATGCTCTGAGTGTGGAAAGAGTTTTTCGGAGAGGATCAACTTCATAAATCACCTGCGCATTCACTCTGGAGAAAGGCTTTTTAATTGCGATCATTGTAGTAAAAAATTCCTTTTGCCATCTCACTTAGAGATACACCTGAAAACTCATGCGGATGAGAGACCCCATTTGTGTTCATTGTGCGGAAAGGGTTTTAAATTGCTCGGCAATTTAAAATCGCACCAGAAAATGCATAGCGGTATGAATGCCTGTACCAGAGCAAGCTACTTGAAACGGCACCAACAAATCCTTACTGGAGAAAAACCGGACAAGGTTTCACTTAGTGAAAAGCTTTTCACTGCTTCAGAGACTTCAACACAAGCACAAGAAGGGGTGCGTGCTGGAGAGAAACTATACAACTGCTCTTCATGTGGGATGCATTTCAGCACATCCATTTATCTTTTGGCTCATAAAAAGAAGCATTGTCAGACGTAGTCATAAAGAACAAAGCTCATTTTCAGGTCAATTGTGTTAATTAAGATTAAAAGGTGTTTCTCCCAAAAGAGGCTAATTTGATTCAAGTTCTATATTGGAAGCTTCTAAGAGGTTAAAGCTGCCGTCGGCAACATATTTTTGATCATATTCAGTGAAATCGACATTATAATCCGACAGAACAACATAAATAAAGTGGTTTTAGAAAAAAAACCGAGCTTCTAACTCCACCTGGAGCGTGTTATTTGTTTTGCAAAAATCCACAGCTCCCGGATCATCGGGTCCAATCAGCGCAGGGGGGTGTGAGATCTGACAATCACAGGTCGAGCACACGCCACCCCTCGCGCACGTTACAATCACATGCACACGCCTGAAGTTCGGAAGAGTGATGGCGGAAAATCAAGTAAGCTCATTTAGAGTACGTTAGCAATTGCAATCTATCGGTAGATTAGTCAAGACAGCATACCTCCAAATACTCCATGGTGTTGATGGATGCTGATGAGACGGGTGCGTTCACTGAAAATCTGGTGCACACGCACTGACGAGCATGAACTCGGTGGGAGGGTATTTGTTGATAGTGGGGGAGGGCCATGAGAGTTGTAAACATTCAAAATTTTGCCTAAGTCCACTCAATCTGCCAGACTTGCCGACTGCAGCTTTAAAATATTAGTCTAATAAACTTGTCTGGCTGTGCAATACCAAAATGTTTGATGGGATGGTTTTTGTTGGATTGTGGACTAGCATTAGTGTGAAATTGAGGAAGGCAAATTATGTAGCAAATCTCATAATGGTAATAGTGCACACAGTCCTTTTACGTAGACGTGAGGAAATACAAATTAAATAATAATAACTTTTTTAAATAACTTAAGTACAAACAAAAATAAGAATGGAGTTAAATTTCAAATAGCTGAATAAACCACAGGAAAAAATATATATCATATAAGGACAGAAAGTGATTGAAAGAATGCAGATTGCACAGTAATCATTTCATTTCCAATTGGTGATTTTGCTAAGTGATCTAATGTTTAAACTTTAGTAACTGTTTATCTTTGATTTTGTGTTAATTTACAGAGTTTACAACATTTTTTTTTGGTGATTTAAGAAGCATTTTGCTTTTGGTAGTTTGTGGAACAGACTTGGCCTCTATGTTAAAGTACTGCTAGGTGATAGTCGTTATGTTGTAATTTCTATGAACTGGCTTAACTGAACATCTGCTACCTGTTACGTAGTCTGTCTGCGTCCTTACCTGGGCCCTGGTATGTGCTAACACTACTTTGCACTTACACTACGAAGACTATCAGCCAGATTTCTAGAGAGAAGACCAACGCCTTCTCAGGAGGGTTGTAGACGTCTCACTTTAGCTAGTCAGGTCTACCCCAAAATTATCTTTGAATCCTACCCTATTCTGTGGACACCACTTTCACACGGCCGAATCAGAGTGATTCTGATTGCACTAACTCTGCACGATTACACTGCAAGATCACTCTCACTCATATCCAAGGTAAATCATCATCACTGTCATCGGCTGAAACGCATGTGCGGGTTACTTCATTTCCTGAAAAAGTGTGCACCCGAGTTCGTTTCACATTCACGCGAAAAGTTCCAGTGCAACCGAACTTAGACATGCAACAAAACTCTGGATATATTTTAAAAAGTCTATGCCGCAAACTTTACATACTTCATACTTTTGAAAATCCAGCGTTTAGTTGATCCTGATAAGTGCTCATTGTCACAGTAGTAAACTCGACAGCATTTTTCTTCCATGAGTGGGTTTGGCATCACAGCATCTTTGTTTCCAGGTGGACCGTTAAAGAACTCAACATGTGTCTCCCGGACATCCTGTAGGCAGTGGTGTACCGCATATCTGTGAGGACCTCCGCAAAGAATGAGATGGGGCCTCTCCCATCAGCAGTGATGTCATGTATTAAAATGTGTTCTGCACCTACAACATAGCATACTACTGAGTCTGTCTCTCCCATTTACATAAACTGATTTAACGTTTTTACTTTTAAGTTTTACTTTTTTGGTTCTTTGTTCAATCTCAAACCATTATTTTAATTTTATTATTAAGATGTCTGCACAAGAGTTAACTGTAATCGGTGCAAACATTAAACTTTGCTGAAATTAAATGTCTTACTTTGGTCTACACTGGAAGTGTTCTGTTAACTGTGTCCACAAAATAAAAACTAAACTAAAACTAACTGAAATCCATAGCAAAATTGAAAACGATATTAAAATAAAAACTAATTTAAAAATGCAAAACTATAATAACCTTGAACAAATTCAATACCATAGCTTCTGCGCTTGTCTGGTTTCTTATAGAGAAGAGCGATTTTACTGAGCGCCTGTAAAACTTCCACATAGTGAAATCGCAAAAATTCAATTGCATCATTTCTTGATGCCCAACGTGTAGGAAATAGTCGCTTCAAAGTGCGCTGGCCAGATGATTTGGAGAGATGTCCCTCCAACAGTTCCCACCTTTTTATGCTCCCAATAAAGAAGACGTAAAGTTTTTGTTCGATGTCATAATATTCACGCACCTCTCACATCCTGGAAGGCGTCGTTGAGAACAAGATTTCAAGTTGTGGGAAGCGCAGTGGATGTAAATTGCATTAGGCTCCCTTACTAGAATGCGTTTCTGAACACCAGAGTATGCTCCACTCATTGCGCTTGCACCGTCATATCCCTGACCTCGGCACCTGTGCATAGATATGCTTTCAGACTCTAAAAAGGAAAGGAAACCCAAAAAGTTCTCGTTAATTTTGACCTCAGTTGTTGTTTCATTGTGATCCTTAAGTATGGTAACGTACTGAATACTGGGCTCAGCTGATCTACTTTGGATAGGTCTTGTGTTGTGTCCATTATAACAGAGTAAAAGTCAGCATCTTTTACTTTTACAAGTTGGCCTTTTACTTTTTGAGCGAGCATAGTTAGGATTTCGTTTTGAATGCAAGGACTCAAATAGTTTATCCTGCTTTTTCTTTCAAGCAGCCTTTGCAATATCGGGTCATATATCGCAAGAAGTTCGATGAGCGACAAAAAAAATCCATTGTTTGATTCACCAATTTTCTTCCGATGACCAGGAAACGCTGCGTTGTAAGATGCAAGTGTGAGTGTCACATGAGTGAGAACCTCAGTCCAATGAGTGAGAACCTCAGTCCAATAACTGACCTCCTGCGCATATGTGGATGACATTTGGGCATCAACAGTAAGGTTCCGTTTCCATGTATCGTATATCACACATGCAGACTAGTGTGAACGGGTAAGCTCGTGATCTTTTAATTTCCGAGAAAGCCCCTGCCAGTGATTTATACCAACAGTCCAAGAAAGATTATGACACGCAGACCTTATCTCTCCAAAAATCCTGCAAGTCTCGCAGTAAACTCAATCCATTTTGGGTAAGTAACACAGCCATCTGCGGGTTGAATTGTACTACCCTTTTTAGATGTAGTAAAATTCTGCGGAGAAACATCTACCCTTTACATCACGGGGAAATGGACCCTCTGGCTGGCACGGGCCATTTCTTAGAATTCATCGATTCATTTTATCATCAGCGATATCCACTGGGAAATTTGCCCTGTCTGTGTCATGGGTGTGGTGCAGGTAGAAGGAGAGGCAGAGATGGACAGAAGGTTAAACACACACGATACAATGTAACATTAACAAGGTGAGGACAGGTGACACGGATGATGATGACGATGAACAGGTGTGTAATTAGGGAGTGAGTTCAGGTGAAGACACGAGGGATTCTGGGAAGTGTAGTGAAGACGAAGACAGAGTGGTGCAGACGATGACTGTGACAGTCTGATGGACACTGCGGGCTAGGTACTGGAGTGGATACTGAAATCCAAGGGTTATTGCTGGCAGTGTGGCTGGAACAGGGGTCTGGGACTGGTGATACTGGGGGAGTAGTGAGTGTTAATTTTGACATCCTCACTGTGCGTTCACACCAGACGCGCATCAAATTCGCGCTTACCGCGTCTAGTTATACACTTTGGATCCATTCGCGCGGCAAGAGCGAAATTGACGCGCGTAAAAAACAAAAGTTTGAAGCGAAATTTACGTGCGTCACGCACGTCGGAAGCGAAATCTTTTGGCGGCCATCTTTTTATCGATCATCGTCGTCGTATTTGGGTCCACCAGACCCTTCAGAGGCGAACCCAGTTCGGCGAGTTTCACCATTTGCTCCAGGAGCTGCGCCTGGATGACGGTACTTCCGCCTGTCCCACGCCCAGTTTGATGACCTGCTGTCCTGCATCGGTGATGATATTTTAAATACAGTATATTCAATATATGCTAACATATGCTATGCTATCAATGTTTTTTAAACTGTGGTACAGATAAGTTACCACTGTTGGTGCTCTTTCTCGTGATACACAGTTAGACACTTGACACAGTTACAAACAGTTAGACACAGTTTGACACGTTGAGACACTGTTATACACTAAAATATATTGGTTGTCTTTACATTACAATGATGTTTCATATAATCTCTATATTTAGATATGGAATAAATAACATTCAATTCAAAATTAATACGTCTCGAATATTAAAAATCAAGTTATGTGACAAAAGATTTGCTTTGTTGTGCATAGAACCACACCACGCATTTAGTCAGATTGCAAAATAATTTATTAAGGCCAATTATATAAAATAAATAATATGAACAGAAAAATAGTGTGCCAAATTGCTCCAAATTTAGCACAATGGTGCTGTTTTCCATTGCCAATTTGTACATTTGAAATTTAATATTTTCTTTCACATGAGGTGGCATGCTCTGTAGAAAAGGCAGAAGGCCGAGGAGGAAGTGCTCATCTGCGGACAGTGGCGGTGGGGCTGGAGGTTGTGCCAGAACCGCAAGAAGTTGCTGCCCTCCGATGGACCATCCTGTGACCGCTCACGGGGCCGCCGACGGGCTCTCCTCCTCTGTTGGCCAGTGAAATAAAAAAATACAACACACGGTGCAATGAGAAGGCAGAAAGATGATACCTGATTTTCATGTTCACAGTGAAGGTTTAAAAATTTAATTTAAACAATAAAATTGTCTAGATATTGTGAGAATAATATCTGTGCCTGTGTGAGTGAAAAAGACAGTGCTTAAATGCAAGTGTGATATTGTTTTGAACTTGCTTTAACATATATTAAGTAATTAAAGTTATACTTCAGACATATACATAGATAAACATGCAAATGAACAGTAGCTAAAAAGTATGTATGCAGATGATTGGTTGCATAGATTGCAATGGATTTGTCTCTGCATTTACAAAAACAATGATTATTAGTAAGGGGACTAATGTTTTGTGCACGTAACGTGTTGAAATATTGTTTGTACTATTGCCTTCACACACCTGTAGGTTCAGCAGCAGGGGCTGAGGGACCAGGCACTGGGGAGACAGGAGAGGGTTCTTCGACCACCCTCTCTCTGATCAAATGGCTCTGTCAAGACAATATTAAATGTTAATACGACACTTTTGTAAAAATACTCATAGAGAGATTACATTTCTTCATCTGTAAACATGACAGCAAATATGCCTTGTAATGTGGCTTTATCGGAAACACACCTGTCACTGTCTCCCCTTATGGTTCTTCTAGGTGTCCCTGGTCCTCGAGGTGGTCGTCCTCTTCGATCCGGGCCTCAACCCCCTCCATGTTACTGCTCATCTCCCTCGAGGAATGCCAAGATCTGAGAGAATTTCCACCTCTTCCCAGACCCTGCTGCTGACCCACTCCTCTTCTCCGCCTCCTTCCTCTTCTCCTTCGGGTACGTGTCCCTGAGGCTTTTCCACTTTTTACGGCAGAAATCCTATGAATAAACACATTATCTTGTTAGCGAAAAGTAGTTGTATATTAGCGGGAAAATAGTTGTAAAATAGCAGCACGGCAGCTTGCTAGCTGGTAGTCTCAAGGACCCCAAAAACACCTTAGACCCCAGAGGGTTAATGAGAAAAAAGAAACGGGAAAAAAACGATATGAGTGCGGATTAGAACCCAGAACCTCTGACACGCTTGGCAAAAGTTCTGCCACTGGACCATTAAAGTACATGCGTGTTACTGTCGGATCTATATATTTCTTCACGTGAAAATTCTCGGCACCAACACATTAGATCTCATTAAACTATTTAAATCGATTGCTGGACATCGGTAAATCTGATTTATGATTTAGCATTGTATTAGGTGGCCACGAGAGGCCACGGGAGGAGGACCACCAACAGCCAGCGAGCAGAGGACATTGTTGCCGCTGCCATCAGTGCTGAAAGCATTGAGGGACTTGGGGGCTTAGAGGTGGGCGTAATGCAATGATAATGGGGAAAAAAAATCAATGTGTACACAACATTCAGGCTTCTTATGAAAAGAAATTCGCTCTTTCGGCCCTGAAACTTGGCGACCCCGAAGAGGAACAGATCCGAAGCGGGCAATGCCAGATAGCATTCTGCAGTCCTGGCTGTTAAAAAATAAGTGGCGAGACATGTTAGCGAACAAGGTCTACCGGGACAACCTCATAGGGATTGTGGTGGATGAGGTTCATCTCATTTTCAAATGGTAAGAGTCATTTGGTAAACTTCCTCTAACGAAAAAGTAAGCTATTCAATAGTAATACAGTAGCCTAATTTGAACAGGACGATTTGTCTAGCTGCTAGCTGCAACCTGCTATACCGTAAAGGCTAGGTGCTACACACTTTACTCTGGCTAGTTCCCAAAGTGAAATCACAGTATGCTGAAATTCAGCAGTGATAATGATAATTGAATATAATGTATGGAATAGTTTGATCGGACCTAATTGTTTTCTGAGTTTAATTGTGCTGTCGTAATAATTTAGTTGTTAATCTTGTCACATTGGTTGTGTTATAACATTCAAATCTACTCTTAATTGTTCACTAGGGGAAAGACTGATAAAGTGGGAGACGGCCTTCAGGGAGTGTTTTTCCAAGCTGGGTGAACTAAGATCCATTGTCAAACAGGGTGAGTAAGGAAACTATGTAACCCATGTCCCTGAACCTGGCAACCTTTGTGACTGGTGTAATATTACTGTTACAATACTAATATTCATTATTAGGATGCCTTGCCACCCCCTCAAGACACCATTCACCTTGCTATCACCCTCTATTGATCTCCCCCTATAACACCTATTGAGGTGTTTGCTCCCACGTCCCCCAAGACACCCCCCATCTTGCTTTCATCCCCCATTGATCACCCCCTCATCACACCTACTGAGATGTTTATGCATTTGCCTTTGTCTTTCAGGCACGCCTGTTCTGGCCTTGACTGTCACAGCAGATCTGCATTCCAAAGCCGTCGTTAAGAACCATCTGCATTTGGAGAATGCTACTCAAGTCACCGTCAGCCCCAACAGGACCAACATTAGGCTTGGACTGACTAGAGTGTCTGCTTATACAATGGACTGCCTGGATTGGATCGTCAGGGAAGTGAGAGAGAAGGGCCCTAATATGTCCCCTGCAATCATTTACTGCAGAACACTAAAGGCAGTTGGGAGAGTGTTCTGCCATCTTTAAGCAGAACTAGGAAAACGTTGGGTGGACCAAGAACATAGGGCAGATAATCTGCTCTTTGGCATGTTTCATAGTCAGACTCTTCCTCAGAACAAAAGCAGAGTACTGTCATCATTGGGTGGAGATGGTGCCTGCAGAGTGGTTGTGGCAACAACTGCACTTGGGATGGGGTTAAACTTTCCCAACATAACTCATGTGGTCCTCTATGGGTTACCAGAAGATGTGGAAGCTATTCTTCAGGAAGTTGGCAGGGCCGGGAGAGACGGGTCTCAGTCAAGCGCCATTGTCAAGGGTGGGCAAACTACGGCCCGTTAGGCTGTTTATTCCGGCCCGTCGAGTAATTAAAAAATTGCCTTTTTTTCTGCAATACTGATCGTTATATATATATATATATATATATATATATATATATACTGTATATATATAAAAAAATTGCGTTGCCATAGCTAACAAATTTGTGAATAATTCGAATAAAGCAGATTATCATTCATTCAGCGCTGTTGTGGCTGTGGTGTGTCACGTGACAAGCAATGACACGTCACCATGGAAACCATAAAGTGACACATTCGAAATAACGGTCGCATTGAAAAACTCACGCTGGGGAGTCAGCCAGAATATTTTAAATGTACGTGTGAAATTAACAATGAGTGGACCAAAGAAAAGAAAAGTGGACTGTGAGTGCCGAGTTTTTAATAAGGAGTGGAAAGCTAAATATTTTTTTCACCGAAGTCCGATCAAAGGCCGTATGTCTTATTTGCCAAGAAACCATTGCCGTTTTCAAAGAATACAATATCAGTCGCCACTTTTCCACCAAGCATGCTAACTATGTTAGCAACCAGTCAGAGCAAGAAAGGAAGGCTACTGCTCAGAGGTTATGCTGGGTACACACCTAAAGATAATCGGGCTGATTTTGGGCCGATTTTCCCCCTTCTGACAATCCTAGGTATGTCCCGATTATCTTGATGGTTCTACAGATTATCTTATCAGATTCTCCCTTGATGTGAGGTGTGTTAAGAGTGTCCGAACCTGCTCGGAAGAACATCCGAGCCGCTCCGATTGCGAATCGTAAATATTCAACATGTTGAATATTTACGATCAGAAATCCTGATGTGTGGGGGGAACCCCGAGGACAAACGCGCGCACGTTCTGGAGATTATCACGTGAAACGAAACAATATCCAATCAGAAAGCGAGATGATGGAAGACGGAAGCATAACAAACGCAGTCATGGCGCAGCACAGAGTGAAATTAATGTGGACAGCAGATATGGAAGATCAGCTTGTAGAGTTGTAGCAACAGCACGAATGTTTGTTCAACGTGTCGTGTAAAACCTACCACAATAGACTGGACAAAGAGAAGAGTTGGTCAGAAATAGCTTGTGCAATGTCATTACCAGGTAGCTGACCAAACGAGTGTGAATGTGAGAGTGACCTACATTATGAGGACCCATATTTATTCAAATGTAAAAATGATGAAAGTATTCTGTGTTGGATAGGTTGGGGACAGAAAATGTAATTAGCTCAGTATAAAAACCTACCAGTAGCCTACCAGTACACATGATGTGTGTGTGTGTGTGTGTGTGTGTGTGAGTGAGAGAGAGAGAGAGAGAGAGAGAGAGAGAGAGAGAGAGAGAGAGAGAGAGAGAGAGAGAGAGAGAGAGAGAGAGAGAGAGAGAGAGGGGTGTAAAATTAACCATGGTTTTATTATAGATGTATTGAACATTTGTATAACCAATTAAATACTATATTTAGAATTTTTCATTTTTAGCAAAACTATTATTGATTTGTGGTTATCATGGTTTAAGTACAATATCCATGTTTTATTTTTCAATTGTAGTAAAACCATAGTACATTTTAGAGAGACAGGGCCAGCGGTGTGTGCATTACCACAACCTTTATCTGAGAAGTTCACTAAATTTTCTGGTAAAAAATTGCAGTGGAAGAAGTAAAGATGAGGGCAAAAACTTTAAGAACCCAGTACTCAAAGCTTCTTAAAGCCAAACCCAGTGGGAGTGGGGATAAGCCACTCACAAGCAGGCAAAAGTGGCTGCTACAGTCACTGATGTTTTTGAGGAAACATGTAATCCAACGCGCATCTGAAAGCAGTGTAAGTGCTATTACTGTAGCCTTGTTGTTTCCTGCAATAGTTATAGTTAAATAGCTTTATTTTTAAATCCATTTATCACATAGGCCTATATAAGCAATTGAATACATCTCCTTATGCACTTTTCACAGCTTCATCAGTCAATTGAAGATGCCCTAGCTGCAGTGAATGACCCCACAAGTGATCCAGATGATGACGCATCTCAGATGTCTGAGGACATGACTGTGGAGCTGTCAACAACTGTGTGTCAGCCATCCACTTTGCAGAGTGAAAATGAACGTTCTTCTCCTACACCACCAAACTTAAAAAAGCGAAAGAAAAGCCAATCAACTGATTCCATTGAATTGGAGAAACTGAAAGTTTTGCAGGAGATGTCTACTGCTTTTCAGATGGGTAGAAGCAGGCCAGCTGCTGATAATGACAGCACCTTTGGGGCACAAGTGACAGAGGAGATGAGGTTGATTAAAAATACTCTGATAAAGACTAGAGTTAAGAGAAAACTTTATATGAGGCTCAGGAGTGTGATCACCCTGATGTATTGCCATCTGCCCAATACCAGATGCCACTTGTATATTCTCCACCCCCCACAGTACAGATGCCACCCTCACAGCCATCCCCTCTACTCGCATACACACCTAGACAAGCACATCACCACATGTCTCCACCATCTCATACTTACACATCTACACAAGTGCTTCAGAATCAGTACCAGCTTCCTCAAAATAATGATCAAGAGTAACTTTTGGCAAGAAAACAATGGTGATCAATGGGTACAGTAGACTGTGCATAGCACATATATACTTAGATTATCAGCCAGTCTGTTTTGTGATGGCTTGATTGTCCACAGTTAGGTTTAAACTAACCACTGTTGTGGTAGAGAAAAAGGCTCCAAAACACTAGAGTTTGTTTTTTGATGAACCTGTGACTGTTCAGTCATGTTGTATACCAGTGTAAACCTTGTATTTCTACTGTTTTTGTAAAACTTTCACTCTGTTTTCTTGTTCCTTTTTATTAATGACTTCCCCTCTGTACTCAATGAGGAAATCTGTTTTTGCAAAGGGCCGGCAGCTGAACACACCCCGACCTAAAGACACACATGATAAGCAAAGGAAAGTAATAAACTTTAAACAATGCAGAGCTGTCAAATAGTAGCAAATGAAATTAACTTTTTTTGATCAGTTAATTAATTTAATTTGATGTTTTTTGTGGTTATTTAAAAAAAAAAAAAAGTCAACTGAGTGGTGGAATGGCTTCTTCTTAAAGTATCTAGCTAGATAAACAATTAATTATCCTCCCTAAAAAAAATAATTATCCAACATAACAGCTTCTATTTTGAGCAGCTGCATTGGGATCAATAAGATGATAATGACCATTGAACATGATCTAAGTGCAGTTAAAAAAAAGAAAAGAAAAAAAAGAAACCTATGCACAATATACTCGGGCAACTCACCTTTAAATGAATCAATATATTTTACATCAAATCCTTCCTTATCTTCACCTAAGGAGCAATAATAAGAAGCATCTTGTTTGGGATTTCTTTTAGCTCTCTTTGGCCTTGTTGCTGCCATCTCCTGCAAAGATCAGATGTTAGTGACTTGAGCAACAACACATTACTGTATACAATTTGATAGACAAAACATATGTATATTGGGGAGAGAAAAAAAAAAGATAAGGAATTTAACTGTAATTACTCTATTCTGGTTGTTATTTCATTAAAAAAATGTTTACCTTGTTTTTATTTAAAGATTTAAAATTGTTTAGAACTTATATATATATATATATATATATATATATATATATATATATATATATATATATATGTGTGTGTGTGTGTGTGTGTGAAATAAAAAAAAAAACAATTTCAAGGTCATCTTAAAATGTTTACATTTTATACAAAGCACTGGAAGATTTTTTTTATTAGTATTATTTATATAAATAAATGTTTGCAAAGTTGAGGCAGTTCAGTGTCAGTTTATTGTCTAGGTAACACAAGAAACTACAGTAACTACAGTAATGTCATTCAGCAAAATAAAAAAATATTTTTGTTACATTTTGTGTGAAAAGAAAATACCATCTTTTCCGAGCTCAGAATGATTCATAAAACAGCCAGAGAAATCAACAACCCAGCTCCTAGAAATGTTGTTGTTGTTGTTTTTTACGATGTAGGCAAAAAAAGTGTAACACTTGAATTATAGTACAGTTAAACAAAGCACAATAAACTGTAAAGAAAACAGAACAATTAGGTTCCTCCATTTTGTATCATTGCTAAGTGATAGTCACCTATCTAAATGTAGTTTTCCTGCCAGGGAACCTGGCCTGCAGGTGTAACAAAGTAGCTCTTCAATTTGTCTCTAATTTGTTTGGCAGCCATGGAGCTGTTACAAGGTCTTCCTGGTTGAAGTGGGAGCATGGCTCCTAGACCATCCTTTCTCCAGGTACCCTCTACGAGTCTGTGGTCTGCATCTTCTGTATCTGCTAGGGCTGGGGGTGTGTAGGACTCAGACCGAATTTCACACAAATAGTTGTGGAGACACACACAAGACAAGACAATCTTCTGCACCTTTTCTGGGTTGATCATAATTGTGCTGCGGAACACTCTCCACCTGTTGGCAAGTATACCGAACCCATTTTCCACCACTCTGCGTCCTCGAGAAGGTCTGTAGTTAAACACTCTCTGCTGATGATCCAACTGGCGAAAGGGGTATGGCTTCATGAGGTCAGTGCGCAAAGGATATGCATCATCTCCAAGCAACATAAAGGGGACTTCTATGTTAGAGCCTGGCAGATGTTTGGCTTCAGGGATATTAAGGAGGCCCCTGTCAAGAGCTTGCTTGAAGTCTGACTCAGAGAAAACTCCAGCATCTGATGCTCTGCCCTGTGCTCCTACACTGACATACCGAAACTGGTACTTGGCATCAACAACTGCCATCATCAGCACAGAGAATCGTCCTTTGTAATTGTGGAAGGTGCTTCCACTATGTGCTGGTGGCTGAATGTTTATATGTTTCCCATCAATTGCGCCAATGCAGTGGGGAAACTGCCACTTTATATGGAAGTCTTCTGCAATTTCCAGCCATTCCTCTTCTGTACTGGGAGTCTTCAGATATTCATTGGCAAGAGTGTGGTGCAGGGCTTCACATGTTTCACTCACAATCTTGGAAATTGTGGACTCTCCAACCCTGAACTGGTAACTTAAGGATGCAAATGATTCTCCTAAAGAAAAAAAAAGGAAAAATTACAAGTAAACATGATATACACAGCAGCCATTAATATGAAAAACAAACCTGTTGCCAAAAATCTGAGTGTTACTTGGCAGTAATGGCCAATCTCCATTTGGTGTCATGTTTGGTTATTAGTGGGGCAACT
This sequence comes from Rhinichthys klamathensis goyatoka, assembly GCF_029890125.1. Lineage (NCBI taxonomy): Eukaryota > Metazoa > Chordata > Actinopteri > Cypriniformes > Leuciscidae > Rhinichthys > Rhinichthys klamathensis. Next base: position 11,704,813 of record NW_026606564.1, on the reverse strand, counting down.
TTATTGAGAATAAATTCCAACTCCTCTGCATTCATTCGAAGAAGCCCCCTGAAACCCGCTCTGTCATCTACCTGTCAAAATAATCATACAAATTAAGTCAAAGGAATTATAGACAAGTACCCTAATTATATGTATAGGCCCTTTGTATCAGTGGTTCACTCATTTGTTATGCTCAGGCATATGTCAAGTCATATGTAATTCCAACATATCTTCAAACATTCTCTAATAACATCAAATAGTCATGAACTGTAAGAAAATCTAAATATAAAAACAATTATTTAAAGTGTATTTAATAATTAAATTTAATTATAAAAAAACATAGCTGTGTGATTTCATGACCATTGCTCACCTCTAGCTCGCTCTGTAACTTGTACAGACCATGTTCCCGCCTTCTCCAATCTTGAAAATCTTATAAGATGTAAAAAATCCTTTGGTGTGTACCCAGCATAAGCAGCCAATTTACAGGGTCAGCTAAATATTTTTCTTCGACAAGCTACTATTCAGGAGGCAAGTACCAAGGCAAGCTATTTGCTGGAATTCAAATTAGCAAAGGCCAGCAAGCCTTTCTCCGAAGGGGAGTTTTTGAAAGAATGCATGGTAGAGACTGCGAGTCTCTTGTGTCCAGAGAGCAAAAAAAAATTAGTTTTATCACGCAGAACAGTGACCCAGCCGTATACAACTAATTGACGAAGATTTGACCAGCGACTTGAACAAAAAAGCAGAGTCATTTAAGTTCTATTCGTTAGCACTGGACGAAAGTAACTATATAAAAGACACCGCGCAGCTCTTAATTTTTATCAGAGGGATTGATGATAATTTTTAGATCACGGAGGAGTTTTTGGCCATAGAGTCCATAAAGGGGACAACACGTGGACTTGTATGAGAGCTTGACTGGTGTCATCGAGAGGCTGAAGTTACCATTGTGTAAACTTGTGTATGTCACCACAGATGGATCGCCAAATTTAACAGGAAAAAACGTTGGGCTGCTGAAAAGAATCCAGGATAAGGTGAAAGAGGAAAACCCTGAGTTGGATATAATTTTCCTGCACTGCATATTCCATCAGGAAATCCTGTGCAAGTCTGTATTGCAGCTTGATCATGTAGTGAAGGTAGTCGTAAAGCTCGTAAACTTAATTCGAGCAAGAGGACTTAACCATCGTCAGTTCATTCAATTCCTTGAAGAAACTGATGCTGATCACCAGGACTTACTGTACCACTCTGATGTCGGTTGGTTACGTTTGGGGAAAGCATGTCAGCGAGTGTGGGAGCTCAAAGGGGAGATAAGCTCATTTTTGGAGTTAATGGGGAAGGCGGACGATTTTACTGAGCTGAGCGACACAGACTGGCTTTGTGATTTTGCGTTCGCTGTGGACATATTGGCACACATGAATTTGCTGAACGAAATCTGCTGCTCAAGCCCTGGGGAAATGCATGGCCGCCTTTTGTGTGTCTGAAAGACATTTGTGGCTCACACTCGCCGACAGGGGAGATTCTGAGCGCGCCGCCTTTCTCAACGCCCAGCTCTCTCCATCTGGCCTCTTTGGATCTGCTGTCACGGGCAATGTTCCCTCTAAGCTGCGCGCGCGCGCGGCCGCGCAGGCCAGTCGAAGTTGCCGCGCAATAGATTTTTCAGACCGCGCACATTTTTTTTTTCAGACCACACAAACCAAACGATTTTTTTTTCAGGGGTTAAACATCTGAGCATCAAAGGCGATGCAGGCTAGGTAATAAACATTTAAAATACTGACCTGTGACTGACAACCAAGCCGGATACGTTAGAATGTTTACATACGTATCCTAGGCTACTCTTGGCGTGCCCCAGCCCCCAACAGTTATACAGTATACCATGGCAAAGAGAAAGGCAGAGCTGGTGCCCCAGAAAAAGGTTTGCCTAACGTTCAAACATGAGTGGTTAGATGAAATAGTCCAAACTGACACAAAAGATGGTCCAGGTAGGATAAAACTTTCAGACATATTTACATATGAAGAAAAGAGTGGCGTGATCTGCAAATTCTGCTCGGAGGCAAAAGCGAAAGGAGAGTTCACTCGGGGGAAACACTGGTCCGAGTGGAAGCTTGATTACCTAAAACGTCATCTGACACAGAAAGTTCATGTAGACGCATTGAAAACATTAAGACTTCGACATGGGAACTCTATCGATAAAATGCTCACCGAAACGAATGAATCCCGAGAGAGACGAATTCAGAGAGCACGATCCGACCCTGAAAAAATAAAAATATTGATCGACAATGTGATGCTAGCAATTAACACCAACATGTCCATGTTATCAGTTCAGGATATACACGATCACATGGCAAAATACGTCGACCTACCTCAGAGTTGGAGAAGCAAAAATGATGCTTTTGAATTTGTGGAATGTATCAACTCAGTTGTGCAGACTGAGATGATAAGCAGCATAAGAAATGCTCGTGTCCACACACTAATTGTGGATGAAAGTACCGATATCTCAGTGCATAAGATGCTTGTGCTTTACATTAAGTTTCGGGAGCAAACTGATTTCAGTTACAAGACAGTTTTTGCTGGAATCATTCAGCTTTCAGGATGCACTGCAGAAAACATTCTTGATGCCATTACCAAGTTCTACGCAGACCATGCGCTAGACATGAACAAAATGGTCATGTTTACTTCAGATGGTGCTTCTGTCATGTTAGGCAGACATAAAGGAGTGGCTGCTTTACTGAAGCGTCAAGTACCGCACCTGACTGAGCAACACTGCGTGGCCCATAGGGAGGACTTAGGAATTGATGACGCATGGAAAGATGTCCCTATAATGAAATGAGGTAGAAACGCTACTCCGGACAGTATACTCCATGTTTAGCAGATCATCTGTGAAGAAAGCTAAATTCACAGAGATGGCAGAGGTTTTGGAAGTGGATTCGCTGTCTTTTAGGCCTTTGAATGAAGTGCGTTGGCTGTCACGCTACCAAGCTGTGCACGCTTTTTTGCGAAATTTCAGCGCGTTGACCGAATACTGTGCCAAAGAAGCTGACTCTGACCCCATTGCGAAATACTGTCATAGAAAACTGACCGACACCACGTACAAATTTGCAATCACTGTGCTAGCAGAAGTGCTTGAGGAACTCGCTCAGCTGTGCACCTGTTTACAGCGCAGTAACCTTACGGCCGTGGATGGGCACTGCATTGCCAGAGCGAAAATACAGAAACTACGTGCGCAATATTTAGGAGAGTGTGTTCACTGGGGCAAACGAGCGCTCACAGTTTTGGAATGTGCAGTGAACACAAGGGACATTATTCTGTTTGTCCGTAAAGTTTGTGAGCACTTGGATGCCCGCTTCCCTGAAAATGAGCTCAAAGAGTGGGCTGCCTTTGAGCCGGGCACGTTGGATCATGCAGTTGGTGAATTTGATCATGGGCTGAAGCACGTGACCAGTCTGGCGAAGAAGTTCGAAGCGCTTTTGGAGGAAGCAGACGATGCGGTCACGGGGCGCATTTGTCAACAATACAACGAATTCAAGTTCATGGTTAATGAAAAAAGGAAAATCGGACTGCTCAGATCATTTTCTGAGATGGTAACCTGGTCGCTGAAAAGTGAGCATTTTCCAGATCTGGTACAACTTCTTGACATTTGCGGCACATTTCAGGCATCCAGCGCCGACTGTGAATGCGGTTTCAGTCTAATGAATGCCATTAAGACAAAATCGCACAACCGCCTTGAAGTTTTCCATTTGGACCAACCGATGAGAATTAAATCAAGGCAAAAAGAGAGTCCTATAGACCTTGAAAAGGTCTACAACTACTGGAAAGAGGACAAAGGCAGACGAGAGAAGATTTGAGGTAGAAATTTATTTCCAATATTTTAATTAGACCTACTAGGCCTTATATAGATCAAAGTGACCTTGATTACTGCAACAACATTTTGCCATACGTTTAGTCATTTCATCATGTAGGTTAATTCTGTTTTAATATATTTGCAGTTGTTAAATGTAATCATGATGATTTTGTGTTTTTAAGAGAAATTATGTTTCTCTTTTGGTTAACCTGTTTTTCAGATGCTGTTCTTTGGAGAGATGTGTTTTCGGCCTGCAGACAAGATGAGCCACATAGCCAGATAGGACTATCATCCTCAATTAAATTCAAATTATATGTTTTGTAACCTAATTTGTTGCACTAGTTTGTTGCAGTTATTACATTGTTTATAGGTAACCTTTAGGAAAAATTACACTGTCAATTTAATAGGCCTATAATTAATGTTAAGCACTGCATTAGCATTTTTTCTTTCAATGAAGTTCCACTTAAATTTTGTACCTGTTGAGAAATGACTAATCATCTTGGATACTTAATGATATATATATATATATATATATCATTATCAGTCATAGCCAGTTAACCAGTCATAATAACCTTTCTAAACCTTATTGAAACCTTATCAAACAAAGATCCTTTAAGTTTAACTAAACTGACTGGTAAAACACCATCATTAAAATGTTCCCAAAGTCCAACCATTATAAAAGTATATTGAATAAATATCAACCTTGTAGACATATTGATGCATTTGCTGTCATCTCTTTGAATCCCCTATGGCTAACGCAGGCTTGTGGTAATTTTCGGCACAACGGCAGGTCGTGTGGTTGCTCACAGTACTGAAATGTGCGCTCAGAAAAAAATTAATTTGCTCAGTGCTGAAAAAAATTAGAGGGAACATTGGTCACGGGTATCGTTGACCGTTTCTCCGAAGTGCAGAAAGCCTCCCAGGCCATGAATCTCTTTCTGCCTCGTCGCGCTAGCTCCTCTGCAGGCCGCTCACGTGACCAGCCTCCTGCACGAGCCCCACCCCAGCGCCCAGCTCAGCACAGTCAGACTTCTCAGCGACGCCAGGGCGGCCGCCCTCGTTCTCGCTCTGACAGCTGCCACAGACCGCCGCCTCCCCGGGGGCCTCGGCCTAGGATCACGCTGAAACCTGATCACTCGAAGTCTGCCTAGCACAGCTGAGGAAAAGACGGCGCTCTCCCGCCGCGGCCGGACCGCCGTCAAAGTTTCGCCCTCTGATAGTCCCCGCTCACGCGGCTACTACAGCAGTGTACCCCGCCATTACCAAGCCGGTCCCCTTTCCCACTTGCATGAGCACAAACGCCGTTTTCACGGCGACCCAGAGAAATCTCAAAAAGATAATAAAAGCCTCCTGTGTAGAAATTGTGCCCACAACACTGTGTTTACTCATACACAAAAGCACTTCAGTTCCCGTGTTTCTCACAGAGCCCACTCTCATAAAGCGGTTCCAACCCACTCGAGTTTCAGAGTGCATAAGCGCGCCCACGAGCCCGTGTGCGCGTCCCACCTCTGCTCACTCTGTTACACGGCCCTTAAACTCCTCTCTGAGTGTATCAATCTTAGACCTCAGATTTCTGAACAAAGTTCTCATGAAGAGACCGTTCAAAATGCTCACTATCAGAAAACTCCTCGCGCATGTGCGGCAGGGGGACTGGTTCATTTCACTAGATCTGAAAGATGCTTACTTTCAGATTCAGATAAATCCCCTTCACAGGCTATTCTTACGTTTCGCCTTCGAAGGCCAGGTTTATCAATACACCGTCCTTCCGTTCGGCCTATCCCTAGCACCCCGCACGTTCGCGAAGTGCATGGATGTGGCGCTCGCCCCCCTGCGGAGTCAGGGGCTGCGAATACTGAACTATTTGGACGACTGGCTGATTTTGGCACAATCACAGAGAGAGCTACTGTCTCATCGTACAGTTCTCCTCAACCATCTGAAAGCTTTGGGCCTCTCTGTCAACTGGACAAAGAGCGCACTACAACCCAGTCAGACTATCTCCTTCTTGGGTATAGAGCTAGACTCGGTCATGATGACGGCTCGTCTGTCAACACAGCGTGCGCGCCGTGTTCAGCGTCTCGCCGCATCTTTTCAGATGAACAGACTCACACCTCTGAAAACTTTTCAGAATGTGGCCTCAGCGGTGCTCCAGCTGGGGTTACTGCGCATGCGCCCGCTTCAGCTCTGGTTGAAGAGCCGTGTGTCTCACCGCGCGTGGACCACGGGCCGCCAGCTGATTAAGGTAACGCAGACCTGTATCACAGCTCTGCAGCCATGGACCGTGGCAGAATAGTTTCAGCAGGGCGTTTCCATGGGGACCTTTTCTCGCCGAAAAGTCATCTCGACAGACGCATCCAACATGGGTTGGGGTGCGGTCTGCGAGGGCTCACCGGCCTTCGGCCCCTGGTCAGCTCAGGAGAGTCTCCTCCACATAAACTGTTTGGAGATGCTGGCGGTCGAGATCGCGCTCACGCGCTTTCTTCCGCGCATTTACGGTCACCACGTGCTGATCCTTTCGGACAATATAGCCGTGGTCTCCTATCTAAACCGTCAGGGTGGAGTCAGATCCAGGAATCTGTTCCAGCTGACAGAACGCATCTTAGTTTGGTCTCAGTGTCACCTGCTCTCGCTCAGAGCGACGCACGTGCCGGGTCATCTGAACGACGGTCCAGACAGTCTGTCCAGGAACCCCATTCCCTCCGGGGAATGGTCCCTGCACACTCTTACAGTCCAAAAGCTGTGGCGAATATTCGGCAGAGCAGAGGTGGACCTCTTCGCCTCAGAAGAGAACACCCACTGCCCAATATTTTTCTCAAAGAGCGAGGACGCGCTAGCCCAGACCTGGCCCAGCCGCCCGCTTTATGCATTCCCTCCGGTTTCTCTGCTACCACAGGTGCTTCAGAGAATCAGGGAAACACGCCACTCGGTGCTCCTCATAGCCCCGCGTTGGGAGGGTCAGACTTGGTTTCCGGAGCTCACTCAGCTGTCACAGACAGCCCCGTGGCCTATTCCAGTCAGAGCAGATCTCCTCTCCCAAGCTCGCGGCACGATCTGGCATCCCCACCCAGAGCGCTGGGCGCTGCATGCGTGGGTGATCAACGACTACCCGTTGCTTTGCCAGAGGGAGTGTTAAACACGATCATGCAGGCTAGAGCGGCTTCTACTAGAAGGCTCTATGCGTCTAAATGGTCTGTGTTCTCTAAATGGTGCACCGACAGAAATTTGGACCCACGGTCATGCGAGGTCCCTTCCTTGCTAGTTTTTCTCCAAGAGATGCTGGACAAGGGCAGGTCCCCGTCCACTCTCAAGGTGTATGTGGCAGCCGTCGCAGCGTTCGTTGAACCCCGGCGCGGCCAGTCACTGGGCAAAGATGGCTTGGTCATCCGCTTCCTCAGGGGAGCTAGAAGGATGAACCCCCCGCGCCCCCCTTCGGTGCCGATTTGGGACCTTTCCATAGATCTCGAAGCTATGAAAGCCCCCCCATTCGAACCGCTAAACACCGTGGACCTCAAATACCTTTCGCTCAAAACCGCTTTTCGGCTCGCGCTCACATCAGTAAAACGTGTGGGAGACCTTCACGCGCTGTCCAGTAGCGCTTCCTGTCTCGAGTTTGGGCCCAATGACTCCTTAGTCGTTCTCAAACCTAGACATGGTTATGTCCCAAAAGCGATTGGTACCCCGTAGAGGGCACAAGTTATTTCCCTATCGGCTCTGCCTGCATCCGATAGCAAATCTGATTCTAATCTCCTGTGTCCGGTCAGGGCCCTGAGATTATATATTACTCGCACTGCTCCGGTCAGACGATCTGAGCAGCTTTTCGTTTCGTTTGGTGGGCACACCAAAGGGTTGGCCGCCTCGAAACAGACTCTATCCAGATGGATAGTTGATGCTAAGGGTGCTCCGATTGATCGGTCGCCGATCATAATCGGCCGATAATTGCTTTGGGATGTGTGATCGGCGGTCTCTATAAAGGCCGATCCAGAAAAGCCGATCAGATGACGCAAAACTCACGAGACAATTTTTTTGCTGGTAAAAATAGCTTCACCGGTCTGGCAATTCTATTCTACAACAGGGCTCTCAAGTGTCAAGCATTGAGCGTGACAGTCACTCATTTCGGTCTTTTGACACGCTCTCCCGCCACACATTGTATTTCTCACGCTGAAAAACTATTTGTAATATATTTAATATGCCGCAGCGGCCAAAACTCTGGCCGCGCCGCTCTCACTGTGGAACCGGCATGAATCAAGCGCGTTTCCTCTGGTGTTGTTCGTCGAGCTACACAAAAGCCAATCAGAAAATAGCACTATTGTATCTGGGTAAGATTTAACGCAACAACCAATGACAAAAATGTATCCAACCCCCGTGCGTCCGTCAAATCACTCGTACATATTTTCTCTCATCAAAACTGAATATGTTCATCAGCGGTTACAGTTATATCAAGCAAGGATACGTTTGTGTTTTATTTTGTGATTACACCGGAATGAATAGAGTCCGCAATGGCGATAGATTGAAGCGCGCGTCCGAGTGAAGACTGCGCAAGGCACAGAGCACTGTATCCATGCAACTGATCGCCACGGCAACGAGTTCAAAAACACATTTTAGCGCTAGATTTCTTATTTAATAGCGAACTAAATGAATGATCTGCAAGTTAACTGAAGATGTTTTATTTATTTATATTAGGTACATGGTGGGACAGACTTCACTGGATCTAAAAAAATCAATCTAAACATAGATATGACCAGTAGTGGTGGCTTTCTTAATCTGTTTAAAATAATTTTGCAAGGGTTCTTCACACACACACACACACACACACACACACACAAAAAAAGGTTTGTCTACCTCTCTCTTCCTCTCTAAATGCCCACAAAATCTGACGAAGCATCCCAGAAAAAAGCAAAGTTATAGATACAGATATGGAAGTTTTTTTTTTTTTTTTTTTTTTTTTTTTTTTGCTGTGCACTTTACTACCTGTGGTCCTTTAAGTGTATTAGAAAAACTGATGGCTGACTGACTCTAAACTAAAATCAGCAACAAAAAAAGGCTATAGTCAAAATAATGTTTAAAGTAGTCTAAAGCTAAATTTAAAGACTCAGATGTTCTGTCTTTTATTCATTTTATTTTATATTCTACAGGAAAGTTGTATGTCAAGCCCTAAGCTGCTCCCAATAACCAAGCTTCTATGTTAATACATGTTGCTTGCAAATAAATACACAGGTGTCAATTCATTATCCATTGTCTTCTCTTAAATGTAATACTTAATTGTACATTGTTGTTAAATATAGTTTAATAAGTAATGCTACATGATAAAAAGAAGTCTTCAAATAGACCCTGTAATCGGTGATCGGTATCGGGTGATACAGCTTCCAGTAATCAAAAATCCTGATCGGAGCACCCCTAGTTGATGCCATTGCAGCTGCATACGCATCAAAAGACCTGCCATGCCCTCTGGGCATCAGGGTTCATTCCACTAGAGGCATGGCCTCATCGTGGGCATGGTCCAGCGGAATTTCCATTCATGAAATTTGTGTGGCAGCGGGATGGGCTTCCCCCTCCACCTTTGTCAGATTTTACAATCTGGAAGTTCCCGCCTTGCAGGCTAAACTACTAGCAGTCTAGTATGTTACAGCTCTTCTGGTTGAGCTGCACTATAGGGAGTTATTCACTCAGACCGGTTTCGTTCTGTCCCTCTCTATCATGTGCTTATGTACTACACAATCTCCGGCCCGCTCTGCTGGCCTTTGTCACATGTACATATATTTATTCCCACTCATAAGGGTTCCCTGGGGTCTCCCCTGGGACTCATAGTGGATGCTTAGCACGCACGGCGTTGACCAGGTGTTCCCGTAGCGTAAGCTAGCTTACGCAATACGAGAGAACCTCTCGTAAGAGAACGAATCGGTTACCTAACGTAACCTCGGTTCTCTCTAGATGAGGGAACGAGTATTGCGTTCCTGGCCGTGCTTGTGCTACTAGCGTTCTCGCTTCATTCTATGAAAACCAGAGTTTACAGCCTGGGAGGCGAATTTATACTTTATGACCACGCCCGTTTCGGCGGGCTCAGACTCTCATTGGCCGAGAGTTCTTTCGCGTCCCCTCATAGGCTTAAGCAGTTCTCTGTGAGCGAACCAATGAGCTGCTAGCTAGTCCGCTCATGGTCTGCTGCAGCTGAACTGCGTTGACAATGGCTACAAAATTATAGGATAATTTTTTGGCTTCAATTTCTCAGAAAAGATGAATCTTTCTCGTAGCGTAAGCTAGCTTACGCAATATTCGTTCCCTCATCTAGAGAGAACCGAGGTTACGTTAGGTAACCGATTCGTTTAACTGACATTTGTTGACTTTGCAATATCTCATCTTCCCGCAGATAGCCAACTGATTCAGGACAACGCGCTTTTCTCCGCATCTGACAGAAGTGTCACAAGCTTTCACACAGATCTTTCAAAAGAAAAGTAGAATCAGAAAAAAAGAGAATTACGTTGTTGTTTCTTTGACTGGACATATGCGATGCGACTCACTCAAAACGGTCTTGCAACCCACCAGTTGAGGAACATCGACTCTATATTTACTGTGCTCCGATCACTGCTGAAGCTTATTCGGCACCTGTACATTTCCGCCCTCGTTTGACTTGCGCTGAGGTGAAGTTGGAGTGCGCGTCTGAAAAGTCTCACGTTTTTTTGTGGTCGTAAGATACGGTTCTGTGTTTTAAAAACTAAATTCTTGTAAAAAATAAATTAAAAAAATGCGTATGTCTAGGCACTTTTCATTTTTGGAAAGGGCTCCAGAAGGACCCTAAAGTGACACTTGGCAACTTGGCAAACAAAAAAAGTTTAACAAAATCTTTGTTCACTACCATTCATTTAATGGTTAAAGGGGTCATGAACTGGCTTTTAAAATTGTTTTATATTGTTGTCTGAGGTCAACTTATGACGTTCGCTTGGTTTTTACATTCAAAAACATCAAAATGAATAAGTAATAGGCTATTTTCTACCCTAGTTTTGAGCCTAGCTCAAAAACGCTCGGTTTTTATGGGCGTCTCGCATTGAAGACTTGGAAGTAAACGCCCACTGCCGTGAGTGGATAACAGTTTTGCATATTATAATGAGTTTCGTGTAATGCGCGAATCGGTGGGCGGGGCTAAACCAGCCGTGTTGAAGTAGGCGCTGATCTTCTTCTGCGGGGGTGGTGTTTTATCCTCTTTGTCCTCATAATTCCCCACTTTGAAAAACGAGTGGTTTGCTGAGCCTGGTGTCAATAAAAGCTTTTATTGAACTAACAAGGACGTTTTCAGTTGTGAAACTTACAGGATATTCTTATAATATGATGACCTCTTAGATGTCAAAAACTCAAGGAAAATTTGATTTCTCAGTTCATCACCCTTTTAAGAATTACACATTATTTAGCAAATAAAACGTTTTTTTTATTTATATATTTGTATATAGCTACAAACAAAAGTTCATCTTAGTTATTAGCAATCAACACAGTAATAAACATTTCTCAAAAAGTACTGTGAAAGATGAAGTGTCCAGCACACATAGAGAAGCGTTTTACCACAGGTAAGGAGTGTCAAGCTCACTCGTCCACTTGGTACATATACTCTTACAATCCCTATTGCAAAATAGTTATTCTGCATTGGACTAAATATGAAGTCACACTAGGAGGTTGTTCTGTATATGATGCTCCATAAAGCAGTTCTTTTTAGGGAGGTTGCAGAAAGCTACATCACAGTAGTGGCAATTCACAGGAGAATTCCGGCGGCACATCTTACATTTGCGTCTACCTACAATGCTGTCGTTGGTGATGTGCACAGGACTGTGACACTAACAAGAAGGACGAGGAGGAGTGTCAGGCACCTTGCTTTTGGTGGGAAGTCCTGCCAGCTCCAAAATCAGTGTCTCCCGGAATGCTTTCTGAGACATTGGCTTCTGGTTTTTAGTCTTTGCCAAATCCTGGAGCAGAATGAAAGCATTTACCACTGAGATGTCCACAAAGTGATAGAAGAATGTCCGATACCACTTTTTGGTCTTGTGAAGGATATTGTAGTATCCAATAAGCGCATCAGAGTGATCCACACCCCCCATGTACCTGGAAAAAGAAGTAAAAATTTGACCAAGAACTATCACAGTGTCTGGTTGGTGTACCCTGGGTGTCCACTAGAGGTCTCTTCCCCATACCGTCACCACCACATCATGAACTGCAATTCCCACAATCCTTTGTCTGAACTCATCACTGATCATTGCACACAGCTGTTCCCACTCACATTGTTTGTCTATTTATACCCTGTCTGTTTCAGTGTTTGTCATGGAGTCCTTGTTTGATGTCAGGTTGCACTCTGAGTTCCTTTCCTGTTTTGTTTCTTGTTACTTTGGACTGACTTTGTATGGATTTTGAACCTTTTCCTGGCTGATTTATGATTACGGATTACCCCATTAAACTGCACTTGGATCTAACCTTTTTGTGTGCATCTCGTGACAAGAACCGTCAATCCCTTTGACCCTTCTTTTCACAGTGTCACCAGTGAAGGCTTTGTGGAAGGTGGAGGCTACCAACCCTTGTGTCCTTCCACTCCACAAACAACAGACTGTCATCCCTTATCCAGCGTATGGTGCCACGGGGTGCTTTCTTGGGCATCTTGTTCAAAGTTGTTTTGGGAAAGCCTTTTCTGTTAGGTCTGATGGTACCACAAGCATAAGTCTGTTTGCTCAAGAGATCTTTGAAGAGGGTTGGACTGGTATAAAAGTTGTCAACCAATAACTTGTAACCAGTTCCCAATACCTTCTCATTTACCAGTGCCATGACTGCATCATAACTCAGTCCATTCTCTGTGACTTTATTAGCTGCAGACTTGCCCTCATACACAAAGAAGTCCCAAGTATAGCTGACAAATGAATCAGCAAGTACAAATAGTATATATATATATATATATATATACCCACCTGGTGGGTTTACTTTTCATGTACTGTTTGAGTCCAGTTCTGGCTTTGGATCCCACCCTCCTTTCGTCAACAGAAATGTGCTGATTGGGATGGAAATATGCCATGCTTGCTTCCCTGATGACATCATACATGGGCTTTATTTTGCAGAGTCGATCATAGGCTGGTGATCCCTTTTTCTTCTCGTTCTCTGCATCAGCTTTAGGATCACTCAGTAGAATAGAAGTTGAAACATGACTAAACTTCCTCCCTGACATTATTACAGATGGCAGGGCCAGACTGTAGAGCGCAGACTTCCTCCAATAGTCCGGCAATAAAACCAGTTTCACCATTCCCATGTAAATAACAAGTGCCAGGTATGACATGTCTTTCATGGTTATTTCTTTCCATGGCTTGCCGTTGACCGTCTGGCGCATTGATCCATCGGCATTGGAGTTATCCAGCAGTGTCTGCAGCAACGAACTTGGAAAAAAAACCCAGCTGGAACATCTGCAGAGGACTGTACAAAGCTGTTTTTATAAGCTTTGCTCCAACAGCGTGAAAAGGCCTAAAGATGATTTCAGGAGGTTCTGTGGTGTCCATGTTACTGCACCATCCTGTCCCTGAAGTGCTGGGTGAATCATCTGAATTGCCATCACTATTGAATAACAAACAGGAAAAGAAATTTAGATATGTACACATTTTATTTTCAAAATCAAATGATAATTCACATACAGCAATCTACCTCAATACCCACTCTATTGCTAACATTATTAAACATTTACACCACCAGCTAATAATGCAGCAGACAATGATGATTGCGCGCAGTATGTTCTGTCTCGCATGCGTGCTCTAGATTCCGGGAGATTTGAACTAATTCGCGGGCATCAGGGAGACGCTATCAAAATGCGGGAGACTCCCGGAACTTCCGGGAGACTTGGGATGTCTGCCATAAACAGTTAAGCGTGTTTCAGTATTATGGATATGTCTTTGAGAGTTCTCGGTTGAATTAAATCCAGGGGAAAATCAGTGGTTAAACGTTAAAGTTGACGTTAGTTAAACATGTGCGCCATGTCAGCTAATTAGCAACGTTAACAAGCAGACATTAGCTTGGCCATCACGTTAGCCAGATATCTGATACGGCTTATGATAACTAATGTTGAATCACATTGACATTGTGGCTTTACTGAATAACTATTAATTTAACCAACCTCGATGTGCTTCTTCAGGTTGGACGGGGAGTTTTTGAATAGGCAAAATTTCAGTGACTTTCGGTAGGCATAAGAGGCACTTCATCCGGTAGGAAGAATCTTTCATTCCAATGTACAGAAACATTTCTTGCAAATACGGCCACGGGTGTATAACATTATCTTCACCACTACCCTGTTCACAGAGTTCACCACTATCGTCGGGGTGGTCGTCTACGATAACGGTAGTCAAGTCAAGTTAATTTATTTATAGAGCACAACATAAACACAACATTTGTTGATCCAAAGTGCTTTACAGACGGTCAAAAAATAAAATAAAAATTAATAGAGAAAACTATTAATAATAATAAACTAATAAAATAACATTTCTGCGTACATGTACACAGTGTACCATACACAGCGTCACTCAAATGCAAGAGTATAAAAATGAGTCTTTAAGCTAGATTTAAAAACGTTGAGCGATGGAGAGGCCCTAATATTAAAGGGTAAGCTGTTCCAAAGTTTAGGTGCAAAAACTGCGAAAGCTCTGTCGACCTTTGGATTTGAAACGTGAACGAGGGACTGATAAAAGAAGCTGGTTACAGGATCTTAATGACCTAGAGGTTGTATATGGCTGGATAAGTTCACAGAGATAATCCGGGGCTGATTTTTGTAGAGCCTTATATACAAAAAGAAGGACCTTAAAATCAACTCTGAATTTAATAGGGAGCCAGTGCAATGAAGCAAGAACAGGAGTGATGTGCTCCCGTTTTTTTGTTACTGTCAGCAGTCTGGCTGCCTCATTTTGGACCATCTGAAGCCGAGATAGAGTGCTTTGTGGAAGACCAACATACAGAGAATTACAGTAGTCCAGTCTAGAAGAGATTAGTGCGTAATTTCAAGATCTTTTTGAGAAAGAAAATGTTTTACCTTCGCAACAGATCTGAGGTGGAAGAAGCTACTCTTTACAACCGTGTTCACCTGTTTGTCAAATTGTAGTGAAGGGTCAAAATGGACCCCTACATTTTTTACATAGGGTTGTAAGCTATCACTAAGGGAGCCTAACCTACTTGTCAGAGTAGTATTGAGTGCAGCGGGGCCTAGCAGAAGCACCTCAGTTTTGTCAGTGTTTAGTTGCAGGAAATTGTTCGCCATCCAAATTTTCACTTCATCGAGACATGACAAAAGGAGTTGTATAGAGAAATCATTTTCAAGTTTGATTGGAGGTCCTCCAGTAGGTGCTTCCATGGCGGTTTCAGTTGTGCTTCCTCCTCCTTTGGCAACAAACAAGCATTACGCTGAAATAGAGCGTGCGGAGCATGCGTAATGCAATCTAGGAGCAGTGATTCGCCAAACCTCCCTTATTGCAGTTGCACACATTTCTTCAGATTTTATTTTGTAGTAATGAGTAACGAAAATGCTTAGTGGAAATATATCGGAGTAAAAGTATACATTTTATCTAGGAAATGTAGTGGAGTAAAAGAGAAAGTTGACAAATTTAAATAGTGAAGTTTTTAAATTTCTACTTAAGCTACTTAAGTACAGTAACGAAGTATTTGTACTCCGTTGCATTACAACACTACATAACAGTAGCATACATAGCTAAGTTACATAAAGTAATATGCTCAATGTTGTACAGGGTTTCTTATAATTCAGCACTTGAATAACATTTGAATTTCACAGTACTTCAATGTACTTAGAAGCCGCAATAGTGCAGAAAACTAAAACTAAAAGGCAATGTAACTACAACTCACTAAAATGTGAGAGGGGGTTCAGCGAAAAATCGGCAGCTGGCAGCAGGAAGTAGCTGCCACTGGCAGCTGACCGTACCTGACAATAAAACCGGACGTCAGCTGCCGCTAATAACCGGAAGTCGGAGGTATATGCCGCTTTTAGCCAGGCAAAATAATTTATTATATTAATTTATATATAATTTTAGTACTTATTTACATAAAATACTTTTATTAGTAATTATTTTATATTATTTGATTAAAATCAAGTTATGAAGATCGTAGACATAATAAGAAATAAATAAAAAAACTAGCTACACTTATTATGCAATTATGCATTTGTACGTGTATAAATATAACTTATGAATGAGTATACATGTTTGATAAATAATGAAATATATACCTGCATAAATTAATTCCTATGTACATAAACATTCATTAAACTTAAATAATGAAAGTCCTGTCTAAATGAAAAAAAGAACATGGTCTCATCAATGACCTTTATTTAAAATCATATTTTGCTATCATTAAGTTCAGTTTTACATTTGCAGTACTTAAATACATTCTTGTATTTGTTTAATAAAGCAGCTGTAACTTTTGAAACAGGCTTGATATTTGTTCTGAAATCAGAATGATCAACAACAATCCTGAACAAGACGGTAAAGTTCGTAGAAAATTGGCTTGAAAAAGCCTAGCCAGTGTAGCGTATCTGGGCCGCGTCGGGGTGAATCATGCATTCCAACACTGGAAACCGTTCTAACCATTGACTGGTTTCTAATAATTCACCAGCTCAACGCCAGAAAGTCAGGAGTAGATTGCCTTTTTGACACTTTTTATGGGTCCTCAAAGCAATACCAGAACATCCCACACCCTCCCCCAGCTCTGGGTCCAAGCTTCAAAGAGATCCTAATCGGCTCTCCTAGGTCCAGCTAGGGAGGGTACGAGACCTCTGCATGTCAGAAGACACACACATACACAGACTTTTCCATTAAACTCAGAATATGAGCCATTGCCAACTGTATACGATATATTCCTGTGTGTTTGCATGCATATTAGTCTAGTTATGATTTCCTAGTGTATCAGTGGAACTTTAAGTGCCTATATTCGTGCATATGAATTTAACTTTGTATTCCTATCCTTTTTACATGTCTTATTTGGTACCGTCTTGATTCTCTCTGTCTCACGGAGTTAGACACATACAGGAAATTACAGTAAAATGTATGATTCTATGTGCAACCGTTTTCTGGTTAGAAATTGCATCTTTTAACAAGGCCGTAAACTATCTGAGCCGCTTTGACAGGACAAAGGAACATCTTCCCTCTCACAACTCTCGAAGGTGATTGGCCGTTCACCCCAAAGGAGGTGTGAACTCCATTGTCCTCAAAAGGATGGAATGCCAGTTCTTCGACCTCTTCATCTCTTCATCCCTCTCTTCAACTTCTTCATCCCTCTTCAACTTCCTCTTCAAGATCTTCTCTTCAGTCCGTTAGTTTAGTTTTGTTTTCCCGTTTCGTATTCTACTTTGTTCATTTCCACAGATGAGTGAAATGAACTTAGCCTAAATTATTTTTCTTTGAGTAACTTCACCTTCAAGGGACCTTTAAATCCACCGCGCCTCCGTACACTCCGGAAGGACCCTGGCGAACGCGTGATGCTCAGAAGGACGACACCCATGCACCTTCCTTACTCAGCAACATATGAGAACCATATGTGCAAGTATTCATTTTATCGAGCTTTCAAAGCGTTTAAGATTTTTTTACCCCATTTAGGGTGATTTGATATCTTGGTGTCTCTCTCTCAAGGTTCCTTTCTCTGTGAATTTGCCATACTGTTGACCACTTTCTACCTCCTCTATCATTCTTCTTATCTCTCATTTTCTTTCATTGTTTGTTGCTATTGTGTTGTATATACATTTTATTCCATGTAATTGTAGTCACCGGTATACGTAGTTTCCTTTATTAAATACATTATATTCATTTGATTGACTCTGTTTGTTTCTCATATTACGAAGTCCCTTAAATGTTCGATCAAGCTACGAGCTTTACAAACTTGTCGATACTTAAATAGTATTTTTATAGAAAGGAAAGTTAATCCTCATGGCCAGAGGAATAGCTTCTCTTGAACGTCAATAATAACTTTCATGAGGTTTGATGAAGATCAGACGATCAGTTTTGCTGGACAAAGCAGATTATTCGATAATAAATTGACCCCATGAAAGGTTATCCTGACAATCGATCTATTTTAGACAATAGACATATTAAACCTGCCTCCTGGTAGGTTTAATTTAAGCCTGAATTTAGTCCTGGAGTAGCTCTGGTCTTCCTCCAGGAAACCAGCTTATTAAACTCTGGACTGAACTAAATTTAGGACTATTTAAAGCCATGACAGAGAAAGCAGATTTCTGTTAATCTAGTTTAAAGGGCCATTTTAGTCTAGGACTAGGCTTAATCTCTGTCCGGGAAACCGCCTCATAAAGCTAATCTATTCCAAATAGAGTTTAAGCTGCATTTATTTTAATAAACCAACTCTCAAACGCTCAGTCAGAGTGTTCAGCGAGTGAAAATATCTATAAAAAACTTATACTAAGCCTCAAACACACTGTTCAGTGGTTAATAATAACATTATTTAGTCGCCCAGAGGGAAGATTTAGTCGTATATTTTAATGATTTACTCACATTGTAGAGGTTGTCTTCAAGACTAGGAATGTGAAACATTAAACAATTATTTCAAAAGTACTCACATTATTGACATGCCCTCTAAGGGTGACGTATCCTCTACACACAAACAAGTTGTGCTCTTCGCCAGTTTTCTCAACTAATGACGGGAGGAGGACCTCCATGGCTGCAGTTTTCTCATTTTCACTCAGTGGGAGTGGGGCAGTTTTAAAGATAGTGGATTTGTGGTCCACTATTATGCAATCTTTGCCATATTTTTTATTTAACGTGTAATTTCTTACAACATATTCTCCTCAAATAAAGAGTTTTCATAGGTTTGGGGGGAGTTGTAAACCTTTTTCCCATCCCAAAGGGCAGCTTGTGTGGTGACTCTAGTTTTGCCGGGCTTGATGACACCCTCCACTTTTTTGAAGGTTAGACTTTTGGATCTGGTGCGCAACCCCACACATCGCATCTGGACAGGCTCTCCACTATTATAAGGACTGTGTCCTCTTGGGGCCATTCTGGAGGTTAAAAAGAAATGTGGTCATGACAACATACATCAAGACTGAACATACACACACCTCATCAGACAGCAGCAAGATTCTTATGTTACATCATGAGAAGAATGGCATCTACGCTAACTTTAGTGTCTTTGTTTATCCTGAGGTTTTCCCGCAGCCTGCCGGATCCAGGCCGTATCCAGATCTGACGAAGGAGCTTTGCCTGTGTAGCCGGCGCGGTCTGCACTTCGCCGACTACTGCGTTGTGTTCCGGTGCACTGAAGACAGGATGCTGACGTTCTTTAAGGCACTTTATTCTCTGCACAATTCTGTTAAATTTCAAAGAGAGCAAAAATTTATTTTATTTAATTACATTTACACATACTAGTTGTAACGGAACAGCTGCGGTGATGATATGCTGACTGTATGTATACTGGCCTAATCCTCCGGTCAGAGAAGACACAGCGACTTCTTTTCTTTAGATAACTTTATTGGCCTCTTACAACTCTACAGGGCATTGCAATATGTGTATGTGTGGTTTGTGATGCCTGCAGAAGACAACAACAGTAAAACAATATTAATACTAATTAAAGTTCAATGACATCAATAGTGAAAATAACATGAATTACAACATGTAATACTGCAAATCACCACTAGGGGTCAGGGTAGGATCATTAAACAACACCACAGCTTCGCGCCACAAGTAGGTCACGTGACCAAGCTAAAATGGGAAAACCCTGTCGGCTACCAGCTGAATTTGACACATTAACGTCAATATAATAACGGCTTCAATGAACAAAGGCTACACAACTAAATAAACAGTCAAATAAGGAAATAAGTGTGAGGTAATTAACTAAACATGACGGGCCGTCTGTTTCATGGGGTTCAGTAACACGTGCTACATATGAAGTTAACAAATACTTGTTACAAATACAAATACTAAATACTACTCGTCACATAACTTACATCTTCACCGACGCACACTGTTGTACAAAGGAATAATGAAGACCACGGACTGTCGGTGGAAGTGTCACAATCAAAAGGCGGAAGCAAAGATGCAAGTAACACTTTATTAACTCGAGGACAGACGACAGTTCAGAGATACGGGTGGGCTGGTGGCGCAGGGACTAGATGGTCAGGATGCGTGAAGTGGTGCGGTGAAGAGACGATGGTGAGACAAACGTAGAACTCGAATCCAGACGAAGAACAGGAACACAAGGCAGGAACTGGACGCAGGAACTGGACACCGGTACACCAACACGAACCACATGAAACAACGATCTGACAAAGATGAGAGAATGACGGTGAGTATAAATAGTGTGGTGATGATCAACTGCAGCTGGTGATGTGATGATGAGCAGCTGGAGCGGATCAAGTGATGTCATACAGACACACCCCTTACACACGTGCATTCATACAACAACATAAACACGAGACTAGAAGGAAACAGAGAAAACGTCTACCGTGACAGGAAGGCTGAGAAAAGAACGCGAAAATTCAGTATATGACCTCACATCCAATAGAGGGCGCACATACACAACAAATAACTCTCCCAATACCTATAAGCTACCATGACATAACTGAACAATACAGTATTTTGGTGAAATAAACTCACAACCAATAGAAAATAAAAGATAAAAGGTTACTAAAATATTTGTCATTCTTTGACTTGTTACACCTGGACCCGATGACAATGCAGTGCTGAAGTGTCAACTATCCTCTCCCTATGGAGGATCCCTTTCCCACTCTACAGAAAAGCGTTTTGAAAATCCGGTTCGCATACCCCGAAGTGATAAAATAAAACAAAAATTCTTCATCTAATGTATAGGCAAGACAAGTAGTTTGTTTAGGCATGGTTTGTAGAGAAATTACAAACCTGCGCACATATATTCAAACGAATATAACTATAGAATAAATTCTTAATGCGCATGTGAACGCCATCTGGTCACAGGTTCGCGTTTAAAGTCTGTTTAGAGAGAACGCCGTCGTCTTAGTGGCCCCTAATTTGATAACAAATGATAATTTTGCTGGAAGAGAATCAATCAAAACTAACTTTAGCTGGAAATAACATTATTCAAAAATCGCTATAAAGCCAAAACAATCTCTGTTACCGTAAATTGTATGTTTATCTCTGTAAAGCTGCTTTGAAACAAGCTACATTGTTAAAAGCGCTATATAAATGAAGATGACTTGACAAGATTCTGGATAAATTGAGAATGATGTGTTTTTTTTTCTTTCTTTTTTTAAAATAGAGATCACAATTAATTTCAGTGACTTAAACCTAAACATTACTGAAATAGCCTATACAAAATACTAAATAAAATGGCATATAGTTTACCAGTAGTTTAGACTAAATGTTATTTAACTAGACTTAATAATCAGGAATTAAGGCTGCATTTATTTGATACAAAGTGCACACCTAGGCGTACCATCGGGGTGTAGCAAATTAGCTCTATGAAATATTAATAATCAATCATAACTTGTTATAATTGATTATGAATATTTGGATCAGTTAATCGGGTTAACTTGATGTAGCTACATAAACATTACAACCAATTACTCGGTTCATCCCGTGAACACTCAATATTGGTTATTAATTGATTAATAGAAATTTACATTTCCGGGGCATGGGAAATGTCTTTCTTATTAAGTACTACTAAGAGCAAGTAGTCAAGATCTATGATTAGTGACTCCAGATATGAGCTTGAGACACAGACAACTTTACGTGTGATATGAAAAAGACTTTATTAACTAGACTAAACATTTAAACTACTCTAAAATACACATACATGCATACAGTTTCCCAAGGGAAAGAGAGCTGAAGCAGAATACAGGAAAGCAAGAAGTTATAGGATTGTTTGATGTTCAGCAGATCAACAGCCTGAGCAAACCATCAGTTTAGTTCTAACACGCCCTTCTTAAAAAGGGGTAAGGATACTTAATGTATCAAATAATGAGACTAAGTTTGATACTTCCATGTCTCGTCCATTTGAATTAAACTGTCCTGATGCAATTTGTTGAGGCTCCAGTTGATCTTTGCTGATGTGGTCTTGATGAGAGAGAACCAGTGGTAGTCAGAGGATCTTTGGTGAATGGAAAGACAAGGCCGCAGCCTGGCGCAAGCTTGGGAGTCCTTGGGGGACTTCTAGTTCAGCCTCATCTTCACATTAGGACCTCTCAAGAAGCACCAAGAGAGTCAGAGAGCAAGAGGACCAGAGAGGACAAGTGAAGAGACTAAGGCCCCATCCACACTACTGCGTTTTAGTTTAGAAACGGAGAATTAAAACGAATACGATCTCCGTCCACACCAGCGTTTTAGCTGCGTATTAGAATTGATCTCCGTCCACATTAAAACGACTGAAAACGCGGATCACGTGACCATTCACCAACACTGGGCATGCGCGTGCCGGTGTAAACACAACTTCATTGATAAAATTGCTCTGGGTTAACCCCAAACCGACGCTCCATGTACGGTCAACGCCACCGCTGCACACGGGAATTATCACAGATCGCTCGAATAATAGCTTGACTCCGGCGCATGTAGGCAGTTATAGCGTTGTAAAATGCAGAATTTACTTGTACAACAGCTGCTAGCAAAGATATACGCCATGACTGATGACACCCAATCATAGAGCCGAGCGTGAGCCTCTACTACGTCATCGTTTCTAAAGTCCTCCGTTTTGACCCGTCTACACTAAAACGCCCTCCGGAGATTCAAAACGAAAAACGGATCGGCAGCGTTTCTAAACTTCTCCGTTTTGGGTCTCCGTTTTTGCCGTTTTAGTGTGGACGGCAGGTGCAAACGTAGCAAAAGGTCTCCGTTTTTAAACGAAAACGCAGTAGTGTGGACGGGGCCTAAGAGAGCAAGAGAGAGAACTAATCTTGATGATCAGTGATTTTTAAAGTGTGAAAATGTCACACCCTCTGGATTTGTGTGAGCCAATCAAAAGCCATCCCTTCGGAGGGAGTTTTTTACGACCCCTTTTACGACCCTAGCAGGGCATTTGAATGTTTAATTTCATTGGGTGTTTACGAAAAGAATCTACAAGATTCTTATAATACCAATGCATCATAAAGTTAGCAAAATGTAATGTAAATTAACAAATGGGGGATGAAGATTGGATTTTATAGAGACTAAATATGCTACACATATGATTTTGGTTACCCATAGGATGCAAGTCATGTTTCAGACCAAAACAGTTTAGAAGAGAGAATGAAACAGGCCAAACCACATAAAAGGAAAATTATGAGATGGAAAATTAGATACATGTTAAAAGGGTTCATTTCTCCTTCTCAGCAAGAACTAAGTCACAATTCCCTGCACATTATTTTGGGTCGTAAAACTCTTATCAGTCTTAAGGTGTCCTGCAACAGGACAATGGGTTCTGCCAGTGTTGACTTCATTTGTTGGGGACGTTTCATAGAACTTTGTTGGGAGAGTGAGTTTGTTGGATTATTCATTAAATATAATGAATAATTTGTGTGTCTCTGATTGGTCCAGACACTACAGGGGTCATCCGTAAATTGTGGGTGGCAGGATGGTTAGGCGTCCAGGAATGATCTCAGTTTGACTATTCATGGAATCAACTATGATTTTTATACTTTTCAGCCTTGATAGACTTCTGGTTGTGGCGGATCCCACCACGAAGCAGTAAATTGAAGTGTTGAGAAATGTCACGCACTTGAAGATGGTAACGGTAGAAGCATGTTGGTGTGATACCTGCCAGCTCAGTGTGGTATCCTTGGGAAGCCTGAGGCAGAAGAAGCACATATGACAATGGGTCATATGAGGTGAAGAGTGACAGCCAGTTTCCCAAACTGCTGTGTAGTTGTTACTCCTAGAGCATAGGTTCTCAAAGTGTGGTACGCGTACCACTAGTGGTACGCAGACTTCCTCTAGTGGTATGCAGGGGAATCACTGAATTTCGATTTCACCGGTTTGAGTAGAACGGTGAGTGTATATGACTTGACCAACTAACAGTGTTGGGAGTAACGCGTTACAAAAGTAATGCATTACAGTAACATATTACTTTTTGCTGTAACGCAGTAGTGTAAGTTTTAGTTTTAATTGTAAAAAAAAAAAAAAAAAAACCAAGACCGCGAGACATTGACGAATGAAAATTGCAAGTAGGCTAAGTTACCTGTTCATGGTCAGTCAATAGCCGTGTGTGTCCAAGTTTGTAAATAAAGACTAAATGGCAGCGTCTGATATATTTGTATAGCAATTTATTTTTTACAACATGATTTCGGCCTCTGTGCTCGCGCTGGCCAGTGGAAAAGCGGCTAATGGGTGAAGATGGCATGAAGAAGACTGTATTCGCGAGATGGAGGTATGCGCATTAGGCTACTCTATTTGTTCTGTGTTTTCTTTCTAAACAGTTAGGCTATTTTTAGGTGGTATTTTTCATGTTTTCATCACGCAATCATGTTTTTGATGCGGTGGTGATGCGTTCACGTAACATGATGTAGGCGGCCGCGCTGCCGACAAAGCACCTAAAAGCTGTCACAAAGAACCGGCAAAAGCAATGATTATGAATAGGCCTATATCAAATATAGCAAGGAGACAATTTAATTGTTTATTAATAAAGATGAAGTTGACGTTGCTGACTCGCGATCTTCGCAGTAGTGAATGCGTCAGAGAGAAATGCACATTTCATACAGATAGGATATAAGCAGCCTGTTTTCTTTCGTTTTGAATTGTTCTGTTTACAAGTAGACATTTCAATATATATATATTTTTCAGGTCTGTTAAGAAGGCCAGACACAATTACAAATTACAAATTTTGTGTAGCTTTAAAGAGCCTATATTTTGCCTGATGTTGGACCGTCACTCAGAAGACACACTATGTTGTGTTATTGTAGCCTATCCGATCTTTATATCCTCCTGAGGCCCAGAACGTTTTTTTTCTTTTCTTCATGTAATCACATTGTTAAGAGGATAAGAAACAAATGAAAAAAATATGAAAAAAAAAAGATATTTTATTCATATGTTATGCTATGACCTCTGTTCTATTTCGGTTCGGTATTGCGTCGGTTCTATTTCTAGCATGCAGTGTATTTCCCTCATATATTAAATATTAAACGCATGTGTAGACTAATATTTTTCTAATGTCTGGACTCATTTAAGGGGGTAGCATATGGATAAACAGACGTTTCAATATATTAGTATTAAATGCATTTTCTGATAATTTATAGCCTATTTGTTTTGACTGCAAATATCACGTCCATAACACTGGAATTCCCCAATTTTAAATAATTTTTGTTTTGAATAACATTTTAAATAACTCAACTAGTTTTGTGGTGTAGGTCTACGTATTTTATAATGTTAACTTCAAAATTCAAATAATACTAATAGTAATTTAAAGATGTGGTAGGATCTGGACGGGAAGGATAACTCTTGGAGTTGGAAGGGGTGTGTCTGCAGGTTCGTGGATCTGAGTGTCGCGATTTCGGTTTCATATCGCATATCGTTACAGCCTTAATGTTAAGTTCTACCACTATAGCTATTTAGGTGAAAGTAACTCAAAAGTAATACAGGAGTAATGTAAATCATAAATTTGTGAATATTTCGAATAAAAAAGGAAATAAAAGCAGATCATCAGTCATTCAGTGGCTGGGGTCACGTGACAAGCAATGACGCGTCACCATGGAAACAATAAAGTGATGCGTTCTATAACGGTTGCCTTGAAAAACAAACACTTGAGGGCAGTGAATTTTGTGAAAAGGTAAAATACAAATGAATGTTAGGTGGATGATAAAATTATGAAAAGTTCAAAACTGCTATCGTGGCTTCAATCTGGCAAGAGAATTTCGGATCAGGAGGAGAATGTTACAAGTACAAGAACTGAAGAGGAGGAGAGTGAGCCAAGCACAGGTGCTAACAGTGGCAACTTTGATATCGCCGGTGAGTCCCCAGAGCATCTGCTAGCAGCAGCAAACGCTACAAAATAGTGAGAAATTATGACCCAAACTATATTAAATTTGGATTTATTTGGAGCGGGAGAGAGGAAGAGCCCAGGCCGCAGTGTGTGGTATGTGGCAAAGTTCTTAGCAATGAATGCATGAAACCATCGCATCTTAAACGGCATCTTGTAACCAAACACACGGCGCTGAAGGACAAGCCAGTGGATTTTTTTTTTGTGAAAACGGGATGAACTGAAGCAGTCGAAATCCACCATTGAATCTTGTGGTACACCCATAATCAAAGCACAGGAGGCTTCATATCGTGCCAGCCTCCGGATTGCCAAAGCTGGTAAGCCGCACACAATAGGGGAACAACTGTGTCTACCTTTAGCCAAAGAGATGACACGCATCATGTGTGGAGAGAAAGCTGCCAAAGAGTTAAATTTGGTGCCGCTTTCAAATGATACTGTGTCGCGGAGAATAAAAGACATGGCTGACGACGTTAAAAAGACACTGATTGAGCGCATTAAAAACAGTCGACATTTTGCCATCCAGCTTGACGAGACTACAGATGTCGCAGATTTGGCCAATTTATTGGTTAATGTCAGATATGAAAATGATGGTTCAGCTCAGGAGGACTTTATGTTCTGCCAGTCACTTGAGACCAGAACTACAGCAGAGCACATATTCCAGGTACTGGATGCGTTTATCCAAGAGAACGGACTGGACTGGAAAAAGTGTGTGGGAGTGTGTACAGATGGCGCGAGGGCTATGACAGGTCGTCACAGTGGAGTTGCAGCTCGCATTCGAGAGGTAGCACCTGAGATGCGCTGGACTCACTGCAGCATCCATCGTGAGGCGCTGGCAGTGAAGAACATGCCTGATGACCTGAAGTCTGTGCTGGACTCTGCTGTGAAAACTGTGAACTTCATTAAAGCCAGGCCGATGAATTCTCGCTTATTTAGTGTGCTCTGCGAGGAAATGGGCAGTGAACATGTCCAACTCTTGCTTCATACTGAAGTAAGGTGGCTTTCAAGAGGAAAGGTGCTTTCAAGGCTTTTCGAATTGCACAAAGAGGTCCAGATGTTCTTACAGGACACAACTTTTCCCATGACAGACATTTTTGAGGATACTGTGTGGCTCAGTCAGCTGGCATACTTGTCTGACATTTTTTCACGTTTAAACGAACTGAATTTGGGACTACAGGGACTCTCTATCAATGTCTTTGACGTACAGTACAAAATCAATGCTCTGCTTAAAAAGTTGAAGCTATTTGAAATCAAAGTCAAGACAGGTGATGTTTCAGCTTTCCCTGCTTTGGAGAGTTTTCTGTCTGACAATGACCTGACGCTTGATGGTGGAGTCAGGGAGAACATCGCTGCACACCTCGTGTCACTCAGACAACAGTTCCTTGATTATTTCCCAGTGATGCCTGAAGCTGAAGCTAGCAGCTGGATGAGAAACCCTTTCAGCATCGACACCTCTCAAATGGCTTCAGAGGACTTAAAGGGTTAGTTCACCCAAAAATGAAAATTAAGTCATTAATTACTCACCCCCATGCTGTACCAACCCCGTAAGACCTTCGTTCATCTTCGGAACACAAATGAAGATATTTTTGATTAAATCTGAGAGCTGGATCACTGCTACATAGGCGGCCAAAGGGAATGATACTTGACGGCCCAGAAAGTCATTAAAGAAAATGTTTAAATATTTCATGTGCCTACAGTGGCTCCACTATAAGTTTATCAAGCGACGAGAATACTTTTTGTGCGGAAAAACAAAACAAAAATAACGACTTTATTCGACTATTCCATTGCTTCCTTGTGGGCCTGAGACGAGAGTTCAAGAGATTTCCAGGACGCATGCGCGAGAACTGACATTCTTCTTCTACTACTATGTACAGCACGCGTCTTCCTCTGCTTGTAAGACGCGCGCTGTGTAGTGTGTAGTAGAAGAAGAATGTCAGTTCTCGCGCATGCGTCCTGGAAATCTCTTGAACTCTCGTTCTGGGCCGTCAAGTATCATTCCCTTTGGCAGCCTATGTAGCAGTGATCCAGCTCTCAGATTTAATCAAAAATATCTTCATTTGTGTTCCGAAGATGAACGAAGGTCTTACGGGGTTGGTACAGCATGGGGGTGAGTAATTAATGACTTAATTTTCATTTTTGGGTGAACTAACCCTTTAACTATTGGTGAGCAGGAGAGTTTAATAGAGTTGTCTTGTGACGAAACATTGAAGGCAGCTTTCAGAAAGCAAACATTGTTGGACTTTTGGATAAAGCAGCACAGTGAATACCCTGTGCTTTCCGACAAGGCCGTGCGTTTTCTCCTTCCTTTTGTGACCACATATCTTTGCGAGAAAGGCTTCTCTTCACTTGTTGTAATAAAAACAAAGTACAGAAGCAGGATGGACGCTGAGCCAAACCTGAGACTGAAGCTGACCTCCATTGACCCAGACATCTCAGGACTGTGTTCACAGAGGCATGCACACCCATCACATTAAGCTCATGTTAGTAGCAACATGTACTTTTAAGTACAATACATTTTCATTTAATCTTTAAGTACAGTTTTTATTTCACTTTTAGGTGCAATACATTTTAACTTTTTAAATCATTATTTAAGTTTTATTTTATTAACCTCTATGTTAGCAACACAGTGCAGTGTTGATTTTAAAACTTGTTACAATGTTTAAAGTGGCTGGCAATAATAAATGTTCTTATCATAAATAAAACTGCCTGGTTTTTTAGCCTGCCTGTGCAACTGTAGCTGAATAGTTAGGCCTACTACTACTGTATTTTAATGTTGGTCGTTATGGTGGTACTTGGAGAACCAAATATTTTCTGAGGTGGTACTTGGTGTAAAAAGTTTGAGAACCACTGTCCTAGAGCATTGACAGCCATGTCACTATTCAGTGATGGAAGATTTACAGTGCCACGATGAAGGTCTTGACGTCATGTGCGAGCTGTTAGGACAATTTTCAGTTCATTGGCATTGTCATTTTGGGTCACATACTCAGTGGTTGACTTAAACTGTTGCACGTATGGATTGCACATGTGAATGACCTCTTGCGTCCTCAGTAAAAAATGTTCATTCAGATCACTGTTTGAGGCATGGGCTCGACGGTTTTCCAGCTCATGAGCAGGATCGTGGAAATAGATCTGAGCAAAGAGTGGTGTGCGACCTTGTTCAGGAAGGGAGCCGGCAATGTAATGATAAAATTTGCCTTGTATACGCACACCTGGGTTGAAGCCAGCCATAGCTACCTCTTTAACCCTCTAGGCGCCACGGTCGAGTTTACTCGACAAGATGCGGCACTGAATAAAACGGCCGAATTTGTCAAATTGGGTGTCAAATTTCGTTCAACCTCCCCTCCACTGGATGGCAGACATGTCATACTTCATCCCCGAATCAATAAAACGAATCGGTTACCTAACGTAACCTCGGTTCTCTCTAGAAGAGGGAACGAGTATTGCGTAAGCTAGCTTACGCTGCGGGAAAGATTCATCTTTGCTGAGATATTGAAGCCAAAAATTATTTCATAATTTGTATCCATACACAACGCAGTTCCTCTGCGGCAGACCTAGAGCAGGCTAGCTAGCAGCTCATTGGTTCGCTCAGAGAGAACTGCTTAAGCCTATGGGAGAGCGGGGCTGAACCCGCTTCCAATGAGAGGCGCCCGCGCGCTCATTGCGTCATGGCCCGCCAGAATGGGCGTGGCTATGGTGTATATAACAGTCTCTCCCAGGCTTATATGTTGATTTATTTCAGCGTGAAGCGAAACGCTAGTAGCGCAAGCACGGCCGGGAACGCAATACTCGTTCCCTCTTCTAGAGAGAACCGAGGTTACGTTAGGTAACCGATTCGTTCTCTTACGAGAGGTTCTCTCGTATTGCGTAAGCTAGCTTACGCTGCGGGAACACCTGGTCAACGCCGTGCGCGCTATGAATCCATACCGGGGGATTTTTAACGTGGAGTGAATGTATTATGAGGCCGGCAGAGCGGGCACATGAAGTGTATACATAAGCATGTAAGAGGCCGGCAGAGCGGGCACATGAAGTGTATAAGCATTTAAGGAGAGCACAAGGGGCGAACCGGTTGTGTGAGGGACTCCCAGTAATGCAGCTTCTTAGGGAGCTGGTCGTTTAGACAGCTAGTAATTTTGCCTGCAAGGCGGGAACTTCCAAGTTGTAAAACCTGACAAAAGTGGTTTTATCATCTCTTGAAGGAAAACAAGCAAAGACGGCACCTCGCATGACCGTGGGTCCAGATGTTTGTCGGTGCACCATTTTGAGAACACAGACCATTTAGACGCATAGAGCCTTCTCGTGGAAGGTGCTCTAGCCTGTATGATAGTGTTTCTTACTCCTTCTGGCAAATCAACGAATAGTCGTTGATCACCCATGCATGTAGCGCCCAGCGCCGTGGATGGGGGTGCCAGATCGTGCCGCGAGCCTGAGAGAGGAGATCTGCTCTGACTGGGATGGGCCACGGGGCTGTCTGCGACAGCTGAGTGAGCTCCGGAACCCAATTCTGACTCTCCCAACGCGGGGCTATGAGGAGCACCGAGTGGCGTGTGTCCCTGATCCTCTGAATTACCTGTGGTAGCAGAGCGATCGGAGGGAATGCATAGAGCGGGCGGCGAGGCCATTCCTGGGCTAGCGCGTCCTCGCTCCTTGAGAAAAATATTGGGCAGTGAGCGTTCTCTTCTGACGCGAAGAGGTCCACTTCTGCTCTGCCGAATAGCCGCCACAGTATTTGGACCGTTTGTGTGTTCAGGGACCATTCTCCTGAGGAGATGAGGTTCCTGGACAGTATGTCTGGGCCGTCGTTCAGATGGCCCGGCACATGCGTCGCTCTGAGCGAGAGCAGGCGGCTCTGAGACCAAACAAAAATGCGGTGTGTCAGTAGGAAGAGATTCCTGGACCTGACACCGCCCTGACGGTTGAGATAGGAGACCACAGCCATGTTGTCCGAACGGATCAGGACGTGGTGTCCCCGAATGAGCGGGAGGAAGCGCGAAAGCGCGTTCTCGACCGCAAGCATTTCCATACAGTTTATGTGTAAGGGGCTTTCCTGTGTCGACCAATGGCCGAAGGCCGGTGAGCCCTCGCAGACTGCACCCCAACCCGTGTTGGATGCATCTGTCGAGATGACTTTTCGGCGAGAAAAGGTCCCCATCGTGACGCCTTGTCGGAACCATTCTGCTACTGTCCATGGCTGCAGCGCCGTGAGACATGTCTGCGTAACTCTGATCAGCTGGCGGCCCGTGTTCCACGCGCGGTGGGGTACACGGCTGTTTAACCAAAGCTGAAGCGGACGCATGTGCAGAAGGCCCAGCTGAAGCACAGCGGAGGCTGAGGCCATGTAACCCAGCATCCTCTGAAACGTTTTCAGAGGTGAGCGGGTGCCCATCTGAAACGAGGCGGCCAGTCGCTGTACACTGCGCGCGCGCTGTGTAGACAGGCGAGCCGTCATCGTGACCGAGTTCAAATCTATTCCCAGAAAGGAAATCGATTGACTGGGTTGAAGGGAGCTCTTTGTCCAGTTGACAGAGAGGCCCAGCGTTTTCAGATGGTCGAGGAGAACTGCGCGGTGCGACAGAAGCTCCGTCTGTGATTGGGCCAAAATCAGCCAGTCGTCCAGATAATTCAATATGCGCAGCCCCTGGCTCCGCAGGGGGGCGAGCGCCGTATCCATGCACTTCGTAAATGTGCGGGGCGCCAGAGATAAGCCGAACGGGAGAACGGCGTATTGATAAACATGACCCTCGAAGGCGAAACGTAAGAATGGCCTGTGACGGGGATTTATCTGGATCTGAAAATAGGCGTCTTTCAGGTCTAGAGAGATGAACCAGTCCCCCTGACGCACCTGCGCGAGGAGTTTCCTGGTAGTGAGCATCTTGAACGGTCTCTTCATGAGCACTGTGTTCAAAGACCTGAGATCTAAAATCGGTCTGAGGCCGCCGTCTTTCTTGGGAACCAGAAAATAACGGCCGTAAAACCCTGACTCGGTCATAGATGGTGGGACTCTCTCTATGGCGCCCTTTTGCAACAGCGTCGCAATTTCTGAGCGGAGCGTGCCGGCGGCCAGCGGGCTGACAGTAGATTCGAGCCGCGCACGAGGCGGGCGGTGGCGAAACTGTAGCAGATAGCCGTTCTTTATAATACTTAGCACCCACGGGGAAATGCCTGGAATGGCTTCCCACGCTTTGGAGCATGCGGCTAGTGGCCGAATGGCTATATCGCCCTGATTGCTGCACATAGCAGGCTGGACACAGTGTGTGGGCGCGCTTTGAATGTGTGTGGCAACGGGATTTGCACTCAGAGAGGAGTCTATGGGCCGTAAAACAGAGCGAGCAGAGAGGGGACACGCGCACGAGCTCGTGGGCGTGTTTATGTTCTCTGATATTAGAGCGGGCTGTGCCCGTTTCATGTAATGGGGCTCTGATAGAGACACGGGATATGTTATGCTTGTGTGTATGGGTGAGCACATGATTGTGGGCACGTTTTCTACACAACTAGCAAATTTTCTCTTTTTGAGATTTCTCTGGGTAGCCGTAAAAACGGCTTTTTGTCGCTCGCAAGCGGGCTGGGACACCGGCTTGTTTGTGGCGGTCAACACTACAGCAGTCGGCGAAATAACGGGGACTGGCAGAGGGCGAAGCTTTGACGGCGGTCCGGCCGCAGTGGGAGAGCACCGTCGTTTTCTTGACTTTGCTAGGCAGACTTCTGATGATCAGGCTTCAGCGTGATCTTAGGTCGCGGGCCTCGTGGGGGCGGCGGTCTGCGGCGGCTGTCAGAGCGAGAGCGAGGGCGGCCGCCCTGTCTGCGCTGGGCTGTTTGAGTCTGCGGAGGGGGGCGCTGTGGTGGAGCTCTGGCAGGAGGCTCGCGAGAGCGGCCCGCGGGAGAGCTAGCGCGGCGGGGCAGAAACCAATTCATCGCCTGAGTAGCTTTCTGGACCTCAGAAAAGCGATCGACGATTCCCGTGACAGCAGATCCAAAAAGGCCCGTCGGGGAGAGGGGCGCGTTAAGAAACGCGGCGCGCTCAGAATCTCCCATGTCGGCGAGCGTGAGCCATAAGTGTCTCTCGGCAACACAAAGGCTGGCCATGCATCTCCCCAGAGCTTGTGCGGCGGCTTTAGTGGCGCGAAGGGCGAGGTCCGTAGCACTTCTCAGATCCGTGACAGCGGGGGAGGGGTTTCTACCGCCTTCGGCCCACTCACGGAGAATATCGCTCTGTAAAACTTGGAGGACAGACATTGAATGTAGCGCTGCGGCGGCCTGACCGGCGGCGGCGTAGGCGCGAGCATGAAAGCTCGAGGTCGCTCTGCAAGCTTTCGAAGGAAGCGTGGGGGAAGAGCGCCATCTAGCAGAGGGCGGGTAGAGGTGTGCGGAGACCAAGTCCTCGACGGGCGGCATGGCTGAGTAGCCTTTCTCGGCGGCTCCGTCCACCGAGCGCAGCGAGGCGGATATATCAGAGCGGTTTCTAGCCGAGAGCGGGGCATTCCAGGACTTCGTCAGCTCTGCGTGAAGTTCAGGCAGGAATGGAGCGGCCCGGTTGCACGCGGGGGTCGAGCGCCGATGAAAAAAGCTGCCGTCCATCCGGTTCGAGGCCTGCTCGGGTGGAGGAGACCACTCGAGACCGAGGCGTTCGACGGCCTGTGCGAGGAGGCGCATTAGTTCCTCCTCTATCCCGGCGCGGATCCCCGCCGATTCTCTCGTGGATCCGAGAGATGACCATTCTTCACTGTCAGAAGCGAGCAGTGAACAGGAGTCCTTCTCCTCCGCGGCGTCATCGGAAGCGACAGAGCGGCCACTCGGCGGCAACTGTATGTCCGGCAGGGGCGGGGAGGGAGAGCGGGAAGCGGGAGGCGGCGGCCCGCATTGTTCCGCTGGGGGCTCCGGCGGCCTCTGGGAGCGGCGTTTTTTCTTACGCGGCGAAGAGGAAGGCGGCGCGGGAGCGGATTTTGCTGCCAGAAGTCGTGCCCGCAGGGACGACAACGGCAGGCTCTCACAGAAGTCGCATCCTCCATCTGCGAGGGCGAGTTCTGCATGCTCGAGTCCCAGGCAGAGAGCGCAGATGACATGGCGGTCTCCGTCCTCGAGACGAGCGCGGCAAGAGCCGCAGGAAAAACGAGACATCTTTAAAAAGACGCTCGGCTCTTTTAGATATAATAGAGAAGGATACAGTCGTCGGATGGCGCTAGCTTGCAGGGCGGCTGAAGGTGGCGAAGACGGCCGGCTTCTTCAGGGTCCGGGAGCTCGCTAGAGTGATGCCTTTTCGACGGCGACGGCTTTTCTCAGGACAGCAGAAGCGTGCAGCTTGCTGAAGATGAAATGAATCAACATATAAGCCTGGGAGAGACTGTTATATACACCATAGCCACGCCCATTCTGGCGGGCCATGACGCAATGAGCGCGCGGGCGCCTCTCATTGGAAGCGGGTTCAGCCCCGCTCTCCCATAGGCTTAAGCAGTTCTCTCTGAGCGAACCAATGAGCTGCTAGCTAGCCTGCTCTAGGTCTGCCGCAGAGGAACTGCGTTGTGTATGGATACAAATTATGAAATAATTTTTGGCTTCAATATCTCAGCAAAGATGAATCTTTCCCGCAGCGTAAGCTAGCTTACGCAATACGAGAGAACCTCTCGTAAGAGAACGTCATGTTTCTATACAAAATGTTCGAGTTAGAGCGCATTGAATCAGTGCGATCAAAAGCGGAGCTAGTGTGCGAGTGAGCCATGTTATCAGATCCTCTCCGCAATTGCGGCGACAGTATTGTGTTGGAGACTTTGTCTAATACCACTGGGTATGTTAGACGAGGTCGAAGTATTCATAGGACAGTTAGGAGGCAACGTGGAGGCAGGGTGAGGAGTCGCAATGACAATGACAGTAGTCCGAGCTGTGCACACTCTGCGCGCGCGCGAGGCAGATCTGGCCGCGCTGCTCATCATCTCACTCATGATCTGTGCCTTGCCGTGGCGAGTGAGCGTTTGAACTAAACAGGTCTTGTCTACTTGTGTTTGTATGTCATATGAATAATATATATGTGCCCCATACATGGAATCAGAGTGCCTACTGTATTTAGTAAATGGAAAATCTCTACAGCAAAAGGCCAACCACTACATGCATTCGGTTTGTTTCTACCATTTATTAGTAATGATTTACACAGTTTGTTTACTACTTACTATATACCTGAGCATTCAGTATTGTGCAATATAGCATACAGAAGGTGATGGACATTTTTGGTGGAAAGAAGTGCTGCATTTTATCATTTAAACATGTGACTTTTCATGAAAATTCTATAATCCAAGATTGCCACCACCATATGACGTCATAATATGCAAATTAGATGGGAAAATGTAATCCCTACATAAACATTGGGTCATCCTTAATATTTCTCTAATTTACAGAAAGTCTCTATCTTTTATCACTTTTAAGATATAACCTTTTGAAATTAAGATGTCAAAATCGAACGCTTTAGGAAAAAACCTCCGGCGCCTAAAGGGTTAATACCAATACTTGCCATTGCCAGCACATTGTTATATTGTTTTGCTTCCTTCACAAAACTTTGATTTAGGAAAAGGTCCTTAATAGGATCTGGAGGCTGTGGTGGGATTGAGTCAGGCTTGAGATTTGTGGCGTTATATGCAGTGTTGGGAATAACGTAATCAAACGAATTACTGTTTCCCCCGTTACAACGCAGTTACCGTTACTGACAATAAAATGCGGCGTTACTATAGCCTAATTGAGCTCACTGAAGCGGTTTTCATTCAAGTACCGTATTTTCCGCACTATACGACGCACCGGATTATAAGGCGCACCTTCAATGAATGACCTATTTTAGAAAATTTTTCATATATAGGGCGCACCGGATTATAAGGCGCATAAGATACTGCAGTCAAACGTTTGACTGGGTTTGCGTTATGCATCCACTAGATGTCAACAAATGTCAACAAAACAGTCAGATAAAGTCAAACTTTATTAAGCGTTCTGACAACTCCGTTCACTCCCATGGTAACAATGTTCAAACGTTAAAGGAAAACTCCGGTCAATTTTAACATTGAGCTCAGTTTTTGTAAATTTGGAGTGCTGTCAGTACAGATAACAACGACAAAAACCGGTGTTGCCTACACCGTGTTATCCTCTTTTTAAAATTTGCACCCTGTTGACTTAAACGGGAAAAGTTTTAAACCTGCTTTTAGCCTCTTAACAACCTTAATGTGTCATTACATGTGCACAGCCATGTGAGTGAACACGGTGAATCTGACTGCAGTAAATGTGAAAGATATGAATAAAAATGATGTTTATTCAGCCAGCTCACATACCCGTATTTTCTTCCTGTTTTCGGTCGAAGTCCACAGTAGGCGATTGTCGAGTTCGCGCGCGCGATCATTGGTAACTAAGCAACAGTGGAGACTCAGACTGTCAGCTGTCAGCTGATGACGGTGCTGTGTGGTGTTCTGAGAATATCAGCTCAAATGGATAGTTCATCCGAATCAGATGTTGAACACACGGAGGAGGTTTGATCGCGCGGGCTGTAACGGTGGCTGCCCCAAATCAAATTTGGGTTTTTATTTATGTAAATTTAACTTAAGTTGTTCGGGCGCCAGACAAGTTCAACTTGTCAAGAAAACAAAACATAACATATGCTGGATAGCTCCAACCACTGTTACATACAAAAAAATAATAATAAACTGATACCCACAATTAAATTTGTAGAGTTTGTATTATTTTTTTCTCACATGACAAAACAAATGAAATAGTTTCAAGTTCACATTCAAGTAACGTTATTCACACAAAGAGAAATCACGAGAATCATTGGATCACAAGTGTCCATAAGTTCGCTATTTGTTTGAACTCAGTCTTTCATGTTCCACTTCATCACCAAAGAAAACGCAATAAACAAAACAAAGAAAATAAATAATAAACAAATACATGTGTATTTGGTGTATGCGCGTGCGTATACGGAGCGTGTATGTGTGTGTGTGTACGGAGCGTGTATGTGTGTGTCTGTGTGTGGTTATATAATAACCACGTGAAGCAGTCTGTGCAATGGCCGAGAATCCCTGGGCAGGAAAATGAGCTTTGAGTTTTTATGTGAGGTAAAAAGTTCGGAGGAGAGTTCGAAGGTTTTGACGTGAGGTTTAAAAGTGATGGGTAACAAGATCAGTACCTGAAGCAGGCGAATCAAACTGGATAGTGTTGCTCCAGTCCAGGCAACGCAACGAACCAGGAAGAGCGGTATTTCTCCGTCACTTTGGCCGTCACACTCAGCAGCGCATACACAGGATTTCCAGCGGATAACAGCAGCAACGTCCTTCAGGTAGCGTGAGAGTCCGACTTCAATAACCTGAGGCAGGCGAACCAAACTGGATAGTGTGGCTCCGAGTAACGCAACGAACAGGCAATAGCAGCAACTTTCTTCAGGTAACTTGGGTCCCACTTCAATCTCCTACACGTGTGTTCTCTTTTTTGTTCTCTCACTTCCGTTCTTTTTTTTTCTCTCTCTTTCTCACTTCCGTTTCTAGATTTCTTTTATCCTCCATTTCCCCATTGGTTTCCGCCCATAAGGAAATGTGGAAAAGCTGATATGGATCGTTTTTCTCCATATCGCCACAGGGCGCGCAAACTCGACAATCGACTACTGTGGACTTCGACCGAAAACAGGAAGTAAATACGGGTATGTGAGCTGGCTGAATAAAGAGATTATTCCTGCCTTCGTGAAAGCTCGGATCACAGTTGAGACTGATATCAGCCCAGGCATTTACGATCCATCGGCAGATAGTGGTGTAAGTCGCCCGGCGCTGTCTCCCCGTCTTGGTGAACGTGTGTTCACCATCCATATATAAGGCGCTCCGGATTATAAGGCGCACTGTCGTTTTTTGAGAAAATTAAAGGCTTTTAAGTGCGCCTTATAGTGCGGAAAATACGGTAGGCTCTCTCCGCCATTGGACCTGCAACGTTTTTTCTCTGTGTGTGTGTTTATGAGGCGCCGGACTGGACAAAAGCGAACCGAATAATATTTTACTATTTGTGAGAAGTAACTAGTAACTATAACTAATTACTTTTTTTAAGTAACATGCACAACACTGGTTATATGTAAGGTTAATCTTACCGGAGTTGCAGCAGAATCCTTTTCTCTCCTCTCTCCATACATAGGCACCACAATGTGAGCATGTAGGACATTCAAACAGTGAGGTCTGGCTCAGCATGTGCCTATAATCATCATGAAGTTCCTCTTGGAAGAAGTCTGTATCGTCACACAGAGCCAGAAAGACGCATCTTCTGATGGCACGTGGCATCTCTTGCTCTTCGTTCCTCTCTCAGAAGGTTGTGTCGTTGACAGTCATGCATCTGGCGATCCGCTCGTATCTTCGTCCAAGTACTCTGAGGGCTCGGGCGCTTCTGTCTGCGCAAGCGCCGGAAAGCCCCGGAACGTTGTCTGTTGATATATCGAAATCGTCTTCCATTGCGATTTCCTGTATATCTAAATATGTTTAGATCTTCACAGTGAAAGGTAAAACTTCCGAAATCTCTGTGTAAACAAGTAAACAATGAGTGACGTACACACGCGAGAGATCACTTCCGGGGCTTTCCGGCGCTTGCGCAGACCGAAGCGCCCGCGCCCTCAGAGTACTTGGACGTGACTGTGATTACAAGAGGTAAAAATTATATAAATACTGTTCGTTTTCTCACACAAACCGCTCGTTTCGTGTCTTAGGCCATCAATGTGTACTTACATTTACGAGTCATTAAATCATGTTTAATTTGGACTTCTCTGTGCATGCTCTTTGAGGTGGACCCCATAGACCTGCATTATATCACTGAAAGACAAGAACGGTTTGACCTAAAAATATCAAAATTGAAAATACTGTGGAAACAAAGACACCTACATCTTGGATGCCCTTGAGGTAAGCTAAAACATATCAAAAATTAATTTCAAAGTGAACTATCCCTTTAAAGGAAAAATTCCATGTGTAGTTGGGGTAAGTTGGTTCGTAATCATGCGAGAGTGTAATCAAATTTTATAAAACATTATCAAAGTTTTACTCTTGTGTTATTTTTGGCTGTCAGTCTGGAAATGATCTTGCCAAACTTGTTTTTGTAGTCTTTGTATGGAGAAACCTCAGATTCTGAAGAAAACTGTGTGGAAGAGGAGGTAGATACAGGTGGTACAGATGATGAGTGGCCATCACATTCCTTAAAGTCATGCAAAGAACAGACAGGGAATCCCACCTTTGTTACAGCATGTTCTAAAACCTCAACAGCGGTGCTACCCGCAACAGAGTCCCATGCCATGGCTATGTCCATTGCAAAACAACATGTTGAACAACCATCAACACATACCCAAGCCTCTACCAGCAGCCAACAAGAAACATCTCAATCAAATAGCCCCACCTCAAGGCGGTGGCAAAATGATTATGGAACTTACATTAACCTCATAAATGACTCATTAGATGAAGATGAAGACGAAAAACTGTACACAGCTATTATTGCCAGACGTAAGTGCATTATGATAAATTAAAGCAATAATTTTACTGAGCTTTTAATAACATCATCTGGAGGAGTGAGTTTTTTTTAAATCAAAGTCAGTTAGTTAACATGAAGTAGGAGCTTTAAGTAGGTGACTTTTTACAACAAATTTTTAAGATGGGATTTTGACATAATGTAACCAATGTAAAGAGCCTAAAAATTTAGCTTATGTCTTTAGCATATATTACTCATTGTTTAGAAGTTGTGATTTGAGTAAATGCATGTTGTATGTACTGCAACTATTGCGGTTCATGCACATTTGTTTACAGTTTTAATAATAGTTGTCTAATCAGATGAGTAGTTGGATTATTGCTGTCCATCTAATCATGTTCTGAAGGATTTGTTTCCTTGTCATTTTAGACGCCCCAAAGAAGATGTCTCCATAAGTGAAATCTTAAAAGAACTTGGTGAAAAGATCAAAAGCACAAGCATTTGCAAGTTCAATATAAATCGTGCAGCAGTGCTTGATGGAGCTATTCAAGGCTTTCGGAGAATGTCATACAACCCAAACAACAAAATGTGCATTAAGTTCTCTGATGACAAGGGAACAACCGAGGAGGCTGTGGACCTTGGTGGCCCCCGACGAGAATTTCTACGGCTTCTAATGGAAGCACTATCTCACTCTGAAATGTTTGAGGGACACTTAAACTTGGCCCTTGATTCCTTTGGTCTATATAATTGCATTGAGTCAGTTAAAATGATAGGAATAATACATTTGCTGAATTAATTTTATTTGTTTATTTTGGGCCACAGAATTATAACAAAGTGGTAGTTACAGCTGTGCGGGATGACAGATATTTTTTTGCTGGTCGATCCATTGTTGTCAGCCTGGTTCATGGAGGCTCACCACCATGTTTCCTCTCTGAAACTCTTTTCAGCTGCTTAGTTAAAGGACCAGAGATGACCAGACCAGTCATTGAGGACTTTGCAGACAACAAACTATATGAAAAACTGAAACGGGTTTGTGGGCACTTTTATTTTTTCTATTTGTGTAATGTACGATTTTTTTATGTTTGAAAAGTAAATATTATATATATAATTTTTGTTTTGTTTGTTTTTGGAACCAGATTTCTGAATCCAGAACAGTGGAGGAGCTTCAGACATCTACTGAGCCTTTGACCGATTACTTCTCATGCTGGCTGCCTAAGACCTCTTACAAGCGTGATGGACAAGAATCCGTTACTGGAGGATGTTCTGATGTTTCAAGTTGTTCTCCTTGTCCGTGGTCCCTTTGAAAGGTACATCTTGTCTCAGTGAATACTGTGCTCTCTTAGTCTAGTGGACAAATAGGTTTACATATGTTTTTGCAAGTTCATTATTTTAGCTACTCTTTTAGGTCTACCTCTGTAGTAGCGATTGTAATAAAAAGGCAATAATGGTTTAAGTGACTGTCATGAGAAGATGATGAAGACGAGGGTAGACAGGATCCAATACGAAGTGGTTTTAATAACAATAAACACAAGAACAGACATGGGGCCCTATTTTAACGATCTGAAACGCAAGTATCAAGCGCGACGCGCAAGTAACTTTGTGGGCGGGTCTTGGGCGCTGTTGCTATTTTACCGGCGGGATAAATGACTCTTGCGCCCGACGCAAGTTTAAAAGGGGTTGGTCTGAAATAGCTTCATTATTCATAGGTGTGGTTTGGGCGTAACGTGTACTAAACTAATCAGAGCATCATCCAACATACCCTTTAAGAGCAGGTGCGCATGTTGCATGGCGGATTGTTATTATTATGGCGGATTTACCAGGCGCGCGCCAGGAGCGGTTCACAGCCGAGGAGACCAACGTTCTTGACAGGGCAGTGAAAGAAAGAGAAGTGACGTTGTATGGGGATGGGAGAAACCCACCCAAATCAGCGTCAGTTAAACAGGCGTGGGAGGAAAAAAACTACATTTTTTACATCTTCATGGACACCACAATGATTTCCCTCATATTTGTTCATATTTTTTCTTGTTAAAATGTATGATTTGCAAAAATAAAAACTGCTGCATCTGTGTTGATGAGAGAATCAAAGTGTATGCGCGTTGTGCCACCGCTACATTATGCAAGATAGGGCCCAGGGGGTGTAACAGTGCGGTTAATTGTTTAAACAAGGGGTAAACAAGCAAACATCCCAACACTAAAGAATAAAAACAGAAACTAAATACACAGACAAAACTAACTAATCCTCCACCATAGCTTCTCATCATTTAGTGTCTATGGTGACTGATGTGGCGGGAAAATCAAACAAAGGACAGATGTGACTGACAAGTCAAGTCACCTTCATTTATAGCGCTTTTTACAACACATATTGCTTCAAAGCAGCTTTACATTGATGATAGGAAATTCATTTTTGCTTTAGAAGAAAAGCTTAAGTTTTTGATTTAATAATTTCTGTTGTAAAAACTGATTCGTTATTTAATTTAGTGCCACTTAAACAACACCACCCTCAACTCAAATAGAAACCCCCGATTTCTCTAGATTTAAACTGCATAGTGTGTCTGCTTCCTGAACAATGCCAAACTAAAAAAGTCCATGAAGGTGACACTTTCTGGAGATGAACGTAACGGGAACACTGTTTAATAATGGAGTGTTGGATTATATTCTCTGTCTCAATTTTGTATATTTAGGTTCAGAGATGGATTGAAAACCCTTGGAGTCCTCCAGCAGCATCCAGAAACTTTTCATGCTGCCCTCTGCTACACTCCAGGGAACCTGTCAGCAGACATCATGGATGGGCAGTTTGAAATCTGATGGTCAGAGACAGGAAGCAATAGGCGAGTGAATGAAAACCGAGTGGTCTCCTATTGGAGAGATTACTTCCAGGATGCTGAAGGTGGGCATATTTCGTGTTAAAAGCTTTAGAATACTGGGAAATACTTTATAATAAGTATACAGTGATATGGTACTTAATGTACAAATCATTAAACTATTAGTTTATAGTTAATTCATAGTTAATGTATTGTAGTCTCTACATTGTGAATTATTCATTCATTATCTCTGTAATTAACACTATTATTATTGGTTAATTAGCTTGTACCGAAGGTACTGTTAACTGTTTATCAGGAATAAATAGTGATCACTTTAGATTAGTTAGATTGGTCACGGAAAATGGATTCATATGCAGAGTTACTTAAAATGTTTAAAAACACATTACACACACACACACACACACACACACACACACACTTAGACTCAAACTCACACACTCAGACTCTCTCACTCACTCACACTGAAGCCCAATTTAGACTTCTGCGTTGAACTCCCACTGTAGCTATGTCGTAGGCTGTGTAGCTGACGTGCACCTCTCCAAAAATGTAACAACGCGTCAATTCTACGTGGACGCAAGCGCTGTGATTCGTCTGCTAGAACCCCTCCCTCGGGTTTCACATGCTCCCTCTGCATGTGTAATTGCGCATCAAAACGGACAACAACGCAGAAGTATAAATCAGCATTTAGACTCAAACTCACACAACCAGACTCACATACTCTCACACACTAAGACTCAGACTCAAACTAAAACTCACTCACACACACACACACACACACACACACACACACACACACACACACACACACACACACACACTCACACACACACTCACACTTAGACTCAAACTCACACTAAAACTCACACTCTCACTCACTCACACACACACACTCACACTTAGGCCCTGTCCCATTTCTCCCCCCTTAAAACTTCCACTTGGTTTTGAGTGCCCTCGAAAGTAAAGTCCCTTCAACGAGGGAAGTGGAGTTGAAGATCTTTCCCTATGAAATGGGACACCACTATATGCAAATTAGCGCGGCAATCCTCGATACGTCACGCGCAGCAAACCTCACTACGTCACGCGCCAGCGTCAAAGTGTCTACTTCTACTATTTTCATTCAGAAAATGCCGGTTCCAGCTGTTGTGTTGCCTGTTGTGTGGGCTGTTTTCGTTTAGATTGATGTATATAATTGAATAAGTCGTTCATCTATAATCAATTCTAAAGGTCAGTTCGTCCTGAAAGTATTCAAAATGATGTATATAATTTAATAAATCGTTCATCTATAATCAATTCTAAAGGTCAGTTCGTCCTGAAAGTATTCAAAATGATGTAAATATGTAATGTAGTAAATAATGTACTCAGAAAAATAATTAATAAAGTCCTTTGATTCAATTCCTTTATTAATTCAAGATAGACATTCATTTATGTACCAAAGAAGTACAGGTCCACCTTCTTTTTCATTTCTTTTATCATTTCATCATCCCTCCAGACTCTTTCAACTGTGAAGTCTTCCTCAGTGTCTGTTATAAAATCGCACCAACTCAGTCCAGTTACTGCCAATTGACCTTGAACCTGCCAGTGGTATTTATGATTCTGCTTCAGTTTTGCCTGACCATTCACCATTTTTACATGTCCTGCCTCAGAAATGCTAGAGATGTCTGGGCATTTAACTTCAGCAAGCCCAAAACACGGAATGGCACTAGGGTCATATACCCTTGCATCAGGGCTAGCCCCGAGGTGAGGAGCGTCGGGATGGATAACAAATCCACAGCGTGAGACATTTACATTGAAATGTTTTGAATATTGTTCCAGCACCTGTGGCTCGCGTTCAAGGCCCCTTTTCATGGCGGGAGTTTGGAGTACTCCCTTTAGTATCCGCCCTGCCAGGGTCTGACCAGAAGATGGCCCTTTCACATGGCTAACCTCATAGAACCTACTAGCTGTCACTCTAGGCTTGCGTAAGCTTGCCATAATGGGCACTCAGACTGCACTCACGTGTCTGCTCCTCTCTCTCAGCTGCCATCTCGTGTGTCACCGTCAAGCTGTCCAAATGGAGAAAGTGTTGAGAGTTTGGGTCAAAGTTTGGGAAAGTAGTGGGAAATGTTGACCCCTCTAAAGGCAGATTAGGGAATGTTGGTGCGTCTGGGTGTTGAACATAATTTCCGTGTTTGACCACAGGAGGACACTGGTAGGACAGGGGTGAACCTCGCGGCACAGGTCCGAACCTGGAGTCGACCATGGAGAGTTGAGACAAGCCACGCAGCACTGAGAATATTAGTGGTTGCGGCCTGAGACTTTTCAGTCGTTTCCAAAGAGACAAGACTTGCGGGTCAGGGAGGGATCCTGAAACATAAAATCAAAAACATTAAGTGTTAAATTATCCACACATCTCTTGCAGCTTGTTTAGGTTTTCAATTCTGATGGCAAGAGTCTTTCAGGGGAATTGCTCACTGCAGTGTTATATTTGCTACATAATCTATGTGTATAAAAGTGGAAAGATATAATTATATATTATACGGCAGCCAACAGTATGATATTAGTTACAGTAGTAACATTACCTGTGTATGCTTGATAATAGAGTGTTGTTTTGTGTACACTCCTGGTGGATGGCTTTGGTCTCCTAACAACCAAGTCCTGAACCGGCTCTGCATGGATTCCCTGGGAATGATATTAACAAGTAGCCATGATTGTAATAGTGTCTTGCTTGTAATGGTGTAAACACACTGCTCGCGGTAGCCACGCGGAGTGGCACCGCTTCCAATTCACTCCCATGTTAACCAATGTAGCCAGACGTACAGCTG
The DNA here is from genome assembly GCF_029890125.1 of Rhinichthys klamathensis goyatoka. Taxonomy (NCBI): domain Eukaryota; kingdom Metazoa; phylum Chordata; class Actinopteri; order Cypriniformes; family Leuciscidae; genus Rhinichthys; species Rhinichthys klamathensis. The sequence continues at coordinate 11,660,033 of NW_026606564.1, read as the reverse complement.
CACAGCCCCATGCGCTGCACCGCATTGAATTTGCGCCATTTCCTCTCCGCTGCCCTGAGTTCGGTCGTGAACACCGGACCGAACTCAGGGCAGCGGAGAGGAAATGGCGCAAATCAAAAGACACATCTGACCTCAGTAGGTATCAATCTCTGCTCTCTGCCTTCTCTGTTGATGTTCATGCCGCAAAATCTTCATATTTCCACAACAAGATCAACAGTGCCTCTAACACACGATCACTGTTCAAGACATTCAACTCTCTCCTCTGTTCACCTCCACCACCACCCACCTCCTCGCTAACTGCTGATGATTTTGCTAACTTCTTCACTAACAAAACTACAACTATCAGCAGTCAGTTCTCAGATTCACACACACAGGAACCCAGACTAACCTCTCCCACAGCCAATAACCTTCTCTCCTCCTTCACTCCACTAACCGAGGAAGAAGTATCTAAACTTCTCCTCTCCAGTCATCCTACCACCTGCCCTCTAGACCCCATCCCCTCACACCTTCTACAAGCCATCTCTCCCACACTTCTACCAGCTCTCACACACATTATCAACTCATCCCTCCACACTGGCATTTTCCCTACAGCATTTAAGCAGGCTCGGGTAACTCCTCTGCTTAAAAAACCAACATTAAACACATCACTTCTAGAGAACTACAGACCTGTCTCTCTCCTACCATTCATTGCGAAAACACTTGAACGAGTTGCTTTTAACCAAGTATCATCCTTCCTGTCTCTGAACAACCAGCTGGATGTCAACCAATCTGGCTTCAAGAAAGGACATTCAACTGAGACTGCATTGCTGTCAGTCACGGAAGCCCTGCGGATCGCAAAAGCTGCTTCCAAATCATCAGTTCTCATTCTACTGGACCTGTCTGCTGCCTTCGACACTGTGAATCATCAGATCCTTCTGTCCACCCTCTCATCACTGGGCATCACTGGAACCTCCCTCAACTGGTTTGAGTCCTATCTCACAGGTAGGTCCTTCAAGGTCACATGGAGAGGTGAGGTATCCAAAGCACATCAACTGACCACAGGGGTTCCTCAGGGTTCAGTTCTCGGACCGCTCCTCTTCTCCATTTACACCACATCACTGGGACCCATCATACAGGCACATGGTTTCTCTTACCATTGCTATGCTGATGACACCCAGCTCTACCTCTCATTTCAACCAGATGATCCCACAGTAGCCACACGAATCTCAAGCTGTCTGGCGGACATCTCGGCATGAATGAAGGAACATCACCTGCAGCTCAACCTGGCAAAGACTGAGCTTCTCATCCTCCCTGGCAATCAGTCTCTACAGCACGACCTCACTATCCAGCTAGATTCATCCTCAATCACCCCATCAAGGTCGGTCAGAAATCTTGGAGTAATCTTTGATGATCAGCTGACCTTCACAGACCACATTACAAAGACAGCTCGATCATGCAGGTTTGCTATGCACAACATCAGAAAGATCAGGCCTTTCCTAACTGATCATGCAACACAACTTCTCGTCCAGGCCCTGGTCATTTCTAGGCTTGATTACTGCAATGCTCTTCTGGCTGGACTTCCATCATGTGCAACTAAACCTCTACAAATGATCCAGAATGCTGCAGCTCGTCTTGTCTTCAACGAGCCCAAAAGGGCCCACGTCACTCCTCTGTTCATCTCTCTGCACTGGCTACCACTCGCTGCTCGCATCAAGTTCAAGGCTTTGACGCTTGCTTACAGATTGACCACAGGTTCAGCTCCCTCCTACTTCCACTCACTACTACAAGTCTACATCCCTACCAGAAGCCTGCGATCGGTCAATGAGCGACGGCTCGTGGTACCATCACAGCGGGGCACAAAATCACTCTCCAGAACATTCTCATTTACGGTGGAATGATCTCCCCACCGTCATCCGGAATGCAGAATCCCTGACAGAATTCAAAAGACAACTGAAAACTCATCTCTTCCGGGAGCACTTAACATAAAAAAAAAATAAAAAAAAATAATCCTTTCCTCTAAATCCTCGCTTGCCTGGCTTATGCTACTCCGAGCTATGTCTGAACTTTGTATTTTGAGCACTTCTTGCGTTGTTTTTGCCTCTTCACGATGACTCGCTTGGTTTAGTCCTCAGTTGTAAGTCGCTTTGGATAAAAGCGTCTGCTAAATGACTAAATGTAAATGTAAATGAATAAACTTCCAGTCTATTTTTCAGCCACAGCGTGCACCCAGTGTGTCCCAGTTGTAACGTTTGGGACACACTGCTAGCGGAGCGAAGGGTGACACGCGGGGCAGCTCACGCTGCAGCTGAAAAATAGACTGGAAGTCTATTCAATGCGGTGCAGCTCCGCGCGGCTACAATGTTACCTTTGTCCTTGGTCGATGCCATGTTTGCAGAGAGCTTGTGCAGGCCACAGGTGGTGGAACAGCTCTCACCTGCAGAACAAGAGATAGAAGAGCAAAACAGGATTGAGGATGTGCTAGGGCTGCTCGATTATGGAAAAAATCATAATCAAGATTATTTTGGTCAGTATTAAAATCACGATTATTTGACTTTGGGAACATGTTGCATTTATTAAAAAGACACCTTTCAGCAATTCTTAAAAAAAAATCTAAATTTGTCCATTTATTGTGCTTTTTGACATATTAAACAGAACTGCAAAGTCACAAGTGGTAAAAAAGGTGACATGTTTACGAAGTAATTTGTTGTAGGGGCATTATTTACCTTTATAAAGGACAATTTTTTAAACCTTACTAAATATGTTTTATCTTTCATGTCAAATTCTTACATTTGATCAAATTCAGTTTTAAATAAACAGGGCTGTTATCAATCAAATTAATTAATTTACACTGCAAAATTACAACTGTAATAATTTTATGAGATTAATGTTTAAACAATCAATAAAACAAAGTACTATTTAGGTGATCGTTGTGAGCCAAAATCGAAATTAAATTAATTGCACAGCCCTTGTTAACAATCAATGGCAGTGTCACTCCAATCAACCTGCCCATGTAAACATCATCCCAGACCACAGCTCTCACCTGCAACATGCTGTAATGGGCACTCTGGAACAACAAGGCCACTAGATGGTTGCACAGAACCTTGCCTGCTGTACAGCTGCATGAGGTTTCTTGAAGTTCGGCTGCATCAGCTTGGAAGAAAATCTACATTAAAGACACAACACAACACAACACACTGGTGGACAAAATTATAATTAATGCATGTATACTGTGTATTGTTCATTCTAGCAAAAGGGACACTCGTATGCTGACGTTATCTAGTTGACACTGACACTGAGAGGCTAACGTTCTTCCTTTCAGAATACAAATGAAATGGGTGAATTGACTCAGCCTCATGAATAATCTTACTTTATTTGGGTTTAACCATACGAACATCTGAGCTGACGCCAAACTGACATTAGCATAAACTAACCTACCTAGCTAATGTTATCTATGGCTAATGTTATGTTAGCAAAAAAAAAAAAAATGTTATGTTATGTTAGCTAGCGTTAGCTAGCTAGTAGCCACTCACCTTCATAGTCGTAGATGAAGTTCTCGAAAAATAAACTGTATCCCTTGTCCACTTTGGAGCGGGCTGTGATGGAATGTTGTTCAGTTAGTCGATGTACGTCAGAAAAAGTTATTTTGGGTAAATTTACCAGGATGCAGTATAAGTAAATGGGTCGTCCATCATGGATTCGCCAGAGTGATTCACCGGAAGTGACTACGTATCAGCGTGATAATCCCCTATAGGTATCCTGGGTAATTTCATCTTCCACTTCGTTTTAAGCCTGCATCGGACCGCACTATGTTTTGAGGGTTGATTTTAAGGGGAGAATAGCAATCCCCCTTGCTCTTTGGAGTATTGGGACACCCTACCCCTACACGGGAACGCGCAAAAACAAGGGTTAGGGCAGAAATCTAGGGTAAGGTATTGGGACGCAGCCTTAGACTCAAACTCACGCTCTCACTCACTCTCACACACACACACACACACACACACACCCACACACACACACACACACACACACCTTGGATTAGGTGTCTTGCTTATGGACACCTCAACACTTGGTCAGGTGGAACCGGGGATTGAACCCACAACCTTCCGGTTTGTAGACAACCTAGTAATAAAGTTCTTACAAATAAATTTCAAAGTAATATTTTATTCATAGTTAATGTAGTCTCTAGTGAGAGAGAGTGTGTGTGTGAGTTTGTGTAAGTGTGTGAGAGTGTGTTTGTGTGTGTGTGTGTGTGTGTGTGTGTGTGTGTGTGTGAGTGAGTGAGTGAATGAATGAGTGTGTGTGTGTGTGTGTGTGAGTGAGAGACCTAACCCCAGCTGCTCCCGATGAGCTGGGTGGCCTTGCATGGCTGACACTGCCGTCGGTGTATGAATGAGTGAGTGAATGAATGGGTGAATGTGAGGCAAAAGACATGCTCTTTTTCCTCACACAAAAGACATGCAAGAGACATGCTCATCACATTATTTGCTTACCACAAAGTGCTGTGCTGTCTCTGCCTTCTCTTCTTTCCTCTTCCTCTTGAACTTCTGGAGGCCGCTGCAGATGTTTCAGCCACGCAGGGACACTTTGCCTGTTGTCCAGAGGCCTCTGGTGCCCAGTCATCATCTGAAGTTTCATCACTGTTGAATTACACAAAAAGGATTAGAAACACACCTAACACAACTGATTATCTTAGACAGAGAAAATGACCCATTTTATTGCATTATCTCCTCTGGCGAGTCTTCGTCTTGCGTTCTACATACATAATAGCAGTGTTGTATAAAGTACTAAAAAGCAATACTTGAGTAAAAGTATCGTACTAGAAAAATACTTTGATAGAAGTGAAAGTTACCTTTTAGAATATTACTTAACCCTCTAGGCGCCACGTCGAGTTTACTCGACAAGATGCGGGACTGAATAAAACGGCCGATTTTGTCAAATTGGGTGTCAAATTTCGTTCGACCTCCCCTCCACTGGATGGCAGACATGTCATACTTCATCCCCGAATCAAAAAACGTCATGCTTCTATACAAAATGTTCGAGTTAGAGCGCATTGAATCAGTGCGATCAAAAGCGGAGCTAGTGTGCGAGTGAGCCATTTTATCAGATCCTCTCCGCAATCGCGGCGACAGTATTGTGGTGGAGACTTTGTCTAATACCACTGGGTATGTTAGACGAGGTCGAAGTATTCATAGGACAGTTAGGAGGCAACGTGGAGGCAGGGTGAGGAGTCGCAATGACAATGACAGTAGTCCGAGCTGTGCACACTCGGCGCGCGCGCGAGGCAGATCTGGCCGCGCTGCTCATCATCTCACTCATGATCTGTGCCTTGCCGTGGCGAGTGAGCGTTTGAACTAAACAGGTCTTGTCTACTTGCGTTTGTATGTCATATGAATAATATATATGTGCCCCATACATGGAATCAGAGTGCCTACTGTATTTAGTAAATGGAAAATCTCTACAGCAAAAGGCCAACCACTACATGCATTCGGTTTGTTTCTACCATTTATTAGTAATGATTTACACAGTTTGTTTACTACTTACTATATACCTGAGCATTCAGTATTGTGCAATATAGCATACAGAAGGTGATGGACATTTTGGGGGGAAAGAAGTGCTGCATTTTATCATTTAAACATGTGACTTTTCATGAAAATTCTATAATCCAAGATTGCCGCCACCATATGACGTCATATGCAAATTAGATGGGAAAATGTAATCCCTACATAAACTTTGGGTCATCCTTAATATTTCTCTAATTTACAGAAAGTCTCTATCTTTTATCACTTTTAAGATATAGCCTTTTGAAATTAAGATGTCAAAATCAAACGTTTTAGGAAAAAACCTCTGGCGCCTAAAGGGTTAATAAAAAAAAAAAAAAGAGAAAATTCATGAAAGATCTGTCCTGCAATCATACTCCAAATCAGAAAAAAGCTTATATTCTTCACCATGAGGTGCAGCAGGTGTAGACAGTGCCGCAGCGTCAACCGATGTCTGTCGTGGCTGCAGATATTGTCTCATTGCATCTGGACACGATTCAAAAGTAAATTTATTTGGAAAAAGTTGCGAGATACTGCATTGTGTATTTAAACATCTAGCAAGGAACTGTGCGTGGTGAGATCAACAGCTGTAACACAGCATGTTGTTGCTGTTAGCTCATAGCTTACCGCAAAAAGTTCCTTTGGTAAATTGATATTATAATAATTATAATAATAATAATAATGCATTTTATTTACTGTTAAGCTGTAAAAAGTTGTTGGTCATCTTCTTTATTATTTATTATGTAGGGGGGCTCTCCCTTGGGGGATCTGGGGGTATGAACCCTCGGGATTTTTTTTTTTTTTTGAAAAATAAACCCATTAAATGGCACTTTCTGGAGAGTTTGTGCAAAGAAATGGAGAAATTGAGTCTTACATGATATGTGAAAAACTGCAAGATTAAAAGCATATAGCCTACTTTGCATTGTTGTAGTATCAACAGGTATTAGAACATTTAGCATTTACTTTACTGTTAATCAGTCATCACTTGATTACACATCGTATATTACCTTGTTATGATATAGTGACCCATACAATGTGAAAATTTTGGGCTTTTTAATGTTAAATTCATCAATCTGGTGCACTTTGAGAGTTCAAAATTAAAAGCTCCAACCCATATTCAGTGTTCAAATTAAACAAAGAAAAATTCAAACCTCTTTTAGTTAGTGTCTGTCTACATTACATAATAATAGTTATAATATTAATCCCATGATAGTAATACCCATATATTGTAAAACAATGCACTGAAAAATAAAGGACACTTTCATAAGTTTTGTACTAATTTCTATACTAATAGAAAGAGTATTTTTCTATACTTCACATTAAAGATGTGATTGGGCCAGCCCAGTGTCAATCAAGAAAACAACCAATGGGCCGCTGATCTACGCGTTTCATGCGGTGTCAGAAAAAAAGCTAACGCTGACTTTTTTTTTTACCAATGCATTACACCAGCACTAACCCAGCGCCGCCGATTAAGCAAAACAAAACAAAACGAATGGGCTATTTCTATTTTAGCCCCCGGCCTCTTTTTTGCTTTATCCATCTTTTTCGACGACAACTCACTACTCGTGCCTGTTCGCTCAGCGCTCGCGATATTATTGGAGGGGGGTCCCCTGTCAAAATTCTATGATGAAATCTTATGAGGGCGCCTACTCTCCGCTACACATACCGGCGGTATACCCACTTTTTGCGCCACTGGCAGGCTTATGTGCCGGCCCGGGGCTGAGCCCCGGAGAGCCCCGGCCCAATTTAACCACTGGCTGTGAGCTTGATGATATAGTCTACATACCTCTGCTTTGGCCCCGTTTTTCTTCCTCCTCCTTCCTTCGTTTTCGGAAAGCCGATCCCGATGGCTTGGGTGTTTTTTTTCATAATAAAAGATTATATAATATATGATAATTTATAGCCTACAACCGCCAAGGGGCGTTTAAAGCGCATTTAAAGTGCTAAAACCAGCTGTCAGATGTTTTCGCGCCACTCCCGGTTGCTGAGCAACGCGCGTAAGTTTGACAACTGCCTGTCAGAGTGACTCAGTCGTTTTTTAAGATTGTATAATCTAGTAAAAGAAATGGACAAATACAAGCAGTGTGTGGACAGTGCACAGTAAAAGTGTACAGCGTGTGCGCAGCTTTCATAATACGATACATATATTTAATTAACTTTTTTTATTTATTTATTCTGCAATTTTGCGCCCCGTCCAGCAGATGGCGCCCCAGGCGGCCGCCTGTGTCGCCTGTCGGCAAAGCCGGCCCTGGGTGCGATCTCCGGGAACCAAACCAGTCAGGCAGACATACACATGCGAGCTGAGGGCTCGTCCAGTCTAATCCAGGACAGCGTGTGCGCCGGCGATAACTAAGCGTTTCCGTATTGAAATGTAAACGCCCGTACAGGCCATGCTCGAATCAGCTTCACCCAAACCTTTGACTGTACACAAACAAGGATGTCGCTACAATACAAGTGGATACTAAGGTAAAACACAATCATGACTTTCACCTACCAGAAGAGGGACAACCTCAACCCAGTGCCAGCCGCAGGAATTCGTACGCTGCCCTGAAAAAAGGGTAACGTTAGCTACAGTATGCCATTAGCAACCCAACTAACAGCACCCAACATACCTGGATTACGTCTGAATGACGACACGGGAAGGGGTGGTGACTCGTGACACAATACACTCCAGCCAGCCAGTTTATATACACGCTACTGCACCCCACTGATAGGACGAAATTCAACGAGTAGACTAACCAACCACATGAAGGCAGGAAAAATATTTATTGGACCTGCCACACGTACATTCACATTTTATAACATTAGCCCAACATTATCCTATAACCACTGAGTTTTGAGTTAATTAACATATAAGGAAATCTCAAGTTTGACAAAACGTATGATGATTTTGAAGACGTGAATAGCCCTTAACACTTTCTTTCTTACCTGCCACTGATTAACGTAGCAGTTTTCAAAAAATATTTCTCAATCTAACATTAGCCTACCTGAGGAAATATTCGGCCCGGCAGCTATGCTATACCATAAACAGTTAAGCGTGTTTCAGTATTATGGACATGTCTTTGAGAGTTCTCGGTTGAATTAAATCCAGGGGAAAATCAGCGGTGTAACGTTAACGTTAAAGTTGACGTTAGTTAAACACAGTGGTGGACAGTAACGAAGTAAATGTAATTCGTTACTGTACTTAAGAAGCTTTTTTGTGTATCTGTACTTTACTCAAGTATTTAAATTTTGGGAGACTTTTACTTTAACTCCACTACATTGCAAAGTCAGATATCTTACTTTTTACTCTACTACATTTTCAAAATCAGTCGTTCCTTTTTATTTATGAGTGGATAAAAAAGTAACTGGTCAAACGAGCCACCAATCACAGTACAGCACGCGCGCTTTGTTTTGAACTTGCCTTGGCGGTATCTACTGAGCGCGAACCAGAGCCGTTAAATATGAGAGATGCGAACATAGATGGTTGTGACAGTGATCTCGCCGCCGCGCGGTCACGTTATTCGTGTAGCTCTCAATAGTTCCAAACAAATCGTGTTGACAATGATTTTAAGCGGGACAGAGAGCAGCAGCTATTATCGGTAAGTATTGACGCATAATGTACATTGCTTACGTTGCCACTAAAATGACTTGCATATAATAGCTTTTTTTTCTGGGGAGTAGCCTAGCAGAAACACTGCATTAATACGTTTTTGTGTTTAATTTTGGAGGGAAATTGGCTGCTCCCATAACATAGAATATAGAATATAGAATATATATATATATATATATGTAGCCTATATATATGTGTGTGTGTGTGTGTGTGTGTGTGTGTGTGTGCGCGCGCGTCTGTGAATATATGTGTGTATATATATATTTAATGGCGTTGTGCAGGTTTATGTGAATGTATCATAACATTAAGATGTTAATAATTATGACCATAGGCGCTGGAGAAAAATATAGGCCTACAGTAAATACTGTAAATGTTTTATACCTTATAGGAACAGTCCCCTTCCCTCCAAAATTAAACACAAAAAATTAATTTAATTCATATATATATATATATATATGACTAATTAATGTAATTTCATTAATAGATTGGTGTGCCAAGAGTGACATTAGTCTTCACTTAGACTGAGTTAAGCAAGAGTCTTGTGACAAATTATAATAGGACATTATAGCCATAAAAAAATCAAAGTACTTGGATACTTAAGTACATTTGAAGGCAAATACTTTTGTACTTTTACTCAAGTGAATGTTTAAAGGCAGCACTTCTACTTTTACTTGAGTAATATTTTACCTTGAGTATCTTTACTTTTACTCAAGTACATGGTATGTGTACTTCGTCCACCACTGGTTAAACATGTGCGCCATGTCAGCTAATTAGCAACGTTAACAAGCAGACGTTAGCCTGGCCATCACGTTAGCCAGATATCTGATACGGTTTATGATAACTAATGTTGAATCACATTGACATTGTGGCTTTACTGAATAACTATTAATTTAACCTACCTCGATGTGCTTCTTCAGGTTGGACGGGGAGTTTTTGAATGGCAAAATTTCAGTGACTTTCGGTAGGCATAAGAGGCACTTCATCCGGTAGGAAGAATCTTTCATTCCAATGTACAGAAACATTTCTTGCAAATACGGCCACGGGTATATAACATTATATTCACCACTACCCTGTTCACAGAGTTTCACCACTATCGTCGGGGTGGTTGGTCGTCTACGATAACGGGAGGTCCTCCAGTAGGTGCTTCCATGGCGGTTTCAGTTGTGCTTCCTCCTCCTTTGGCAACAAACAAGCATTACGCTGAAATAGAGAGTGCGGAGCATGCGTAATGCAATCTAGGAGCAGTGATTTGCCAAACCTCCCTTATTGCAGTTGCATAGATTTCTTCTGATTTTATTTTGTAGTAACGAAGATGCTTAGTGGAAATATGTCGGAGTAAAAGTATACATTTTGTAAGGACTGGGCGAGGGTGAATCTGAAAGGACTAAATACATCCTGCTAAAGACCCAAAAAGCCTGGAATGTAAATTTACACCCACACACACACCCACACACACACACACATCCCCCACAAGTGAAGCCTGCTCAGGACAGAGCGTGGTTTCCAGCTACGAGACACTTTTATGACTGATTTGGAATTTGATGTTCAAGAGAAGGAAACTTCTCTTTTAAAAAAAAAGACATTTAACCAGATATATTAGATGTGTTTTTATGTGTGTCCATTTGCCCATGCCACATTGAATGTTCACAGAACTGTGGCTCTCTCTGAATTCTAACCAAGGAGGAGAAATGAATCCTGTATTCATATATATATATATATATATATATATATATATATATTATTATATATCCACTTGAGGATTGCATGAACAATGTATCTGAGTTCCCTATTTCATGAATTGCCTTTCTGTGGTTTGGTCTATGTTTCTCGACAACTCTAATGGGATAACGTTTCAAACTTTGCCAACTAAGGTTTAACCAAATCCATTTGTGGCAAGTTTGGTCTCGATAAACTCCAATCTTCGTTCCCCATTTGTTAATTGACATTACATGTTGCTAAACTTTGTGACACATTAGTATTATAAGAATTGTGAAGATTCTTCTCTTAAACAACCGACGAAATTAGGGTTTCAAATGTCTCTCTCTGGAGACAAAGAGCAATAAAACCCAAAGTCCCGCCTGTAAACTTCCAACCCTCTAATTGGCCAAGCCAACAGGAAGAGGCTGGATTTCTCCAAAAGTGATAAATGACGCTTCTCCCCTACATTCTCTCTCTTCCTCCCTTGTCCTCGTGTTATAATGTAACGTCTCGCCTCCGGGCGAGCTCTTCGCCTTTCTTTTATTTGTTTCTAGTTTAGTTTGTGTTTTTCAGTTGTAGATAAGTCTCTGTGTTTAATTCCAATCGACGATTGAAAAGAAAACCCCGTGACATATCTCTTCAGCAAATCCATCTACAAGGGACCTTTAAACGAGCGCGCGCTCGCTTTGAAGGAGAAACACGCGCACGTGACCGCGTGACGCGCCGGACCGAGCGACGCACGCGCTTCTTCACCAACCATGCAAAGATGTAACGTTAACTCCGCGTGATTTCCCCGTAGAGATCTTTATTTCTTTTCTTTGTTATTCAAAGTTTTGTTTTCCGTAGTCGACTCAGTTCACTTCCACGAAGTGAAACGAACTTAGCCGAACTATCTTCCTTTGGTAATGTTACCCAAAGACTCCGTTCAACACGCGCGCCAAGCAGCACCACGTGACGCTTCTTAAAGGACTCCGCTCACGCACGCGGCCAGACAAGGCCGCGCAGGAATGCCGGACACAGAGAGACCAAAACTTGTGCAAGTATCTCTTTTGAAGCTTCTCAGAAGCATTAAGATTATGTGTTTCGTGTTGTTACAGAAAGGTGAAAGTCTAGGGAAAAATCATACCCATGCTGTCTCTCTCTCTCTCTCTCTCTCTTACTCGCTCACGCGTGTAAGTTATCCATTGTCCAAACTTTACGCATTTCTCGTTCATTGATGTCTTATTGTATTGTTCATTGTTGTCTATGTGTCTGTAAATACATATATATCCCGTGTAACCGTAGTAAATACATAAGTAGTCATGCCTCTATTAAATAAAATATATATTCATTTGATTGATGTACTCTCTCTTTGCTCAGTTTCAAGTCCCTTAAGTGCCAAAAGATCTTATGCTACAAGCTTACTAAAATTAAATATACCTTAAAAAGTATGTGTTTATAGGGCGGGAAAACCAATTCTTCTGGCCAGAGAATTGCGTTTCCTGAAATCCTATAAAGTAAGATGATATTGTGGATCCCACAAATATTATCCTGACAATTGAGCTAATTCATTTTACCTGTTTGTGAAACATGGTCCGTGTAATTAACTGCAATCAACTTGTGGTTAATTACAGGGATTCACATGCACGCATGCAGGTAGAATGACAGATCCTCTCTTATCGGGAGATTTATTAACATGTAAGACTGGTCTAATCCAAACATGCATGAATAATTATTAATTACCAATTATTAATTATGATATGCAAATTCCCCGCGGATTAGATCCACCCTGAATCCTTACAATTTTATCTAGGAAATGTAGTGGAGTAAAAGAGAAAGTTGACAAATTTAAATAGTGACGTTTTTAAATTTCTACTTAAGTACAGTAACAAAGTATTTGTACTCCGTTGCATTACAACACTGCATAACAGTAGCATACATAGCTAAGTAACAAAGTAATATGCTCAATGTTGTACAGGGTTTCTTCTAATTCAGCACTTGATGTCACGGTTGGCGTATGATGTCAAGTGGGTATACCGCCGGTATGTGTAGCGGAGAGTAGGCGCCCTCATAAGAATGGACATTCAAGAAAAGAATCTCAACGATACTGCTCGCGCTGTCCAGGCTTTAGTGGCTCAGGTGTCCGGGCTCACCCTACAGACTCAACATCTTTGTGTTCCCACCGCGCCACCCCCACCGCCGATTCCTCCACCACCACCAGCGGACCCATCCCAGTCAGAGCCTCGTCTACCGGTCCCCGAGTCGTACTCAGGTGAAGAGAACTTTTGTCGAGCATTTTTAACCAGATGTTCTATGCATTTCTCTCTCCACCCCAGAACATTTCATGAAGAACAGACCAAGGTGGCATTCGTGCTTACGCTCCTGACTGGGAAAGCGGCGATGTGGGAGAACCAAGACGAATGCTGTTCCTCGTTCCAAAGGCTCTCCGAAGAGATGCGGCGGGTCTTTGATCGGGCCGCGACAGGGAGAGAGGCTGCTAGGGTGCTGGCGGAATTAAGTCAAGGAGAGAGGTCCGTATCTGACTTTTCAATTGAATTTCGTACCCTGGCAGCCGAGAGCCGATGGAACGAGGAGGCGCAGTGGGACATGTTCCTTCATGGGCTGGCTGACCGCGTCCAGAAAGAAATCTACGCCCTGGACCTGCCCACCGGACTCAATGACCTCATCGCGCTGGCTCTGAGAGTGGACGCACGGCTGTCTCGAGTCAACAAACGTTTTCAACCTGACCGCTCTTCTGGAGGGATCGAGGGGCAGCGTTCAGGATGAAGGGGCGGTCAGTCCCGTCTACGATCACGAGCCCATGCAGGTGGGTCGAGCCCGGCTTTCCCGGGAGGAGAAGGAGAGGCGGAGATCCCTGGGACTTTGTCTATAGTGTGGTGGAGCTGGACATTTCGCTTACAATTGTCCGTTAAAAGGCCCAGCCCGGCAGTAAGTATGAGGCGACTGTCAGGTGGGATCTCTGCCGAGAAGACCTCATCTACATCTACCTCCCTTCCGGTAAGGCTCTGATGGTCAACTCACCTCCATGATTGTCGGGCACTACTGGACTCAGGGGCGGAGGGTAATTTCATGGACCATTCACACTAAGATTTCAAATTCCCCTCAAACCCCTGTCTCACCAGATCGATGTTCACGCCCTCAATGGTCAAAGACTCCCCACCATTTCACGGATCATCGAAGACATCACCCTCATCACATCTGGCAATCATTCTGAAACCATCTCCTTTTACATTCTGGACACTCCGCTTGCACCCATTGTTCTTGGTCACCCATGGCTCACTCGTCACAACCCCAAAATAGACTGGCAACTCAAATCGGTGGCAGGGTGGAGCAGTTTTTGCCATAAGTCCTGTCTTGTGCCTGCCTGGCAACTCAAATCGGTGGCAGGGTGGAGCAGTTTTTGTCATAAGTCCTGTCTTGTGCCTGCCTGTCCATCTGTTTCTGTTCATGTGTTACAGGAGAAGGCAGTGGATTTATCTAACATGCCCACGGAGTATCGGGATCTGAAGGAGGTGTTCAGTAAGTCTCGGGCTGATTCTCTTCCTCCGCATCGTCCCTATGACTGTGCTATATAGACTTACTGCCAGGTACGTCTCCGCCTAAGGGCAAGTCATATTCACTCTCTGTCCCAGAGAGAGAGGTCATGGAGAAATACATTTCTGATTCTCTAGCAACGGGATTCATCCGGCCTTCTTCTCCAGCGGGGGCGGGGTTCTTTTTTGTGGGGAAGAAAGATGGATCGTTGCGACCTTGTATTGATTACCGGGGGTTGAACAACATCACGGTAAAGAATACTTATCCTTTGCCGTTGATGTCTTCAGCTTTCGAGAGGTTGCAAGGAGCATCTATCTTCACGAAATTGGATTTAAGGAATGCTTATCATTTGGTCCGCATCAGGGAGGGGGATGAGTGAAAGACCGCTATTAACACCCCTAGGGGGCACTTTGAATATTTGGTTATGCCGTTCGGCCTTTCCAACTCCCCAGCGGTCTTCCAAGCACTTGTCAATTTCAGCCGACTAGCCGCACCTCTGACCGCCTTGACCTCCCCAGAACGACGTTCAGGTGGTCAGACGCAGCAGAAGCTGCGTTTGCCAAACTGAAGGGATGCTTTGTTTCAGCCCCCATCCTGATAACCCCTGATCCATCACGTCAGTTCGTGGTGGAGGTCGATGCGTCAGAGGTGGGGGTAGGGGCAGTGTTATCCCAGTGCTCTCCTTCAGGCGACAAGATGCACCCTTGCGCGTTTTTTTCTCATCGTTTATCCCCTGCCGAAATCAATTATGACATTGGCAACAGAGAGTTGTTGGCGGTCAAGCTAGCATTGGAGGAGTGGCACCACTGGTTAGAAGGGTCGGGGGTACCTTTTATCGTCTGGACCGACCACAAGAATTTGGAATACATTCGTAGTGCTAAAAGACTTAATTCCAGGCAGGCTCGGTGGGCTCTTTTTTTCGGACGTTTTGACTTTACTCTCTCGTACCACCCGGGTTCTAAAAACATCAAACCCGATTCTTTATCGCGCATTTTTGACCGTTCCGATCGCCCGTCTACTCCCGAGTGCATTTTACCAGAGACCCTATTCATCTCTACACTCACATGGGAGGTCGAATCGAAGGTCAAGAAGGCCTTAGAAGGGGTAACGCCTCCGACTCGTTGCCCACCGAACCGTTTGTTTGTGCCGGAGAGTTTACGGTCCAGCGTTATTCAGTGGGGACACTGTTCCAATGTGGCAACGATTCTGGTGGCCTCTCATGGCTCGTAATGTTCACAATTTTGTATTGGACTGCTCAGTTTGTGCCACGGGTAAGACTTCCAATCAACCTCCAGATGGGTTACTCCAACCGCTGCCGGTGCCTTCGAGACCCTGGTCCCATATCGCGCTAGATTTTATCACCGCCCTCCCATCCTCCCAGGGTCACACGATAGATTTGACCGTGGTGGACCGGTTCTCGAAGGCGGCCCATTTCATTCCCTTGCCCAAATTACCTTCAGCCAAGGAGACAGCGTTGATTGTCGCTAACCACGTCTTTCGGCTTCATGGCCTCCCGACAGACGTGGTTTCTGACAGGGGACCCCAATTTGTGTCCAAATTTTGGCGAGAGTTTTGTAAATTTCTGGGGGCGACTGTCAGTCTGTCCTCTGGGTTCCATCCCCAGAGCAATGGTCAAACTGAGCGAGCCAACCAGGATTTGGAGCGAACGTTGCGATGTTTAGTGTCCAAGAATCCTTCCTCTTGGAGTAAGCAACTGTCTATGGTGGAGTACGCCCACAACACGTTGCCAGTGTAATCTACGGGCCTATCACCATTTGAGTGTAGTGTAGGTTACCAGCCACCAATTTTTCCTAGTCTGGAATCCGAAGTCGCGGTCCCCTCCGCCCACGCCTTCGTCCAGAAGTGTCACCGCACTTGGACTAGAGCCCGTGAGACTCTACTCCAAGTGGGGGCGCGCACCAAGGCCAAAGCCGATCGTATAAGGCGGAGGCCTCCCGTATACGTCGTCGGTTCTAAAGTGTGGCTTTCTACCAAGGACATTCCTCTCTGCTCCGTTTCAAATAAACTCGCACCTAAATTCATTGGCCCGTTCTCTGTCACCAAAATCATTAGTCCGGTGACAGTCCGCATCAATCTTCCCCCAGTGTACAGGAGGATTCATTCCGTCTTTCATGTATCTAAAATTAAGCCCGTATTTTTTGCTCGCATTAATCCCCCCCCCCCCCCCCCGCGTCTCGTAGACGGGGAACCCACTTATTCGGTCAATCGTGTTCTGGACTCGAGACGGAGGGGGCGCGGATTCCAGTACTTGGTGGACTGGGAAGGTTATGGTCCGGAGGAGAGAAGTTGGGTACCGGCTAGAGACATCCTGGATCACTCCCTTATCGATGATTACAATCGGCAGGTAAGGGAGTCTGGGAACGCCAGGAGGCGTTCCTAGGGAAGGGGGTACTGTCACGGTTGGTAAATCCTATGTCGTCTTCTTGTCTCGTGTTTCTGTTGTTGTATGTGTGTGCACTGATTAGAGGGGCGTGGCCGCACATCAGCGCTCGTCAGCAATCACTCATTACCCCATCACCAGCTGCAGTCTATCAATCCATGTGTATATATTCTCATCAACTTCTCATCTCCCTTGTCAGATCGTTGTTTGTGGTTCCCAGTGTGTGTGTTCCAGTGTCGTTCAGTCTTGTACCTTTCCTGTTCCGGTTCTTGTTCTGTGGATTATTGGATTTCTGTTCGTCGTTGGATTCACTTCACCACCACCACTGCACGCTGCACTTGTCACGTCTGCCCATCGGAGTCCCTGCGCTACTAACCTGTCGGTCAGGATTTTGGACTGCCTATCTGTATCATCATTTAATAAAGAGTTTAACTGCATTTGCATCCGTCTGATCTATCATGACACTTGAATAACATTTTAATTTCACAGTACTTCAATGTACTTATAAGCCGCAATAGCGCAGAAAACTAAAACTAAAAGGCAATGTAACAACAACTCACTAAAATGTGAGAGGGGGTTCAGCGAAAAATCGGCAGCTGGCAGCAGGAAGTAGCTGCTACTGGCAGCTGACCGTACCTGACAATAAAACCGGACGTCAGCTGCCGCTAATAACCGGAAGTCGGAGGTGTATGCCGCTTTTAGCCAGGCAAATAAATTATTATATTAATTTATATATAATTTTAGTACTAACCCCTGGACCCATGCTTAAGAAAATAAAAAACAAAGAGCGGAAGTTCAATAAATGTAAGGCAGATACCAAAAAACAATACAGGCTAAGCGTCATCAACTCCCTCCCTATCAACCCAAGCCAACCAATCACATCAAATGATCCAGCAGACATCTTTCTCACATTCTATCCCAAATCACTACGGGATATCACCCTGGAAATGTCGAATATATATGAAGCACAGAAAGGTGCCACCCTTAATCTCACTGATGAAGAGCTCCTAACATTCTATGGCATTCTTTTGACCACTGGGTACAACTCAGTCCCAAGACAATGTCTTCTTTTGGTCAGACGACAATGATGTCAACAACAAAAGCATTAAAGATGCCATGCGGAGGAACAGATTTGATGAGATAATGGCTTACATTCATGTTGTGGATAACATGAAAATCACAGATGACCCTTTTGTAGGGTATCTGGACCGTGTCAGCGTGACTCATGCAGTCCAACATGTGAAAATGCTTTTTACCCCTTTGACTCCAATCCGTAACTCAGGCCTGGCACCACAGAGTCTGCGTCAAAATTGCCATTGACGCCTTTACGGCATGAGAGTGTTTACCCAAACACCAATGAACTAGAACTCGCCAAGCTTCAAAAGGATATTATCGACCTAACATCCCCTTTCTGCGGAGAAAGGAATGCCAGGCGGCCGAAAGAAAGCTCCTTACACCGACGCACACGCATAAACAGACATTCCTTCATTGAAATCTGTAACTTGACTAATTCTGAAAAGAATACGATATATTCCTGCATACCCATGTGTTTTATTGTCAGTATAATCATGACTTCTCTAGATGTGTTAGACAAACTCTGAATGCCTATATTCATGCATATGAATGTAACCTTGCTTTCCTTTCTTGTTTGCACGCCTCGCTTGGTATCATTGGAATCCTCGCGGCCTCCTCCAGTCAAAAATGCATATTAGGTTATGATACAATGTATTACACTATACTTTCCATTCTTTCCATTATTGAGAGTAGAAATGATGCGCGTCATGACTCTGACCACCCTTGTCATAAAACATGTAAATGAACGAGCCTTGACAAGACAAAGAAAACTGACTTGTGCCAAAAACTGAGGAGTCTCATTGGTTGGTTCCTCCCAAAGGAGGAATGAACTCGTTACTTTTAAAAGTCAGGATCTCGTGTTTGAAAACCCTCTTACCCCCTTCCTTTCTTCATGTGACGCCTTCGTGTTCTCCCCTCCGAGTGATCTTTTTTCTTTTGTCTGTTTAAGTATCGTTTTCCCTTTTTCAAATTCTCCTTTGTTCATTCCTTCTTGCAAGGCAAATGAACTAAGCTGAAACTAACCGGCAACTGCACCTCAAAAGGACATTCAAACTCGCCGCGTTCGCTCGCTCTGGAAGAACCGAGTGAACACGTGACGCCAACAGGACCGAAACACACACGCCTTCTTCATATCAGCCACACAAGAGAGCTATACCTGTGCAAGTATCCGTTTTATCACGCTTTCAAGGTTTAAGATTTGTCGATTCGTGTTGTCTCTCAAAGGTTAAATGTCCAGGTGAATTTTGCCATTCTGTGATCCTTACGGATCTCTCTCTCTCATTCTATCTCTCTCTCTCTCTCTCTCTCTTTATTTATGCATCCTCTTTCATTGTCGTTGTATTTTGTTGTAAATACATTTTATTCCTTGTAACGTTAGTAACTGTAACGTAGTTTCCATTTATTAAAATACAGTATATTAATTTGATTGATTCTGTCTGTGCTCATGTACAAGTCCCTTTAATGTACAATCCAAAGCTACGAGCTTTAAAAGTATAGAATTACTTTAACTAGCAGGCTATCTGTGTAAAACAGGAAGGTTGTCTTCATGGCCAGAACGATTACCTTTCCTGTGAGTTTCTAAGAATAATTCCTCTGTACGAGTTGATAAAGATCGCGTGATCAGTTTGCTGGACAAACAGATAATCCGATACTGAATTAATTCCATCAGGAGTATCCTTAGAGTTGATATATGATAGACATAATTGATATATTAATATTTAATTATAATCCGTTTTGATAAAGTATTGATATACAATTGAGCTAATTTTAAAAATATAGGCTACATATGCAATTAATTATAATCCTTTGTGGTTAATTGTCTAGGTACATATATGAATGCAGATGCAGGGAACATATCCCTTTTTGGGAGATTTAATAATTTAAGTTTATCTGGTTCAAACCCGTATGAATAATTATTAATTATTGAATACATATTCCCCAAATCGACCAGAGACTCTACACTTTCTTCAAAGTGCATCCCGTGTTTGAGGAGCTGAATAAAGTCAACAAAACCATGACTATTCAGGAATATCTGGCAGTGGATGAGATGATGATTGAGTACTTTGGTAGGCATGGATGCAAGCAATTTATCAGGGGAAGACCATTCGCTTTGGTTTCAAGATCTGGAGTCTTGCATCCTCATCTGGGTTTGTCTACCAGATGGAGCCATACGCAAGTAGCCACACTCGTCTCGTTGAAACTGGACTGGGTCAGGGTCCAAGTGTGGTTCTTGGCTTGGCAGAGAAAGCTGGAGTGCCACCTGGATGCAAGTTCTATCATGACAACCTATTCACAACACTCACCCTGGTTGATGAGATGACCAAAAGGGGCTACGGCAACTGTGGCACACTTCAGGAAAATCGTCTCTTTGATATCCCACTGACACCATCAAAGAGCTTCCGGAAGACCTCAAGAGGTAATGCCAAATCCCTTATTGAAGATGGAAAACTGATTGTGAGATGGAATGACAACAGCGTGGTCACTATTGTGACCAATATGGAGAATGAGTACTCCGATGACGACACAACGATGGAACAAACAGAAACATGCAATGGATAAAGTGAAACAGCCTACTTGTATAAAGAGATACAACACACCTATGGGAGGTGTTGACCTGCACGACCAATGTGTGAACCGTTACCAGATTGGCATCCGATCAAAGAAGTGGTGGTGGCCATGCTACAGTGCTATGGTCAACGCCTGGTGTTATTACAGGTACATGGGGGTGTAATGGGAAGTGGGAGGTGAGGCTGAGGGGTGGAAGGATGGGGTCTATATCTTAAGTGGCATGACAAAAACAAAACAAGTATTCATTAAGTATTTATTTCATTCAATACCCACCAATAGAAAATTCATTCATCCATCCATTCATGCAGGTCATGTAAAGAGGAAGACAGAGATCTCCTCTCCTTCCAAAGACTGGTTGCCCAGAGTCTCCTCCAGTGCCATGGGATGAGGCCACAGGGGCATGGAAGAAGGTCAGTGTTGGTGGCTTCTGCAATATGTGAGGCTGCCAGATTTGACAACTTGAACCACTGGCCCCACACCACAGGGAGAAAGTACATGAGGTATTGATAATGTGATGGCCGCACTTCCTTTGCATGTGAGAAATGCGGTGTTGGCTTGCATGTTGGGTGCTTCAAGAAATTCCATGCAAACCACTAAGAATCTACCCAGGAGAGAGAGGAGCAGAGGGAGAAGAGAGATAGAAAAAGGGGAGCGGGGAGGACACGTTTGACATAACTTTCCATTCCAAATGTCTTTTGAAAAAAATTGACTGTATGCACTGTTATTTTTGTTGTTTGGTATTTTGTTATTTGCTTTTGTTTTTTGTTATACGTATAGTACTCTTTTTTTCTTCATTCTATTTTTATTGATTTATTTTCATATTTTTTTCATTCACTTTTTTTAGATTTTCTATACACAATGCCCTGTTGGGGCAACTTAATGGCTGCACTTTGTTCTGCACTATGTTCCACCACTTTAAGACAAATATATTTGTTGTTTGTTTTGTTTATCATACACACGAGATTATAAGCTAGATGCAGCTTTTTTTGGGTTCACATCGGATGTTCTTTGACTGTAATACATAATAAATGTGTTTATGAATAAAGATTGATCTGTTGAAAGCAGTTATTTTGAGTTAGATGCCAAATGTATTCAAATTTGACATTGAAGGGGTGCATACAACACATTCAAATACGAATTTCAAGAAGAACAAAAAAAACCTGGGGAAAATAAATGCAGAACATGTTCACAGAGGACACTATTAACACAACTATATGCATGAAACCATTATGAAAAAATGTGGGCACAAGTGGGTTAAGGGAGACTTTATCCCAATATCTTTCAGTCCTGGATCCTTGTGAACCAGCTGAGGAGGTACCCATGGTGACAGAACAAAACTTGTCTCAACACTTACTTGGTAGGATGACTTCTTATTGTCATTATTTTAATCAAATTAACAGTGTGAAATGATTGTTTGTTACTTCACTATATTGTAGTCAAGTTGTTTAATCTTTCCAGAACCACAATGGGGTCTTTGTAGAACCAATAAGGAGCTTTTTCAATGTCCCTCTTTCAGACAGTGAGATGCAGAAACTGCAGGAGATTCTGGCAACAACTGTTGAAGCTTCAGATTGTCCTTCTTCAACATCATCATCATGGAGCTTGCGACAGTCTGCAGCCCAAGATGAGTGGCAGAAAGCAAGGCCCTACCACCTGGACTGCTTGTTGTTCTCCTGAGTGGTCAAGGAAAATAAATGCAGTCAGTGCTCATCTCCTGCCATTATTCGTTGCAGAGACTGCATGCCAGAAGAGTGGCTGTGTATGGAGTGTGATTTAATTTGCCACAAAAAACTAAGTGCTTATGTTTGGCAGAATCGTTCAGTTTATGATACAAGCATGAAAATTGGCATGAGCAGTCTCCATGGGTCACTTGACAAGAAAATTGTCCGAGGCACTTGAAATTTCAAGATGGCCGACACCTTAGTGGAGCAGTTAAGTGATATAGTGGTTTATTTGGTGATACAAGCATGAAAATTGGCATGAGCAGTCTCTGATGGATACTAGACAATAAGCCACCCACAGCTACTTGAAAGTTCAAGATGGTGGCCATTTTTCAAGATGGCCACCACGTTAGTGTAGCAATTAGGCTTAAGAAATCATTTAGTTGGTGATACAAGCATGAAAATTGCCATGAGCTGTCTCAAAGGGTCATTTGACAAGAAACCACCCACAGCCACTTGAAATTTCAAGATGGCGGCCTTTTTTTTCAAGATTACCACAACCTAAATGGAGCAGTTAAGCGATATAATTGTTTAGTTAGTGACATAAGCATGCAAATTGGTGTGAGCAGTCTCTAAGGGTTGCTTGACAAGAAAACACTCTCAGCCACTTGAAATTTCTATTTTCAAGATGGCCAACCCCTGGATCCTCAAAAGATCAATTTTCCGATAGAAATGTATTGTTTTTTTTCCCCATTAAGGACGATTTGGTGTCATTTTATTTGATATGTTTTAGATTATTCTAAATAACAACTTTTAACGCATCAAAATACAGTTGTGTTGATTTGTTGATTATAGATAGATTAGACAAGAGTGAATATCTGCACTACCAGGGCACACTGGTGATATATCACTGCTGTTAAACTCAGAGTGGGGTTCAATGTCGTCACAGTTTCTGGTTGTGTTTCCCTGGGTTATCACTAGAGGTCCTCGTTCTCACGGTGTCATTCACATTAGACTACAATTCACAGCAATCTGTTCTGTCACTTATCTGATTATTGCACTCAGCTGTTTCCCATCACCTTGTTAGTTCTGTGTGTATATATGCCCTGTCTGTGTTAGTATTTGTTACGGAGTCCTTGTTAATGTCTGACACTTCTTGGTCTGTGCCTACCTGTTCCTTGTGTTCTTTGTTGCGTCTTGGATTGATTATATGGTATTTGACCCTTGCCTGGACTGATGTTCGATTTACGGATTTCCCAATAAATAACATCAAACTGCAATTGGATTTGCTGTCTCTCTCCCGTGTGTGTCGTGACAGAAGGACTCCGTCAGTATGAACAGATCCAGGAGTTCGGGATTCCGTAACCCTTCTCCCGTATATGGGGAAGGAAGGAGACTGCAGAAAGGAGGTTTGCAGGTTGGGGAGGAAGCACACCGACTGAACATTCATCAATGTTTTGCCTTATGGGCCCAGCTGACTGAGGAAGCTGCAACAGCTAAGGCTTCAGCGAAATCTTCCATCAGAAATGGGGAGTCGTTTCTGGGGACTCGTCTGGCTAAGTTCTCCGGAACTCGGGGAGGTTGCAGGGGAGGAGGTGGTCGACAAGTTCCACGACACCGTCCTCCGCCTGGCGATTTTTCTGATCCGGAGCCGCCGGACTGGCCCAGCACAAGATCCTCGCGGCTGGTTCCGCCCAGCACAAGATCCTCGCGGCTGGTTCAGCCCAGCACAAGATCCTCGCGGCTGGTTCCACCCAGCACAAGATCCTCGCCGCTGGTTCCGCCCAGCACAAGATCCTCGCCGCTGGTTCCACCCAGCACAAGATCTTCGTCGCTGGTTCCGCCCAGCACAGGATCTTCGCCGCTGGTTTCGTCCAGTCTAAAGTCCTCGCCGCTGGTACCATCTAGTACTGAGGCTGAACCTCGCCATCAAGGAAGGAGGAGGAGGAGAAGGGCCTCTCATCTCCCCAACACCCCGGTGGTCGTCCTGATGCAGCATGCGGTCATTTCAGAGGGCGTCCCTGTGCAGCGTGCGTTCATTTTGGAGGCCGTCTCTGTGCAACATGCGGTTATTTCAGAGGCCGTCTCTGCACAGCATGCGGTCGTTTTGGAGGTCGTTCCTATGCAGTGTGCTGTCGTTTTGGAGGCCGTCCCTGTGCAGCATGCGGTCATTTCGGAGGCCGTCCCTGTACAGCATGCGGTAGTTTTAGAAGCCATTCTAGTACAGACCGCTGTTATCCCAAAGACCATCCCAGAACCATCCGTCATCTGTCCTGCCACGGTCAAGAAGGTAGTCTTCCTTTTCTACTCATTAATGGTGTTACATGCTTGGAGGAGGTTTAGGAGGTCTGTTGGTCCAGAGACTGTTCACGTAGTTTCAGCCAAGACAGGGACTGGGTCTGTTCCTGAGCCGGAGCCAGTGTCTGTTCCTGAGCCGGAGCCAGTGTCTGTTCCTGACCCGGAGCCAGAGCCAGTGCCTGTTCCTGAGCCGGAGCCAGAGCCAGTCCCTGTTCCTGAGCCGGAGCCAGAGCCAGTGTCTGTTCCTGAGCCAGAGCCAGTGTCTGTTCCTGAGCCGGAGCCAGAGTCTGTTCCTGAGCCAGAGCCAGTGTCTGTTCCTGAGCCTGTTCCAGTGTCCCCAGACAAGATGGCCGCCGCCGGGTCGGTGTCTGTTCATGTGCCTGAGCCGGTGTCTGTTCCTGTTCCTGTGCCGGTGTCTGTTCCTGAGCCAATGTCTACTCCTGTTCCTAAGCCAGGCTCGGTTCCTGTTCTGCCTTGGTTTTCACCGCCATGGCTGCCCGAAGGGTCGTCTCCACCATGGCCGCCCGATGGGTCGTCTTTGCCGTGGCCGCCTGAGGGGTCTTCACCGACCGTGGCCGCCTGAGGGGTCTTCACCGCCGTGGCCGCCTGAGGGGTCTTCACCGCCATGGCCACCCAAAGGGTCTTCTCCGCCGTGGCCGCCCGAAGGGTCTTCTCCGCCGTGGCCGCCCTAAGGGTTTTCTCCGCCGTGGCCGCCAGTTGGACTGTCGTCTCCACACTGGCCACCTGATGGGTTGTCTGCTTCGCCCTGGACGACTGTAAAGTCGTCACCCCTTGTTCCTGTTTCCCTGCATAGTCCTGGCCCTCCCATCCCGCCCTCGGACCTTCCACGTTCCACCTTCCTCCTGGACTCTTGTGTTGTCTTGTTTTCTGTCGTGGAGCGTCTGGTAGCCGCTCCGTAGAGGGGGGGTTATGTCACAGTGTCTGGTTGTGTTTCCCTGGGTTATCACTAGAGGTCATCTTTCTCACGGTGTCATTCACATTAGACTACAATTCCCAGCATTCTGTTCTGTCACTTATCTGATTATTGCACACAG
This sequence comes from Rhinichthys klamathensis goyatoka, assembly GCF_029890125.1. NCBI lineage: Eukaryota > Metazoa > Chordata > Actinopteri > Cypriniformes > Leuciscidae > Rhinichthys > Rhinichthys klamathensis. Next base: position 11,634,636 of record NW_026606564.1, on the reverse strand, counting down.
CTGTTTCCCGTCACCTTGTTAGTTATGTGTGTATATATGCCCTGTCTGTGTTAGTGTTTGTTACGGAGTCCTTGTTTATGTCTGACACTTCTTGGTCTGTGCCTACCTGTTCCTTGTGTTCTTTGTTGCATCTTGGATTGATTATATGGTATTTGACCCTTGCCTGGACTGGTGTACGATTTACGGATTACCCAATAAATTACATCAAACTGCAATTGGATCTGCTGTCTCTCTCCCGTGTGTGTCAAGTCAAGTCAAGTCACATTTATTTATATAGCGCTTTTCACAATAAAGATTGCATCAAAGCAGCTTCACAGTGATAACATGAAAGTAGTACAACACAGTTCAATAATATTGTTGAATATTAAATATCCCCAACTAAGCAAGCCAAAAGCAAGGCGACAGTGGCAAGGAACCAAAACTCCATCAGATTGGATGGAGAAAAAAACCTTGGGAGAACCCAGGCTAGTCAGGGGCCAGTTCTCCTCTGGCTAACAATCATAGGGTTTTAAAGAAGCTTTACAGTAAGTCCATATCAGAGAGTACCTGGAAAAAATACATTTAGTTAATCATGTAATATTTAGGGGATAACATATCGCCGGCGTTGAGTCGTCTCTTCGCAGGCGTTGAGTCGTCTCTTCACAGGCGTTGGTCTTCTCATCACAGGCGTTGAGGCATCCGAAATCCCCGTGAGAGGCAGGATACCAAACTGGAGCCTACGAACGCCATTTTTCTCGGGACAAGCGTCCCGAGATAACAGCAGAAAGGCAGATGGGAAATAATTAGCATAGCTGATGTTCATAATGATTTCCATTACACGGGAGTAGGTGTTAGAAAACCATAATCTCACAACTCTCCGTAACCCAAACTCTCCGCAACCCAACCGCAACCATACGGACCGACCCGTTTGTCTATAAGGCTGTCGAGCCCCACTGGTGCGTTAAGCAGTTTCAGTGGCAAACGGTTCCGTATGGCATAGCAGAGGACTAAAAGGTAAGCATTATGTGAATGCTTGACTAAAGAGACACGTCTTTAGTCTAGTTTTAAACTGTGTCAGCGAGTCAGAGCATCGGACCGTATCGGGAAGGCTATTCCAGAGTTTTGGAGCTAAATGCGAGAATGCCCTCCCTCCTTTCGTGGACTTCGATATCCTAGGAATGACCAGAAGCCTTGAATTTAGTGATCTTAGAGAACGCGGTGGATTGTAGGGCGAAAGAAGGTCCGTTAAGTACATAGGAGCTAAACCATTAAGGGCTTTATAGGTCAGTAGTAGTACTTTGTAATTGATACGGAACTTAATAGGTAACCAGTGCAGAGATGATAAAATCGGTGTTATATGATCATATTTTCTTGATCTAGTAAGAACTCTAGCGGCTGCATTTTGCACTAACTGTAGCTTGTTTATTGAGGATGCAGGACAACCAGCTAATAAAGCATTACAGTAATCTAGTCTCGAGGTCATGAATGCATGAACTAACTTTTCTGCATCAGAAACAGATAGCATGTTACGTAATTTAGCAATGTTCCTAAGGTGGAAAAAGGCTGTTCTTGTAACAGATGAAATATGATTTTCGAAAGACAAGTTGCGGTCTAGTATAACACCCAGGTCTTTTACTGTAGTGGAAAAAGTAACAGGGCATCCTTCTATATTAAAGTCGTATTGTAAGAGGTTTTGTGTGTAGTTTTTTGGACCAATAAGTAATACCTCCGTTTTATCTGAATTTAATAGCAGGAAATTACGCGTCATCCAGCATTTTATATCTTTGAGACATTCTGTCAATTTAGATGAGGTAATGTTTTCATCTGGTCGTGATGAAATATATAATTGAGTGTCGTCAGCATAACAGTGGAAATTAATTCCATGTTTTCTTATAATATTACCAAGTGGCAGCATATATATTGAGAATAGCAGAGGGCCTAGCACCGATCCTTGCGGTACTCCGTAGTCTACTGACGTTAACTTTGATTTTCCCCCGTGTAAAGAGACAAAATGATAACGGTCAGATAAGTACGATCTAAACCAGCTTAATGCCTGTCCCTGAACACCAGTGTAGTTTTGTAGTCGATCCAAGAGTATTTTATGATCTATAGTGTCGAACGCGGCGCTAAGATCAAGTAGGACTAGTATTGAGATACAGCCTTGGTCAGAAGCTAAGAGTAGATCATTTGTAATTTTAACTAGCGCAGTTTCTGTACTATGATGCGGTCTGAATCCTGACGGGAATTTTTCATAGATATCATTTTCTTGCAAAAAAGAGCACAGTTGAGCGGATACAACTTTTTCTAGTATTTTGGACATAAATGGAAGATTTGAAATGGGTCTGTAATTTGCTAGGTTATTTGGATCTAGTTGCGGTTTCTTAATGAGAGGTTTTATTACTGCCAACTTGAATATTCTTGGAACATGACCTAAGAATAAAGACGAGTTAATAATATTAAGAAGAGGCTCTTCCACTACAGCTAACACTTCTTTCAGTAGTTTAGTGGGTATTGGATCTAATGAGCATGTTGTTGGTTTAGATGCAATAATAAGTTTATTTAGCTCTTCCTGTCCTATCGTTGCAAAGCGGTGTAGTTGTTCTTGAGGGACGATAATTGAGGCTGAATCATAAGAGACCATAGAGGATTGTACATTTATAATTGTGTTTCGAATGCTTTCTATTTTCTCATTGAAATAATTCATAAAATCATTACTACTAAACTGTAACGGTATATTTTGCTCTGGTGATGTCTGTTTATTTGTTAGTCTAGCCACGGTGTTAAATAAGAACCTTGGATTATTTTGGTTATTTTCTATTAGTTTGCGGAGGTGCTCAGCCCTGGCTGTTTTTAGAGCCTTTTTATAACGTGACATACTGTCTTTCCACGCGATTCTAAAGACCTCTAAATTAGTTTGTTTCCATTTACGCTCTAGGTTACGAGTTTCTCTCTTGATATCATGCGTAACACTGTTGTACCATGGTGCTTTAGTTTTCTCTTTAACCTTTTTTAATCTAATTGGTGCAACAATATCTAATGTACTAGTGAAAATGGTGCTCAAACTGCTAGTCATTTCCTCTAGTTCATCTGTTAGTTTGGGTTCACTGAGCAGCTGAGATAGATCAGGTAAGCTATTTGAGAATCTATCTATAGTGGTTGGAAGGATTGTTCTGCCTGGTCTATAACGTGGCGCAACATGACATATTTCAGCAGTACGTATTATGCACGTTACCATGTAATGATCAGTGACATCATCACTTTGCGGTATAATATCTATATCAGTTGGATTGGTTCCATATGATATAATTAAATCTAGTGTATGATTTAGACGATGAGTGGGACCACGGACGTTTTGCTTGACCCCAAAGGAGTTTAATAAATCTGTAAACGCAGCCCCTAAGGCATCATTTTTGTTGTCTACGTGTATGTTAAAATCTCCAACAATTATTGCTTTATCGACATTGACCAATAGATCCGAGAGAAAGTCTGCAAACTCTTTTAGAAATTCAGCATATGGCCCTGGAGGTCTATATACAGTAGCCAAGGCTAGAGATAATATGGATTTCTTTCTTACATCTAAGAGCGTAACATTTAGCATAAGTACTTCAAACGAATTAAATCTGTGACCTGTTTTCTGAGAAATATTAAGAATATCTTTATAGATTGTTGCAACACCGCCGCCACGACCAGTCAGACGGGGCTCATGCTTATAACAGTATCTTGGCGGAGTAGACTCATTTAGACCGAAATACTCATTTGGTTTAAGCCAGGTTTCAGTAAGGCAAAGTATATCGAAATTATTATCTGTGACCATTTCATTTACAATAACCGCTTTAGGTGTGAGCGATCTAATGTTTAGAAGACCTAGCTTTAGAAATTCTTTTTGTTCACTGATATTTAGATTTTCTGGTTTAATTACAATAAGATTTTTGCTAGATCCTGCACTAGATTTATTGTTTGGCTTCACTAAACGAGGAATAGACACAGTTTCTATATAATGTTCTTCACTACGTATATCAATTAAGTTTGGACAGCAAAGACTGTGATTTGGATTTTGACTTATTAGTCATCTGGTGCGTAACGTCTTGGAGATATTCTCCGACAGAACAGCCGCTCCGGCTCTGCTGGGGTGCAGGCCATCAGCACGGTACAGCCTGGGTCGCTCCCAAAACAGATTCCAATTATTTACAAAGAGCAGTTTCTGTTCATTACACAGTGACATTAACCATTCATTTAGTGCAAATAGTCTACTGAACCTTTCTTGTCCTAGTCGGTACGTGGGAAGCGGTCCAGACACGATGATCGTTGCCTCAGGCGCTGTGTTGCGTACGGTCTCGATCAGGCTCATGTAGTCCTTCTTCAGAACCTCCGTCTGCCGCAGCCTGACGTCGCTCCCTCCCGCATGCAGCACCACAGCTCCGACGCGCTCGTCCCCGGTCAGGATTTCGGGAACCTGTGCAGCGATATCAAGAACACGAGCACCAGGAAAGCAGTGAGAGCGCACCTTACCTTTACCTGAGGTAGCACGGACATGGCGGACCATGGACGTGCCGATGATCACGGCGTCGTCGCGTTTCGACTCGCGAAGAGGGGAGAAGCGGTTCCGAGTGGAGATCTCGAAGACCGGGAGGGGCGGAGGAGTAGCTCTGGTCCTGGCTCGCGTCTTCCGCTGCGTGATCCATGGTCCATTGTGTTGTGTCGGTGCCGGAGTAAATGAAGCCCGAGATGATCGCGTCCTTCTGGACAGAGAAACACACGGAGTAGACGAACTCGGAGTTAAAGAGTTACTAACCACTAACTTGTGAGCATCGGCGCGTGCTGCTTCAAGTGCTGATCGCCGATCCAACAGCTCGGCTTGCTTTTCCAGCAGACCACGGATCTGTTTCTCCACGGATTCCAGCTCCAGATTCACCGAGAATAGCTCGAAAGTGTCCTCACCTGCACTCAGAGGTAAAGTTAGACACGCATCCGATATGTTCGCCATTATAACAAATGAGCTGTAAATTAGCAGTGATACTACAACTATCAGTACTAATTTAGGACTGCAATGTCAATATAACTCGTGTCCTTTCAGTGAAAGGATGTAATATTAGACGGCCGAGGCCACGCGTGAAATGTTAGCGGGCTAAAGGCTAGTAGCCGAGAATCGAAAGGTTGGATATAAGTAGCGATATCAAAGCAATCTAATTGTTTTTTATAAGGAATAGTTTCGTGGATAAGTTCACATGATATAAAAATAAAAAGTGCTTGCTTATAAATGCCTGGTAAAGCAATAAAACAAGGATTAATGAAGTAATTCGCCGGAGCAACGGAGTAAGCGTCTGCCTCAGTGAGATTCAGCACGTCTCTGCGTGTGTCGTGACAAATGTCAGCTAATTGTAAAGTTAGTATCCCAAATGCTGTCTAATCTACCCCAAAACAGTTAGATAGCCGCACCTGAATTGACAGGTTGTGCCAGCGCGGGAGAGCCAAGCCAAGGTTAATGGGGTTTTAGTTAACCGGATGGTGTACAGATCGCACGGGATATAAATGGCATTGGATGAACGATCGGACTAAGTGTAGGGTTAAGGCATGAACTTGTGTCGTCCTTCCATGGCAAATCAAAGAAGTCTGCCTGGAAAACATGGGACGTGTGTGATGAGGTCTCAAACACATTTGCAAGACTCAGCAAATGTCCCTCTGCAGTGGAGGATAGTGACCTGCAAGCTTTTGAGAGATTTGTTGTGCTAATGTATGACAGGTTCAGCGATGTCACCACTGTGAACGAGGCCAGGCTTGATCTCTTTGCCAGAAAGCAAAGACAATATGACTTGATCCCACCAACTCAAGCAGCACTCAAAGAGCATGCCAAACGTGCTTCTTATGAGGCTGGATACGTGTGGGGACAGGCATTGAAGCGACATCCACAAATGCCGAGCCCATTGACTGGGGATCGCCACATCGGCGCATCATAGTTTAGTTCCTTAGTATTGTTTGAGATACTTTCTATTTGTCATGGTTCCATGGCTGTGTCAGCCAGAGTCCCTGTTGCCTCTGGATCTGTTCTTATTGACATTCAGTATTAGTCATTGCTCAATTTGTTTCCCCACCTCTCAGGATTAATTTGACATGTTTAATAACTGTTAGTTTAAAAAAATAAAAAAATAAAAAACACCTCCCTTGTGACTGTTACCTTGTCGTGGTAAGGGAGCTTGTGTACCCCAATGAACCCTGAGAGCTATGCCGGTGGGAGGCAACTCCTGACAGGCTTTACCAAACTGTACAGGTCATGGGTGAGGAGTCAGACAAACTACCTTTCTTGACAGAGTCTCTTGAGGAACCCAATACATTTCTATGAGAAAATGTTTCATTTAAAGATCCACATGGCGGGCGGCAGTAATCCTGAAAAATTGCCACCATCTTGAAATGTTATATTGCTGTGGGCGGTTTCTTGTCAAATGACCATTTGAGACAGCTCATAGCAATTTTCATGCTTGTACCACCAACTAATTGATTTCTTAAGCCTAATTGCTCCACTAAGGTGGTGGCCATCTTGAAATTTCAAGTAGATGTGGGTGGCTTATTGTCTAGGGACCATCAGAGACTGCTCATGGTTGTTTAATGCTTGATTTTCATGCTTGTATCACCAAATAAACCACTATATCACTTAACTGCTCCACTAAGGTGTCGGCCATCTTGAAATTTCAAGTGGCTCGGACAATTTTCTTGTCAAGTGACCCATGAAGACTGCTCATGCCAATTTTCACGCTTGTATCATAAACTGAACGATTATATCACTTAGCCGCTCCACTATGGTACTCCATAACAGGGAGTCCTGCATTGGTGGATTTTACCGGCCCATTCCGCCAACGGTGTGCTATGTGAAAGAAAATGGCAGATGTACATTAAAAAATCAAGGTACTGCTTTGATTATTTTGGTCAAATTGTGTGTGTGTGTGTGTGTGTGTGTGTGTGTGTGTGCGTGTGCCTATATCAAACAAGTAGCCCTCTAGACTATTTTATTCCTTCAGGGAGCCCTCACTCACAAAAAGGTTGGAGACCCCTGCTCTAAGCACTGTGTGTGTGTGTATATATATATATATATAATTAAATCGCAATTTTAACCAGAAAAATCTACAATGCATGCCCAAAGTCGTGCAGCCATATAGTTTCTCTTGATATCAGCATGTTCAAAGGTGTTTATTTTATTTGTAATTTTTTTTACAGGGACGAGATGCCACTGATGAGTCCTGCTGACTTCAACATTCAACAGTCTCTGTACATGAACATGGTAAAATGAAAAATCAAACACCTTGGAAATGACAGGTATGTAGCTACTATGTTTCAGGAATGGCACAAAGTTGTGTGACTGTTCAAGCCTCTGTCTTTAGATCAGTGTGTTTACTAATGTGCTTTTTTGTCCTTTGTTGTGTATCTTTGGATTATGTTGTGTTGTAAATAAATCCAAACAAACAATCTAAAAGCCATTCTTTTTTAAATCTCCTCATTCTTTGTGCAAGGCTCCTCATAATGATAGGGCCTGATAGCAACTAATAGGGCCATAATGGGAGGGTCTTGAATCTGGAGTTCTGGCTCAGCTACTGTCCGGACGCTCTTGCTTACTGCTCCGCACTTTGCTCTATCGCTTTTATATTTTTTATTGCTCTATCGTGTTTATATTTTTATATTTTATTTCCTTTTATCACCTAATTTTAACTTCAGCAAATAAGCACAGTGCTCAAACGCTTGATTACTAGAAAAAAGCAGAATTCTTTTCTCCGACCAGCCTCCCACTGAAAGCTTACATTCCGGGGAAGAGAAAACACAACTGCCTACATTCATAAGGAGAAGAGAAAATGCCTCTTCTGGAATCTACTTGCTGCACTAACTGCCAGATACTTTTACAAAGGATTGCCGTTCTTGAAACAAAGTTACTTGTGGGACCACCAAACCACACGTAACACACAACAGAGCTTCATCATGGACGCTCTCAGCATACAGCCGGTGAGTCCCATGAATCTAGTGCTCCAATACAAGCCATACTGAGTGTAGAGAAACAAGCCGATTGACTTACAAATCGCTGGCACAAACAGGGAGCGAGACCCAAAGGCACTCGAGACATCAGATTGTCACGAGCATCACATATTGCTGCAGTAGCATCCTCTACCCCAGATACGGCTCTGACAAGGATTGCAAACGCTGGTCTCCTACCACCGCCTATACATCTTGAGAACAGATTTGAAGTATTAATGAATGAGGAATCCCTGAATGTGATCGAACACAGACTAAATCAGCCAGTAGCTAACACTGCTAACTGGCACTCAAGGTCTAGCAGACAGCGGCACTCAGCTCAGAGCGCAGCCGAGCCCAGGACTCTGATAGTGGGTGACTCCATAATCAGAAACATTATTAGCAGGGACACAACTACATGCTGCCTTCCACAAGCAACAACTTCTGATGTAAATAGGGAACTTCAGAACATTCTGATGAAACATAAGACTGCAAATCGACTCATCATTCATGTGGGGAAGAATGATATTCATAAAGAGCAGTCAGAACTCCTTAAGAAGGATTTCAATGAACTTTTTGAAACACTGAAAAGACTGAAAGTTCAGACATTCATCAGTGGACCACTCCCAGCAAGAGGAACAAACAGGTTTTCACGGTTGCTTGGACTTAACACATGGCTGCAAAAAACCTGCAATATAAAAGGAGTGAACTTCATTGACAACTTCAATCTTTTCTGAGGCAACTGTTTCAACAGGATGGGCTCCACCCAAACAAACTTGGTTCAAGAGTGCTAAAGGACAATATCTACTTCTCCCTCCATCATCCTTCTGCAGTGTGTGCCAATCCACTCAACCTGAATGGCACACACACACCTGGACACAGTATGAATGACCACAGTACTTCACTTCTGCACCTGAATGGACATGAGGTTGACACATCACACAAGGACAATGATAACACCACTCAGCCACAACAACCTCTGCTCACGGACACAATCTCAGCTGAGCCCTGCCCACAGAGCTCACCACAGACAGACTGTGACATACTAGAACTGCTAGAAGATTCAGCACCCAAGGACGACTTTCTGGAAAACAGCCAGGAAATCCAGGACAGCATACTACAGCCTCCGATAACACCAGAGCAACAGCCCCTCTCACCAGACACGTTATCCCGCTCTCCAGCATTCTCAGAGAAAATGGAACAACTGGTGTATGCTGGAAGTTAGCACTTTTAAACATCCGCTCACTTAAAAATAAATCACTTCTAGTCAACGACTTAATAACCACATACAACCTGGACTTTATGTTTCTAAATGAAACTTGGCTAGAAGACAGCTGCAGTGCAACAGTCCTCAATGAATCATCCCCTCCTAACTTTACTTTTATGAGTGTTTGCAGAGCGGGTAAGAGAGGCGGGGGCTTAGCTGCTCTTTTTAAAGATGTCTATCAATGTAAGCAAATATCATTTGGGAATTACCCGTCTTTCGAATATCTGGGTATTGTGTTAAAAGGTGCTCCATGTATTTTACTTATCATTATTTACAGGCCTCCAAAATACTCTCCAGCCTTTGCTGAGGACTTTACAGAACTGTTATCAACAATTTCCTCTGAGTTTGACATTTTTGCCATTGCTGGAGATTTTAACATTCACATAGATAATGCAGAAACCAATATGGCAAAAGAAATCAAAACTGTTTTCAAAACTTTTGATCTGACTCAGCATGTACATGGACCCACACATAATCGTGGACACACTCTAGATTTACTTATCAGTAAGGGTCTAAACATCTCATCGATTGTTATTAAGGATGTAGCACTGTCTGATCATTTCTGTATTTTCTTTGATATATTGATCTCTCCTGCCATTGAAGCTAGATCTGTGTCTGTCAAGAAGAGATGCTTAAATGAGAACATTAGTGTGCTATTTATGAAGGCTATGGGTGTATTCACACCAGGAAAGTCCGATAGTTCACTTTCTTTGGTCCGGACCAAATAAATTTTTTTTTTTTTTTTGTACGGTTCGCTTTCACACTGCTCTTTTTGCAAGTGAACCAAAATTTGTCAACAAAACCACACGTGTGCTAAGGTCGTCCATTCATTGGACAAGGATTCTCAAGTAGGGAAATCAGGAAGTGCAAAAAAGGTTCAGCATGGATATATTTCGTACTGCAATATTTGTTATTTTACTAATTTTGTGTTATTCTGTATAAACGCAATATGAAGAAACTGCGCAGAAGACGGATAAGGTATAAAGTTTTGATTCATAGAGAGGGGCTATGTTCACACATTCAAATAATGAGATTCTTATTGTATATAGGCTACTGCTAACAAGTGCTGTCAATGTTAACGCTTGCGATTTAAGTTTGTCCAGTTTAATGCAGCGTCATCCTTGTATTGTAACTATCGTTACATTATATGAACTGCAAAAGCTTTTTCTATGCGCGATTAGACTAAAGAGAACGCGCTGTATGTGAATGTCCTGATGCACACACTCATTCATTCATTCCATTCCAATGACGCACACACACGGCGCGCAGAAAGACGCGCAACAGTATCGTGTGGCCAGACAGCGCGCCGGAATGGAATTCTCTTTCGCACTTGAACAACAATAACACAAACCATTATGCCAAAATCTCCGACTACGGAAGCCTTTTAACTCAAAGGCGCAGTGCTTTCTTGCAATTGGGTCGGTTCATGTTCACACCGTAAACGAACCGTACCAGAGTTCGTTTGGAACCGTACCGAGACCACCTCTTCAGCTGGGTCTCGGTTCGGTTGTTTGGTCCGCACCCGAGTTCGATTGCTGTATTCACACCTGCCCAAAAGGTCCGCACCAAGGGGGGAAACGAACTAGAGTTCGATTCAATCGAACCAAACAAGTCAGGTGTGAATACACCCTATATCTTTAAAACCAAGCATATCTGCTGACTCTGTTGATTTTCTCCTTGAATCTTTTAACTCAAAAATTTAAAGTGTAATTGATGATATTGCTCCTGTGAAAGTCAGGAAAAATAGTGATAGACAAAAAGCACCTTGGAGAAACTCAACAGCTGTGCAAAACATGAAAAGACAATGCAGAAGAGCAGAGCGCATGTGGCGGAAGACAAAACTTGTAGTCCATTATAACATCTACAAAGACAGCATCCATGCTTTTAATATGGAACTAGGCAAAGCTAGATAGACTTTCTTCTCGAATATTATAAACAGCAACTTAAACAACACACAAACTCTTTTTGCTACTGTAGAGAGACTGACAAACTCCTCAAGCCAGATTCCCAGTGAAATGCTCTCAGACAGCAAGTGCAGTGAGTTTGCTTCTTTCTTCTCTGAGAATGTCAGGATCTGGGTTACTTCTCTGTTCTCTCTCATGCCACGTTCCAGGCAACCCGTAACCCGTGTTTTTCCAACTCGTAACTGGGAGTACATCGATCTAGTACGAGTTCACGGATGGGAAGTCACGGGTTTGACTGCCGTTCCAGTGCACTTTCACGGGTATAAGGTTGGAAAAACACGGGTTACAGGTTGCCTGGAACGATGTACTCCCAGTTACGAGTTGGAAAAACACAGGTTACAGGTTGCCTGGAACGCGGCATCACTCTCATACCACCACACACACTCATTTACACACCCATCTCTCTCACTCTCCAGCGCACACACATACTGTCATGTTTTCACTCTGGCTTCACCTGTTGATCATCACAATCAGCGCTCTCGCTGCTTTGCGCTCACACCTGTGTCTTGTCTTGTCTGATTACTCAGTCTACTTCTGGTGTTTGTTATCTCTGTTCTGTGTCGGATTATTGTGTGAGTAACGCTCTCTCATTTTGTCAGTTAAAGGAGTCTTACCATTGTCTTGTCTTGTGTAGCAGTATTCGCATTGTTGTCTCCTGTCTCCTGTTACCTGCTGTGGTGAGCCTCATCCGTAGTCCTCTCTGCTCAACTGCCGACTTCTAGGATAATTCACTCTTAGAGTATCTTCTGTTCTTCGTTATCTCTCCCGACAAAGTATCCTCTGTGAAGCTGTCTACCTGGAGAGCACCTTTTCAGTTCTAGTTCTGAGCTATCTTTCTTATAGCTGATTTTTTGTTGAACATTAAAGACTTTGCATTGAATTACCTTTGCTTTTGGATCCTTTTGTATCATCACTGACAGAATAATCCGACCACTATGGATCCAGCAAAGGAGGAATCATTTTTTTCTGCTGTAGAGATCCAAGGAGTGATGCTGGGCCGTCACGAGGAGGAATTATCTGCTGCCAGAAATGCGGTGGAATGTTTGGCCGCACAGGTTAATGATCTGTCTGCTCGCCTACTTCATGCACACCAAGAATAACCAGTTGTTCAGAGTCGTCCTTCTCTTCCTGAACCCCGTGTGAACAATCCTCCATATTATGCAGGTGAGCCGACTGAGTGTAGAGCCTTTTTGACTCAGTGTGAGGTAGCTTTTTCCCTGCAACCACAGACTTATGCGGAGGATCGTGGCCGCATCGCCTATGTGATTTCGTTATTGACTGGGCGCGCTCGTGAGTGGGGAACCTCCATTTGGGAGGCTGGGACTTCCTGCTGTCACTGTTTTGATCTCTTTAAGGAGGAGATGATTAAAGTTTTCGACCAGTCGGTTTTTGGACGCGAGGCTTCGCGTCTTCTCACCACGATTCGTCAGGGGAGGAGAACAGTGGCTGATTTTGCGATTGAATTCCGCACCCTTTCCACCACAGCTGAATGGAATGAACCTGCTCTGGTCGCACGTTTCCTGGAGGGTTTGAATGTGGATTTAAAGGAGGAGATTTATGCTCGCGGTTCTCCGGCCCAGCTCGACCAACTGATAGAGCTGGCAATTCGCCTTGATAGGTGCTTTGAGCAACGGCGTCGTGCTCGTGCAGCTTCCACCACTCCTCGCGAGCCTCCTTTTCCTGTCACTGCTAGACCTGATCCAGAGCCCATGCAGTTGGGTGGCATTCGTCTTCTGCCAGAGGAGAAACAACGTCGCATCTCCAACAGACTGTGTCTTTATTGCGGCACGGCTGGGCACTTCGCAGCTTCATGTCCAGTAAAAGCCAGAGCTCGCCAGTAGACAGAGGAGTACTGGCGAGCGCGACTGTATCGTCCTCTCCATCCAGATCCTGTACCACCCTGCCCGCCGTCCTTCGTTGGGCCGGTTCCACTGTTTCATGTCCCGCGTTGATCGACTCAGGGGCTGAGGGGAACTTTATTAATGAGAGATGGGCTCGGGAACATAACATCCCCCTGGTGGACTCAAAGGGGAACACCACCGTCTTTGCCCTGGATGGTAGTATTCTTTCTAATGTTCACCGTGTCACCAGTCCGGTGAGTCTCTCCATCTCAGGAAACCATCAAGAGACTATTTCTTTTCTCATTTTTCAGTCCCCCTATACCCCCATTGTGTTAGGACATCCCTGGCTAGTCCAGCATAATCCTCATATTGACTGGGTCAAGAATACCATTTTATCTTGGAGTCTTTCATATCATGTTAATTGTTTAGTGTCTGCTATTCCTGTGGTTTCTTCTGTGTCTGTTTTTTCAGGAGGAACCTGGTGATCTGACTGGGGTCCCGGAGGAGTACCACGATTTGCGGGCGGTTTTCAGTCGTTCCCGGGCCGTTTCTCTACCGCCTCACCGGCCATACGATTGTTGCATCGATCTCCTTCCTGGCACCACGCCACCTCGCGGTAGATTGTATTCTCTCTCGGCGCCTGAACGAGAGGCTTTAGAGAAATACCTCTCCGAATCCCTTGACGCTGGAATTATTGTTCCGTCTTCCTCGCCAGCAGGTGCTGGCTTCTTCTTTGTTAAGAAGAAGGATGGATCGTTGCGCCCTTGCATTGATTATCGGGGGTTGAACGACATAACGGTCAAGAACCGCTATCCCTTGCCCCTTATGTCGTCGGCTTTCGAAATCTTGCAGGGCGCAAAGATCTTTACTAAATTGGATTTGCGTAACGCATACCATCTTGTTCGTATTAAGCAGGGAGACGAATGGAAGACCGCGTTTAACACCCCTATTGGTCACTTTGAGTATCGCGTTCTTCCTTTCGGGCTGGTTAACGCTCCCGCTGTATTTCAGGCGTTGGTCAACGACGTCTTGCGTGACATGTTAAATGTCTTTGTATTCGTATATCTGGACGACATCCTCATTTTCTCACCCTCACTCTAAGTACACGTTCAACACGTTCGTCGGGTTTTACAACGACTACTCGAGAACCGTCTCTTCGCTAAGTCTGAGAAGTGTGTTTTTCATTTTTAATCGGTCACCTTCCTTGGTTCGGTGGTCTCTGCTGAGGGTATCAGCATGGATCCCGAGAAGGTGCGGGCGGTCCTCGATTGGCCCGTTCCGAATTCTCGAGTTGCGCTCCAGCGATTTTTAGGTTTTGCTAATTTTTACAGACGATTCATTCGTAACTTCAGTCAGGTTGCCGCCCCTCTTTCTGCCCTCACCTCGACTAAGTCTCAGTTTGTTTGGTCAGAGATGGCACAAGATGCGTTCGATCGACTCAAGAGGCTGTTCACCTCCGCGCCCATTTTGGTCACCCCAGATCCTGAGAGACAATTTATAGTCGAGGTCGACGCTTCCGATGTAGGGGTTGGGGCTATTTTGTCGCAACGTTCTTCTCTAGAGGACAAGGTTAATCCGTGCGCCTTCTTTTCCCATCGCCTTTCACCAGCGGAGCGCAATTATGATGTTGGTAATCGGGAGCTTTTGGCGGTTCGGTTAGCCTTGTGGGAGTGGCGGCACTGGTTGGAGGGGACCAGTGTTCCATTTGTCGTTTGGACAGACCACCGTAACCTCGAGTACATCCGCTCTGCCAAGAGACTTAATGCTCGTCAGGCCCGCTGGGCATTATTTTTTGGTCGTTTTGATTTTTCGATCTCTTTTAGGCCAGGTTCCAAGAACGTTAAGCCCGATGCCCTCTCGCGGCTGTTCGGCTCCACAGAGGCAGCTTCGACCAAGGAGGTTATCTTACCCCAGCACTGCGTTGTCGGAGCTGCCGTCTGGGGAGTTGAGCAGACTGTGAGGAGGGCTCTCTCACTCACTGTCAGACCTCCTCGTGCCCTGACAGGGACGTTATTTGTTCCCACGACCGTTCGTTCATCCGTCCTCCAGTGGGGCCACGCCTCTAAGTTAGTCGCCCATCCTGGTGTTAAGGGTACTTTGGCCACTATTCGTCGGAGATTTTGGTGGCCCACTAGAGAACGTGACATACTTCAGTTTGTAGCTTCTTGTCCTGTCTGTGCCCAAACTAAGTCAAGCAATACCCCGCCTGCGGGTCTCCTCAGACCACTTCCTATTCCGTCACGCCCCTGGTCGCACATTGCTTTGGATTTTGTTACCGATCTTCCATCGTCCGCCGGTAACACGGTTATTCTTACTGTAGTCGACCGTTTTTCTAAGGCTGCTCATTTTATTCCACTTCCTAAACTACCGTCCGCCCGAGAGACTGCCCAGATAATGGTAGATCACATATTTAAGATTCATGGTCTTCCTTCGGACATTGTGTCGGACAGAGGGCCCCAATTCGCCTCTCAGTTCTGGAGGGAGTTCTGCCGACTGATTGGGGCGTCCCCCAGTCTGTCGTCAGGATTTCATCCCCAGACCAATGGACAAGCCGAACGGACCAATCAGATTCTTGGACGTATGTTGCGCAGCTTGACTTCACAGAGCCCTGCATCCTGGTGCGACCAGCTTGCCTGGGCCGAATATGCCCATAATTCGCTACCCTCGTCCGACACTGGGTTATCTCCATTTGAAAGTTGTCTCGGTTACCAACCTCCACTTTTTGCTTCTCAGGAGTCTGAGACTTCCGTGCCATCCGTACAGGCTTTTATTCTGAGGTGCAAGCGTACTTGGAGGAGAGTGAGATCTGCGTTATGTCGTACTAGGGCGCGCACTCGTAGAGCTGCTAATCGTCGTCGGGTTAAGGCCCCTCGTTACGTTTGTGGGCAAAAGGTGTGGCTTTCCACCCAGAATCTTCCTATTCACGAGGGCTCTAAGAAGCTTATGCCCCGTTTTGTTGGTCCTTTTGCTATTTTGAAGGTCCTTAGTCCGGTAGCTGTCAAACTGAGATTATCTCGTCAGTTACGTCGGGTACACCCCGTTTTTCATGTGTCCTGCATCAAGCCTGTCATTCGCGCTCCCACCCGTCCCGCCCTTCCTCCTCCGCCTCTCGACGAGGTGGATCCCATTTACAGAGTTCGCAAGCTGCTTGACGTTCGTCCTCGGGGGCGTGGCCACCAGTTCCTGGTGGACTGGGAGGGCTACGGTCCAGAGGAGAGGCAGTGGATTCCGGCCCGGGACGTCCTGGACCGCTCGCTCATCGAGGATTTCTATCGGTCTCGCCAGGCCTCTTCCTTAGGAGCACCTGGTGGCGCTCGTTGAGGGAGGGGTACTGTCAGGATCTGGGTTACTTCTCTGTTCTCTCTCACTCTCATACCACCACACACACTCATTTACACACCCATCTCTCTCACTCTCCAGCGCACACACATACTGTCATGTTTTCACTCTGGCTTCACCTGTTGATTATCACAATCAGCGCTCTCGCTGCTTTGCGCTCACACCTGTGTCTTGTCTTGTCTGATTACTCAGTCTACTTCTGGTGTTTGTTCTCTCTGTTCTGTGTCGGATTATTGTGTGAGTAACGCTCTCTCATTTTGTCAGTTAAAGGAGTCTTACCATTGTCTTGTCTTGTGTAGCAGTATTCGCATTGTTGTCTCCTGTTACCTGCTGTGGTGAGCCTCATCCGTAGTCCTCTCTGCTCAACTGCCTACTTCAAGGATAATTCACTCTGAGAGTATCTTCTGTTCTTCGTTATCTCTCCCGACAAAGTATCCTCTGTGAAGCTGTCTACCTGGAGAGCACCTTTTCAGTTCTAGTTCTGAGCTATTTTTCTTATAGCTGATTTTTTGTTGAACATTAAAGACTTTGCATTGAATTACCTTTGCTTTTGGATCCTTTTGTATCATCACTGACAGAGAAAATCAATAATATCAGAAAGGTGATCAGCTCATCCTTGAGTTGCGCTGGGGTCAAACAGATCAGACCACTACCTGAGAAAGTAGTTACTATGTCTGTTTTTGAAGAAATTGATGGCAAAATTTTGGAAGAAACCGTACAGCACCTTAAAACATCAATCTGCGCCCTTGACGCACTTCCCACATCTTTTTTCAAAAGTGTGTTAAACCGCTTAGAAGCAGATCTCCTAGAAGTGGTAAATGCGTCACTTCTCTCTGGGAGTTTCCCAAACTCCCTGAAAACTGCAGTTGTCAAGCCCCTCCTGAAAAAGAGCAATCTGGATAAGACCATCTTAAGCAATTATAGACCGATCTCAAATCTTCCTTTCATAGGCAAGATCATTGAAAAAGTTGTCTTCAATCAGCTGAACAAATTCTTAAGCTTGAATGGATACTTTGACAATTTTCAATCTGGTTTCCGATCGCATCACAGCACGGAGACATCTCTCATAAAGATAATAAACGATATTCGCTTAAATACTGATACAGGCAAATTATCAGTGCTGGTACTACTCGACCTCAGTGCTGCATTTGACACTGTCGATCACAACATACTTCTTGACAGGCTGGAAAACTGGGTGGGGCTTTTTCTGGGATAGTCCTAAAATGGTTCAGGTCATGCTTAGAAGGGAGAGGTTATTATGTGAGTATAGGAGACCATAAGTCTGAGTGGACACCCATGACATGCGGAGTCCCCCAAGGCTCAATTCTTGCACCACTCCTATTCAACCTGTATATGCTCCCAATGAGCCAAATAATGAGAAAGAACCGAATCTCTTACCACAGCTATGCAGACAACACACAGCTCTACTTAGCCCATTGACTCCCTGTGCCAATGCATTGATGAAGTAAACGGTTGGATGTGCCAAAACTTTCTTCAGTTAAACAAAGACAAAACTGAAGTCATTGCGTTTGGAAACAAAGATGAAGTTCTCAAGGTGAATGCATACCTTGACTCTAGGGGTCTAACAACTTAAAATCAAGTCAGGAATCTTGGTGTGCCTCTAGAGTCAGACCTTAGTTTCAGTAGTCATGTCAAAGCAATTACTAAATCAGCATACTATCATTTGAAAAATATTGCAAGAATTAGATGCTTTGTTTCCAGTCAAGACTTAGAGAAACTTGTGCATGCTTTCATCACCAGCAGGGTGGATTATTGTAATGGACTCCTCACTGGCCTTCCTAAAAAGACCATAAGACAGTTGCAGCTCATACAGAACGCTGCTGCCAGGATTCTGAGCAGGACCAGAAAATATGAACATATCACACCAGTCCTCAGGTCTTTACACTGGCTCCCAGTTACATTTAGGATTGATTTTAAAGTATTATTACTGGTATATAAATCATTCAATGGCCTAGGACCTTAATATATTGCAGATATGCTCACTGAATATAAACCATACAGATCACTCAGATCATTAGGATCACATCAGCTAGAAATACCAAGGGTTCACTCTAAGCATGGTGAGTCCGCTTTTAGCTATTATGCCAGCCGCAGCTGGAACCAGCTTCCAGAAGAGATCAGATGTGCTCCTACAGTAGTCACATTCAAATCCAGACTCAAAACACATCTGTTTAGCTATGCATTTACTGAATGAGCACTGTGCCACTGTTCGTCCGACTGTTTTTACTGTACTTTATTTTATTTTTTATTCTAAACTGTTTTAATTATTCTTATTTGTTTTGATTATTTTATTTTCTCCTATGTAAAGCACTTTGAATTACCATTGTGTATGAAATGTGCTATATAAATAAACTTGCCTTGCCTTCTCTGTCTATGCTTCTGCTGCTCGACCTCAGCTCTGCCTTCGATACTGTCTCCCATCAACTACTAATTTCTCGCCTTTCGGATGTGGGTATTTCTGGTGCTGCTCTTTCTTGATTTTCTTCCTATCTCTCTGACAGACAGTTCTACATTTCAGTTCAAGATTTCTGCTCATCTACTGTCCCCCAGGGATCTATTCTAGGGCCATTACTATTTATCATCTATATGATACCTCTTGGTCAGATCCTCCGCCGTCATGGTTTTAATTATCATTTTTACGCTGACGACATTCAATTATATACTACCTGTACATCGACTCTATCTATCACAATCAACATAATCTCTTGCGTATGTGCATGAAATAAAAGATTGGCTTCATTCAAATTTTCTAAAACTTAACATGGACAAAACTGAGATTATTTTTAACGGACCTCCGTCACTCACTAACAAAATTCCTACTAACTTCCCCTGTGAACTTCCCACCATCTAGTACTGTTAAACATCTTGGTGTAATCTTTGACTCCTCTCTATCTTTCCACTCTCACATTAATTCTATCACTAAATCAGCATTCTTTCATCTATGTCGCATCGCTACGTCCCTTCATCAGTATCTCAGACGCTGAAAGTGTCATCCATGCATTTGTCACATCACGTTTTGATTACTGCAATGCACTTTTTATTGGCCTATCCGCTAGAACCATTTCCAAATTGCAATACATTCAAAACTCTGCTGCCAGGATACTCACCCATACCAAGCGTTCTGCACATATCACCCCAATTTTGCATGATCTTCACTGGCTTCCTGTGGCTTACCGTATTACATTCAAAATTCTCCTTCTCACTTTTAAATCTCTGCACAGCTTGGCGCTCCCCCCTATCTCTGTAATCTGCTCCACTCCTACACCCCGACTCGCACTCTGCGATCCTCTGACTCTAGCCTTCTCGTCGTCCCTCGGCATCGCCTTGCTTCAATGGGGGGCAGATCATTCAGTGTTGTTGCACCCAACATGTGGAACTCTCTCCCCCGATCACTCTGTTCTGTTTATACTATTTCTGAATTCAAATCCATGCTCAAAACTCACTTATTTTCTGAATGTCATAATTCTTAAGTTGTACTGCATTTTTTATATCTGAATGTATTCTGCTGGGTGCCGCCCCATCTACCTAATTTCTCATTTTCAGTACTTACACTCTCATCTACCTACTGTTGTTTTGTCTGCTGTCTTTTTCCATTGCCTTTATTGTTGCTTGTTTATTGTAAAGCGTCCTTGAGCCCTGGAAAGGCGCTATATAAATAAAACGTATTATTATTATTATAAGTGTGAGGTATTGTCTTTATTATGCCATTTACTTTTGCTATTTAATTTAATTATTGATAATGGGAATGCACAATTTATATCTTTGCAAAACTGAGATTGGTGCATCCCAAACCAATAACTTTTTCAGACATTTCTTAGATTGTCTGGAGTGGTAGGAATCAGGAGGGTGCTGGCGCAACTGCAGGAGAAGAGGTGGAAATGGTGAACAGTTTCCTCTCTCGTTGTGCCCTCACAACCAAGTACATGACCAAATCTGGTATGTAATCCTGCTTTATTACATTAATAAAAATGTCTTGTTCGTTCAGTTATTCTTTCAGTAGTCTTTCATTCTTTACATAAAGATACAGAAGAGAAATATTATAATTAAATTTGAATTTGAATAGGCCACCCAGTAACATTTGAATATGTTTTCAAAAAGCTTGCAATGACATGCTGACTGTACATGCAATTGGGTGGAATAGACGCAAGCATGATGGCCTTCATCTTGCATTGTCCAACAGATATGTCAAGGTATTGACCATATTACACAGAATTAAAATCTGGTCCAAGATGGCAAAGGCAATTGTTTGTTTGCATTTTTATTGTAGACCGTACGAAAGGCTGAGTCCCAGAGGCTGGAGAACTTGAGTCGTGAACTTGGGTGTCCTGAGAACATGGTGCAGCAGTGGGTACATGACGTCAGACAGTGGGGCACTGATGGTACAGTATTGACGTTTTAAATAATAGGCTATTTATAGTAACAGCATAGTGTGCTCGGCAGTGTTAGGGACGTGCTGCTGTAATCACATTACTTTCTTCTGTAACACATTACGGTTCCAAATGAAAATCATGTTTAAGGTGTTTTAGCCACTGTGGCTAAATGCACATACAGCATAGTGCTAGTAGACATAGTGCTAGTGATGGACTGTCAGGTACATTTGTGGTCTCTATGCCTGTACCTTACTCAGGCTGAAACGGCTCTGCCCCAAATGGCTTATATGACAGGATGACCAACATATCCTTCAGCGGTCGATAGAGCATATGTCTAGGTGTCTATAAAAAAAAAAGCAAGCCTTTATAATCAGACAGGTATGTTGTTGACTTATCAATTGTATTTACATGACTTGCGAATCTCTTGTCTGGATTTTATGTTTCTGTCATGTGTTTGGAAATTATAGACAGCAACAAGATTCGACAATTGCGGCGACGGAAATTGGGGGACGAGAAAAGAAAACTCTTTGAAGCGATCAAACAATACAATGAGCAGGTGCCAGAGGAGGAGGGCATAAATGAGCAGATGGTGGAGAGCCGACTCTCTATGGTGGGCCATGCCAGTGGGGAGGACAGTCTAATATGGCCATGGGAGGTTCACAGCACTGGTATGGAACAACTTTTGTGAGGGAGAGGGATTACATTGAGGAAACAGATGTTGACGCAGCTTAATGGGCATGTATGCTATACAACTATATTGCAGCTTACAGGTCAGTCCTGTTGACTGGCTCATTTGTATGACTTTAGAATCCACAAACATCCTCAATAAGAAGATCATCTTCTATGCACACATGTCAAAGATGCGGCTGCAAGAAGAGAAGATCCTAATTCTTAGGGAGATGAGACAGCACTGCACCTACCTCAGAGGGCTGGCTGATGGCATTAGGAAGCTGATTGCATTAATGTCTGGAGGAAACATTGGTAAGAACATGGGGATAACACTATGGAGGTGCCATGTTATAATGCTGTTCAGAGATGGAAATGTATGGCAGCTATCTTAACTGGGTCTGGCTCTAATTATGAACCAAACCGCGATCATACATTATTATTTAGCCTACATCTTTAACGTTTTCTGTAGATAACTGTGAATTTAAACTATTAGTTTTGGAAAGCACAAAGGTAAAACTGCGATTTATCTCATGGAGGCAAACTTTATAACTGAAAGTATATTTATAATTTCTTTAAATGTGCATATATTTTGATTCAACCCGGTATCACGACAAGACGTGAAATAATCACGTTGGTCCACTTTGGAAAACGTGTAGATGTCACTGTTTAACCCCCTCAAACGTGAAACTTACACGTTTGCGTTAACACGTTCCAGTGGAGAAATACCCGGATGTTGACCTATTCTACACGCTATCGCCGTAAGCTCTGGCATGACGACGACCTATTTTGGTTTTCATTAAACCGAGAAAAATGGAATTGTGTTGTATTGACGATCACTGAGCAATTTTCTATTATTTAATTATTCAAAATGTAAAAAAAACATTTATTATTTTCAAGGTGAAAAGCATTCATTTGCCTTGATCCACGCCGAAAAAAACATCTAAATGTCACATTTTTAATGAAGTAATGAGTAAAACGTCTCTTTTTCTTGAGTCCCCCAGCTCCTCGTTTAGGCGAAAGGTACGCTAAAACAATGTATTACATCGACGTTAACCATGTTAACCATAACCTTTTAAATACTCAACCTAGTTCCATTGCTTAGTAACTAACTACCCGAATGTAAGACGTCACCGTAATTTGCTAAAGTTTAATTAAAATTTTAAAGAAGAAAAAAAATCACTGAATAACTACTTCACATGATTAATACCCTCAAATGTGAAACTTGCATATTTTTCCAGCTGTGGAAATTCTGGGAAAATACCCGTTAATGCCCGTTCATGATGACGTTAAAAACTCCCGCTTGCAACCACGACTTCCTCCTCTTCGGACTTCATCAAGCAGGTAAGACACGTTGACAACAATATGTACAACAATGTAATTATATAAGAGCTATTGCCATTTGCCTTATTTTATATTTTTATGGTGTTCTTTGGTCACTCAGTCAATGTCTTATTTTTCCAATAAGAAGCCGGTTAGACACGTTGAGTCATCAGTATATTGGAAAGCTATAACGTTAAACTTTCTATGTTGACCTTACTGCATATCAGTAACCTTAGGTATTTAGGTTATTAAGGATTTACCAAGCATAAATGGCCTATTCAATGAGAATATGGAAATTGGTGAATACAGGCCTAATAAATGAATAATGATGATGCTTAATGCAGGTCTTATTAGGCTCTAATACAGACACATTAGTTATTTGTTAATTGTTAACATTTATTCCCTAAGTGTTACCTTCATTTCATCAATCAGTTCAACTTAAATATTTTATCAGTTAATCATTTTAAACATTTCAATTTATTTGATCAGAGCTCTTGTTTAAAACAGATAAATTGGGCGCATCAAAAACAGTTTTATGATTGGCTAACGTTATGTATAGTTTCATTCTTTAGCGCATGTCTGTTGTATTGCTAATTAGGCTAACTTTAACTGTCCCTTCTACCCAGCTAAATGGTAGGCCCTGACCATATATATATATGTATAAAGTAGGCTATAAACTCATCATCAAATAGGATAGTTATAGGCTAATAGGATAGTTATAGGATAGTTAAAAAACTGCCCGAGACACCGTGCCCTGATGTTAGTGATTAACCAGCCAAAGATCAGATAAATTAGGCAACGTTTATATCATTTCATTGTATTATTATTGTGAAACCCGTTTTTTTATGTCTCTTTCCAAACAGATATGCCAGGACCTGGTTCGACTACAAAGAAATGTGCGTCTTGTTCTATGCCACTCAATGTGGCTTGCAAGACGTGCAAGTACTGCATAGCAGCGCAGCCCCACAAGTTGCGTTTGAAAAAAAAATTAGAAAGATTTGATTTGAAATCAGAGACATGGTCCCATGGTCCCAGGCCCCACCTGAGGGATGACGCTTCTTTGTTGGTATGTTACAGACTATTATTTTATTTTTTTGGCTTGCATGGATATTAAACGCTTGTACTTTTTTAGTTTTAGGTTTACACTTATTGACCGTAGCTCATAATTAAAGGGATAGTTCACTCAAAAATAAAAATTCTGTCAGTATTTACTCACCCTCATGTTGTTCAACCCCGTAAGAACTTCGTTCATCTTCGGAACACGAATTAAGATATTTTTGATGAAATCTGAGAGCTGGATCACTCCTCTATAGGCTTCTAAGGGATTGACACTTGCCAGCCCTGAAAAGTTATTAAAGACATTGTTAAAAAAGTGACTACAGTGGCTCAATCTTAAGTTTATCAAGCGACGATGATACTTTTTGTGCGCAAAAACAAACAAAAATAATGACTTTATTTCAACTATAAAAAATAGTGATTGCGAATAGTTGAAATAAAGTCGTTATTTTTTGTTGTTTTTTTGCGCACAAAAAGTATTCTCGTCGCTTGATAAACTTAAGATTGAGTCACTGTAGTCACTTGGACTATTTTAACGATGTCTTTAATAACTTTTCGGGGCTGGCAAGTGTCAATCCCTTAGAAGCCTATGGAGGAGTGATCCAGCTCTCAGATTTAATCAAAAATATCTTAATTTGTGTTCCGAAGATGAACGAAGGTCTTACGGGGTTGTAACAACATGAGGGAGAGTAAATACTGACATAATTTTCATTTTTGGGTGAACTATCCCTTTAAGTAAAGATCTTCTGAATGAAAAATCACTGTAAAGCTTCTACTTGCTGATCCCAAAATTCTAAAGACTGTTATTGCAGCAAAATGGTTCTTATGAGTATACACGCAGCATATGTCATAATGTTAGTATACAAAGAACTTGCTTTAACTGACTCTGAATATATTACCGGGGCATAAATGTTCAGAAATAATGTAGATTTTGCTTTACTCTTGTTGGAAGCTGGAAAGGTTTCAGGCCCTTGGCTCCAGGGGTGTGTTATTTATATCCCGCCCTGGAACCAAATCGTGGACTAGTGAGGTGCTTCTGCCCAGATGTAAAGTTACTGAGGCTGAATCTGCCTGCCTAAAGAGGATGGAGGCATTGTTTGAATTTGTTGTGCAATGTATTGTTGTATGTTAAAGTAAAACAAGACATCATTAGATAAATAGTAAGTTTAGTTTTTGTTGAAATAGCAATAATGCCATATTGAAATCAATTAAACCCTTTATTTATATGGTGTTATTGAATTTAATTTTTTTGTTTGACTTCTGTTAATACTAGGTTGGAGTCAATCAGAGACAGTAGCAGCCTCAGCAGCAGAGATCCCACAGCCTCCTGTGGACAACTCACTGGCCACATCAAGTAAGTGTTGCATAGTTGCATAATGTACTAATATTCCACCCTAGATGCAGTTTGTTATTTCACATTTTGTATCACTGGTTGCTTTCAGGTTATTATGGAGCCCCTACACTTGCCATTCCTACCCCTCCAGCTCCTACTCTTGCCATTTCTACCCCTTCAGCCCCTACACTTGCCATTCCTACCCCTCCAGCTCCTACTCTTGCCATTCCTACCCCTCCAGCCCCTTCTCTTGCCATTCCTACCCCTCCAGCTCCTACTCTTGCCATTCCTAACCTCCCAGCCCCTACTCTTGCCATTCCCACCCCTCCAGCCCCTACTCTTGCCAGTCCTTCCCCTCCACCCCCTACTCTTGCCATTCCTTCCCGTCCACCCCCTACTCTTGCCAGTCCTTCCCGTCCACCCCCTACTCTTGCCAGTCCTTCCCGTCCACCTCCTACTCTTGCCATTCCTAACCTCCCAGCCCCTACTCTTGCCATTCCCAGCCGTCCACCCCCTACTCTTGCCATTCCCAGCCGTCCACCCCCTACTCTTGCCATTCCCAGCCGTCCACCCCCTACTCTTGCCATTCCCAGCCGTCCACCCCCTACTCTTGCCATTCCCACCCCCCCAGCCCCTACTCTTGCCATTCCCACCCCCCCAACCCCTACTCTTGCCATTCCCAGCCGTCCACCCCCTACTCTTGCCATTCCCACCCCCCCAGCCCCTACTCTTGCCATTCCCACCCCCCCAACCCCTACTCTTGCCATTCCCACCCCCCCAACCCCTACTCTTGCCATCCCTACTCCTGGAGGAAACAAGTGGAAGAAGAAGAATGGTGGGTGTATATGTTTTCAAAAATAT
Source organism: Rhinichthys klamathensis goyatoka (assembly GCF_029890125.1). NCBI lineage: Eukaryota > Metazoa > Chordata > Actinopteri > Cypriniformes > Leuciscidae > Rhinichthys > Rhinichthys klamathensis. Next base: position 11,608,627 of record NW_026606564.1, on the reverse strand, counting down.
TTATCTAATTTATTTTTTGAGACCAAGAATCTAGTGATTGTTTTGCATTGGAAATTAATGGACATTTCACCAAAAACAAATTGTGTATTTCAGATTGCTCCCACAGCAGCCAGGAGGTATACAAGGGAGATATTTTGAAGGAACGAGTTACAGAGGTTGGTCAGGCATTACCTGATATGGATAAAAACTAGGCAGTAGAACATTAAAGAATGGATGTTATTGCAGGGTTAGAACTGAACTTATTAACACGTAAGACTTATCCACATTGCACATAATGATATGATATGATACGACATATGATCTTCCACTATTATTTCACATAATGTTTTACATTTGTGGTTCAAGATTTTATTTGTCACATACACAGTTATATAGAGAATATATAACCAGCAGTGAAATGTAAAACAGGTTGGGTCCGCTCCATGGACAGTGCCATTATTATCATAATACAAACACAAGAAGAAATTCCGAATATATATAGATGGATATAAAAACTAATTGTGTACAGAAGTATTAGACTAATACATTTTAGGTGACTATTACTAACACTTTTCACTTTACTCCTGATTTCTTCAACGAAAGAGGATACGTCCGCATCTTTGGCAATGAAGATGCCCTCAAAGTATGGTTCCTCTGACCTTAATGAAAGCAGAAAAAGGCATATTCAGTGGCAGACAGCATTTGTTCAGTAGGTTTTAGAAGGTGTGAAATAACTTAAGCCAGGCGCACAGCTGCAAAATACAAAATTATCACCACATGGTTCTTCGTACTAGATTTTAAAGTGCGGCAAATTTATACTGATATCTGGTATCATCTCGATATTCCATACCAGTATCGGTGGTATCAGTTATCCTGATGTTTCTAAACAGGTTTTAAAATGATCAGTATAAAATGTGTCATGTTGTTGTAGTGTGCTGGGTGTATGATAAGTCTATAAAATGGTGCTGAGTAATGGCCAATGACAGCACAAGAGGAAACCAGGGAGGAAGCAGAAACAAGTACAACCTATCATGGAACCTTGAATAATTATCTGATGACAAATAGAAAGCTTCTGTGTTGTGATAACATGATCTACTATGATGTAGTGCCCCCGTCACAGAGTAATGTTGTGCAGTGCAAGCCGTACAGCAAAGCCGTGTAGTGTGGCACCTTGCCTTGCATTACCCTTTAGAGTGTTGAAATCTGTACAGTTTTCTGTTGCCGTCTGCAGAAACCGCAAGCATGTTGGGTGCACATGCTGGGCAGGTGAAGTGCTCCACATTTGCCATTTTCTCACATAGAAACTGGCAAAAAGTGTATTCCACAAAGCTCCTCTGAAATACATCTCCATGTATTTTACCCCTCTGTAAATAAGCAAATAGTTAAGAGAAAAGTAAAATTAAATAGCCAATGGTCTCTAATTAAGGAAATCTTCATCCACACGGATCATACCCTTCCAAACTGCTCTGTCCTCTGCTCTAACAGCCGCAAAAATCCTTGTCTTGACAAACCCGGAGCAACGGTTTTCATCTCCTCAAATGTGCTGAATACATCCACTGAAAACAATGTGTCAGCATTCACAGATGCTGGCCAATACCCACTTCTTATGAGGTCGCTTCTGTCAGGTGTCCATTGTGATAGACACACTCTGCATGCCAAATTGGGCAAGTACAAGTCATAACAACCTAAAAAGAATCAAACGTATGAATATCTTGTGACACATAACTGCAAAATGTATGAATATCTTGTGACCCTTAACTGCAAAACCAAAAAATAAAGGCTAAAACCTACCTACCATTTATGCAAACCAAAATAGTTGCTCGGCCAGCAGATTCTGTGATGTTTGTAGGGTCACAGGTGCACAGTCGGTCAGGTCTCACTGTAGGCAACAGCCGAACTAAAAAGAAATTACACAATTTTGAAAAGAGGACTGTCTGATTGAGAAATGTAAATAGAAGTTGTTCACACACACACCAAAATAATCAGAGCAGTACCTTGATTTTTTAATGTATATTTGCCATTTTCTTTCACACAGCACACCGTTGGCGGAATGGGCCGGTAAAATCCATCACTGCAGGACTCCCTGTTATGGAGTACCATTTTTTTGTGGCAAATTAAATCACACTCCATACACAGCCACTCTTCTGGCATGCAGTCTCTGCAACGAATAATGGCAGGAGATGAGCACTGACTGCATTTATTTTCCTTGACCACTCTGGAGAACAACAAGCAGTCCAGGGGGTAGGGCCTTGCTTTCTGCCACTCATCTTGGGCTGCCGACTGTCGCAAGCTCCATGATGATGATGTTGAAGGACCATCTGAAGTTTCAACAGTTGTTGCCAGAATCTCCTGCAGTTTCTGCATCTCACTGTCTGAAAGAGGGACATGAAAAAAAGCTCCTTAGTGGTTCTACAAAGACCCCATTGTGGTTCTGGAAAGATTAAACTACTTGGCTACAATATAGTGAAGTAACAAACAATCATTTCACACTGTTAATTTGATTAAAATAATGACAATAAGGAGTCATCCTACCAAGTAAGTGTTGAGACAAGTTTTGTTCTGTCACCATGGGTACCTCCTCAGCTGGTTCACAAGGATTCAGGACTGAAAGATATTGGATAAAGTCTCCCTTAAATAATTTTGCAGTTTGGTGCAAGTAAGTAAATCAGACATGGTACTCTAGCAGAAAGAAACATAACTACTGTAATGTTACTGCATCATTCATCGATGCGATGTTCAGACAAAGTTTATTTGGAAACATTACTAGCAGGGGGGGCATAGGCATCCTGGAATGTGTGGGGATTGTAACAATGAAAAGCAGTGATAGGCTACATTTACAGGTGATTTAACCAGAGAAGACACAGAACAACCTAGCCTGGCTCCACACACACCCATTCAGAATATACAGTAGGATATGAAGACCAACCTGTAGTTGAAGAACGCATCCGCGCTTCTCCACTTCTGCTCTTTCTTTTCAGCAGCGGACGCCCTTCACAGTCTCTCTCAATCCACTGAAATGTACTCTTGCGGTTAGGTGATGTTCTTTTCACATCTTGCTTTTCCTTGCATGACAGAAATTCAACATTATATGTAAACACAAAAGCAGTGGGTTTTCTCCCATTTTTACTCACTGTATGAATCCCATTCATTTGCAAAATGAGCAGACTGCCCACTTTTGAAAAATCCCCGGAAATGGCATTCCCAAACTGAAACAGATACAGTTCATGAACCCTTTGCACTAAAAGCACAAGTATGATCTCATTTGAAAGCTTACACCTGGTAGTTTATTGTAAATGTAGAATTAATTATTGTCATAATGAATTTTTTTTTTAAAATAGCTTCAAAGTTTTGTAAAGTTATTAGAAATTTATTTTTATGAAACATCTTCATGAAAATAAAATTGAAGTTGGCCCTGGAGCAATCTAGAAATGCACTGCAGCTAAAGCCATATGTGTGACCATTTTATATTTAAAATCTGAAAATGATAAGTCTAAAACTCTGTATTTAGTTAAATGTTTTTCTCAAGATCATGTCAAATTACTTTATTTTGATTAGACTGATTTAGTATCTTCAATGCAAACTGATGTTTAGTCATCTATTCAGTCTATTGCCTCTATTGTTTTTGTGGTGCAAAACGAGCCCCATTCAGTCTCAGTCTCCCCTGCACACATTTACACCTCTCCAGACTGGTTATGGTTCTAAATATGCATTTCTTTAGTCTGCATTATAGCTACTAACGACTGGCTATTCACAGGCTATTCATAGGGTTTCAAACCCTAATTTCTTTTATCAAAGTTCTCACTAAATATTTGAAACTGGTATCAAATGCACTGAAACATTTCAGTAAGCATTCCTATTTAGAAAAAAATCATAAAACAATAACTGCTGGTATAGCAGGTGCACCTGGGCTAGCTAGCATGTTAGCTTAGCACACCATCAATACACGACCATTTATGAGATTAAAACCATGTCTGTTCTCCAAACTTACTTTATAACGCAAGTCGAGTGTTTTAAATAATCTTCTGTGATCTGATTTGGCTTCAGATAAAAAAAAATCCGACCGAAAATGTATTTATAGTGTTCTGCACGATGATGAAATCTATATCGATTAGCATAACATTATAAATATAATCTATTATTATGAAATACCTGGCATGGCTTGAAGAACACAGGTAACTCAAATATCATTGCAATCATGTTTATTGTCTTCAAAACATCTTTATCTGCACTTTACAGCGATCTCTGGAAGCTTTGTTGTGGCAAGACTTCCTTGTCACATGATTATGGCTCTTCTTCATGTGATCCATATATGGACTTTACTGAACAAACAGTTCCCTCAGGCTGCCAGTATGAATTGAAAACACAGTACATCAGACTATCCAGCGCTCATAATGATTACATCGACGCATTTGGGTATAAATTCAATAAACATTATTCCTGTCTATAGAAATCTGATGTAAACCGATGAGAATCTATCAATATTTCTCCAAATCTGCACATGTTTGAGCTAAAAGCCCTGAGGGACGTTGTTTTGTCAAGCGCTGTCATGACGATCGCACGGGAGTTTTTTTTTGAATGAGAGCAGCTGACGCTCATAATTCATATTAAAGGTAACGGCTCATTTTTTAATTTCATAACTCCTGACACAAATTAAGACATAACTGTCACTATAAGTTTCTCAGAATACAATAGTGGTCAAATACTGAAACTTGAGTCTTATATCTTTTTAATGATGTAAAATTTGTCAAGTTAATAACATTAATTATGATAGTAACTTTGAACTATTTAAAAAAAAAACGCTTCAGAGCGCCCACGCTCTGGTGAAGCTTAACAGGATAACTAAGGGTACTCACTTTCATTTGAGCCAAAAGCAGGTCTGCATGGAACATAGCATCCTCTGCTGCACCAATGTCCTGCTCAGCCATCTTAATTGTAAAACTAACGGTGAATTGATAACGTTACAACTCTATTTTGCGTTCAAAATGAGACATTGACTGAGTGACCAAAGAACACCATAAAATATAAAATAAGGCAAATGGCAATAGCTCTTATATAATTACATTGTTGTACATATTGCTGTCAACGTGTCTTACCTGCTTGATGAAGTCCGAAGAGGAGGAAGTCGTGGTTGCAAGCGGGAGTTTTTAACGTCATCATGAACGGGCATTAACGGGTATTTTCCCAGAATTTCCACAGCTGGAAAAATATGCAAGTTTCACATTTGAGGGTATTAATCCTGTGAAGTAGTTATTCAGTGATTTTTTTTCTTCTTTAAAATTTTAATTAAACTTTAGCAAATTACGGTGACGTCATACATTCGGGTAGTTAGTTACTAAGCAATGGAACTAGGTTGAGTATTTAAAAGGTTATGGTTAACATTGTTAACGTCGATGTAATACATTGTTTTAGCGTACCTTTCGCCTAAACGAGGAGCTGGGGGACTCAAGAAAAAGAGACGTTTTACTCATTACTTCATTAGAAACTGACATTTAGATGGGTTTTTTTCGGCGTGGATCAAGGCAAATGAATGCTTTTCACCTTGAAAATAATAAATGTTTTTTTTTTACATTTTAAATAATTAAATAATAGAAAATTGCTCAGTGATCGTCAATACAACACAATTCCATTTTTCTCGGTTTAATGAAAACCAAAATAGGTCGTTATGCCAGAGCTTACGGCGATAGCGTGTAGAATAGGTCAACATCCGGGTATTTCTCCACTGGAACGTGTTAACGCAAACGTGTAAGTTTCACGTTTGAGGGGGTTAAACCGTGACATCTACACGTTTCCCAAAGTGGACCAACGTGATTATTTCACGTCTTGTCGTGATACCGGGTTGTTTGATTCCAGATTCTGCACTTTCACCACATTTGGAAAGGCAAGTGTTACAGTAAACTCACTCAAAATGTGCATTTCCCCATAAACATGTATTATGCAATTGTTTGTCACACATACATTTTCCAGTGGAACAAGATTTGTTGCTTAAAGGCGTAGTTTCATAATAATTATTTAGTTTGATTTCAATAGGAAGGAGAACTTCTAAATTTGCAGTACCTGGGACCAGTATAAATAAGTACAGTGCAGCTTCTGGCTTTTGGGACAATGTATGCAAAGTGTATGGCACTTGCAAATCACAAAAAAACTTTCCTGGTCCTTCCTCTGGAGGTAATTTATTATTGCTGAGCATTTCAACATTATTATTGGTTCTTGTGAAGCATCACTATTGTCACATGTTGGAGAGAACACTTTTCTATGTCCATTTTCTTTTCTTTCTTTAATACATTTAGGCCTACATATATGCCAGGTTGAAATATGCAGTCTTTGGTTGTGCAGTTTACAATTGTACTGTTATTAAAACAGAAGTAATTGAATGAGAAGATACAGAAGAAACAAAGAGACGGAATGGGCATCTCTCGAATTGGTGACTTTTTTTCTTTAGTTTGCTTTCCTTTTGTCTGATCTCGTATTATATTTGTAGGGGTTTATTTTGTAGTCATTCTTAGTAAAAAATAAAATAAAAAAATAATTCACACTATTTATTCTTAAACAGAAAAGAGAGAGCTCAGACCACCCTGAAGTCCATCCTACACAGGTTGTTTGAGTTATATTGATATTACTTTATGGAGTATTTGGTTTGTTGTTTTTTATTTTATTTTATTCTTTATTTTTAGTTGTAATGTTGGAAATAGTCATTTGTCTCCATACCAAAATGAAGAGGCTGAATGTGCATCTCTCGAACTGGTGATTTTTTTTATCTTTAATTTGCTTTCCATTTTGTGTATTTTGTCTAACATAAACATTGTTTCAGAAATAAACCCCTCTCTCACTCTTTTCAGGACCTGTGGGAGACTAAGGCTGATAGTCCTTCAAACAGTGACTCGGCATCAAATTGTGCTACCACAAGTGAAAAGGTTAATGGTACTTTTTCTATTATATGTAACTAGTATTCAAATCATACAATGAAAAATGTAATTAAGTAAATACTTTGCCATGCCAGAAGTTATTTATCCATTGCAGATTAATTGTAATGTGAGAAATATAAAACAATTCACTTTCATGTTCCTGTCCCATTAAAGGTTATTTGCTAAATGAAAGATATCTAAAGGACAGTAATAATCATTATAAAGATAAATGGTATTTATATTTGGTGATTCCCAGCAGAATGTTTCTGCATTTTAAACATGGTGAAATGTTTATACATTTTCTAAATTGATTATAAATTTCCACACATGAACTTAAGTTGTTTGTCATGAGCATATTTGTAAGCTAGTGAACAGGGAAGAAGTAAGCTTAATGTATTAAAAGCATATCTACCATTTTGTAACCTCTTTTTAATTAATTTTCCTGTATTACAGATGTGTGACAAGGAATCAGCCAAATCACTTTGTATCTCCACTCACAGCAGTGAGGAAAAAGACACCTACTTCACATGTTCTTTGCCATGTCAGCCTTGTTTCTTTTTTATCGAACAAAAAGAGTGGCAAAAACTAAGACAAGATCAGAAAGGCAGACTTTTTCAAGGACTTCAGTGGACTAATGTCATTGCCAAGGGCATCAAGTCTATTCATCCCAAAGGCAGCTTTGGTTTTAAGAGACAGTGTGAAAACCCTGCAGCATAACACCAAGCAACTGCATAGAAGACCAGTGCGCGCAGGTGCACGACAGTCAGCAGCAGAAGTCCTTGCAATCAAGTTACCCCAGAGTTTATATTTGGAGTCAATGCAAAAAATTCCACCAATGGTCATTGTTTCAGGTTGCAGGGATGATGCTCCAACCAAAGAAGTCCTTAAGAACATTGCGTGGAGTGAAAGAAAAAAACCCTGACGTCATTCTGATGAGCTCACAAGCTTAAAAACGATGATTGAAGAACAGCGTGGCACAGACAATGATGTGTTGCAGAGGGTAATGATGCACCTAAAGGAATTATGCTCTGGTCAAAGAAGACCCTCTCTGTCTTCTACAAAAGATGCAAGGAGGACATAGTGTACCTGGACGCCACAGGGAGTATAATTCCATAAGAAAGAGCAAAAAGTCCCCCCCACTATGTGTATGAGCTGGTGGTAAGAAATCCCTCCAAGGGTGCATCACGTTTACCTGTGGCCACCTGTCACATGTGACCACACAACATCTTCTGTGACCTACTTCCTGCAGGCTTTTCAGACGGATCTTGTCAGGATGTATGGAAATGGGGCAAACCAAAGGCCGGCTATGAACACATATGATGGCTCCCTTGTGCTCATGTAGTCCATTTCTATTGCATTCTGCAGAACAGGTCTGGAGGATCTGCAGCAAAAGTACTTTCTTCTCATCAGTGGGCAATATCCTGCAGACTCATTTTAACTCCCCATTCTTCATAGATGTTTAAGTCACATAATGAAGAATGCCAAGGATCTTTGCAAGAAACAGTACAGATATTTTTTAGTATGATTACTTTATATTCAGTTTGAAATGAAATGTATGATTATAATAATCTTTGTTTTTGATTGCTTTCTTTGTAGAAGTCCCCAACACTACAATCTTGCAATGCATATATTTGGGCTACAACGATGAAAGAGATGGATGAGGTGCTATCTAGGTCAGCAGTCCTCTTTTGCAGTCCCTGCAGTGGACCAAATGTTGCAAAGCACTACAAACATCTGCAGTTGCTTTTGCAGCAAAGGCAGACTATTGATCTGGATGAGAAAAACATAATTGCTGAAGACTACAAGGTATTAAATGTTAATATTAGAAGAAAAAAATATTGATCCAATGCCAAACTCTGCAGAGCAGTCGGATTCAGAACTTGCTGCCCATAAATTCTGGTACTTTTGCAATTTCAGCTATTATCCATAAACCGAGATGGAATGTACTGTATATGATTATGTCTAAATTCCAGTGCAGGCATTAAAGGACTGTAGAGAGATGGGCAGAGTGTGCAGTAAAAGTTTAACTATAGAGACAATGGTCAAAGCAGAGTTACAATTATTGAAAAATAAGTTAAGTTACTGTTAAAAATAACATGTACATGTAGCAGTGGTAGCGACTGCACATAAAGTTCAGGAGGAGTCATTTAATCCAACCTATCACACTCCAAGAGCATATAAACTCTTTCAGCATCCCTCCTCCTCTTTTACTCATTGTAATCCACATTTTAGGTTGACATCTCAAATAAGCTTTCAGTAAGCTTTTGTTTGGGCGCAGTACCATACTTTCCACTAGATAACATATCCAGGCTCCATTGGTGACCATACAGACTCTTCCATTTCAAAATGCTAAGCGTGATCTGAATCATATAATAATGTTCATACAATTTATGACGTCAGACATCCTGTTCAGAAATGGTATGGGTAGTTGGCAGTATTTATAAAAACTGTATACAACGTAGATTTATGAATAATTGTATAATTAACATTTATAATGTTACATTTTATTGTCACACAGTGAATACTTTCAAACCAGGACGATCCACCACCGAACAAGAGACTGTGATGGAGCTTGTTGAAAATGTTGCAGCTGCAGTTGACCAAAAACTCAATACAGTGGGTGTGTTTACTGATTTGTGTATAGCGTTTGACACTATTGACCATGCTTTATTGTTGAAAAATTGTGAACAATATCGTTTACGAGGGGTCACGCATCAGTGGTTAAAGAGTTATTTAAGTAATAGATTTCAGTATGTACAAATTAATAATACACAGTCTGAATTAGAAACAGTAATATGCGGCCTTCCTCAAGGTTCAGTTTTGGGACCAAAATTATTTATTCTCTATTTAAATGACATATTTACAGTATCTACAATGTTGAAATTTATAATGTTCGCTGATGACAAATATTTTTTGCTCTGGAAAAAATATGGATGAATTATTACAACTGGTAGAAAAAGAATTAATTGTGTTAAAGAAGTGGTTTGAAGTTATCTTTAAATGAAAATAAAACTAAATTTATGATATTTTCTGGTAATAGCAATTCTAAGTTACATTTAAATTGAGTTGAAATTGAAAGATTCTATGAAACCAAATTTTTAGGTGTGATCTTAGATAATAAACTTAGTTGGAAACCGCATATTAAATACATTAGAAGTAAGGTAGCAAAATCAGTAGGAATATTGTATAAAACAAAAGATCTAATAAATAAAATGGGTTTGAGTATTATATATTCCTCCTTAGTAATGCCTTACTTGTATTATTGTTCAGAAATATGGGGAAATGCAAATAAAACAAATATAGTTGTATTAACTAAGTTACAAAAAAGAGCTATTAGACTTATTAATAAAGTAGGATATCGCGAACCAACTAACAAACTCTTTATTCAAAGTAATACCTTAAAATTGACAGATATTGTATATATAAAAATATTGGAAATAATGTATAGAGCACTTAATAAAAGTCTCCCATCTGGTATTCAGAAATTATTTAAGTTAAGAGAGGGTAGATATAACTTAAGAGGCCTGTTTATGTTTGAATGTGGAAAAGAAAGAACCAATGTAAAATCTAGATGTGTATCAGTTATTGGTGTGAAATTATGGAATTTACTAAAAGATGATTTGAAATTATGTACTTCTCTGTCTAGCTTTAAAAGATCTTTAAAAAAGAAAATTGTTAATGAGTATTCAGTTAGTATGTACATTTTGTTAATATTATGTAAAAAAATGCATCTGCAGTATTGTATAATTATGTATACTGTTTTCTATAATTTATTAATGCTGATTTGTACTTCTCTGTTTAGCTTCAAAAGATCTTTAAAAAAGAAAATTGTTAATGATTATTCAGTTAGTATGTACATTTTGTTAATATTATGTAAAAAAAAAAAAAAAAAAATGTATGTGCAGTGTTGTATAATTATGTATACTGTTTTTGTATAATTTATAATGCTGATTCTTCAGGTATATTGTTAAATAGGGTAGGCAAACATAAGCCTCGGCTTCAGCCTATTCCTTTTTTTTTTTTTGTGGTTATTTCATTGTAAATTTACCAGAAAAATAAAATCAAAAATCAATCAAGAGACTGGGTGAATATTCAGTTCAAAGGAGCTGTTATGAAACACCCATTTCAACAGGATGAATTTAGCACATCGCCTTCATGGTACAATAATTATTTTAGTGACATACTTGAATTCTGACAATGATATGAATCAATTTGGATAAGAGCTATTTACAGTATTTAAATGATTCGCCAGCATATTTATCCAGTGTATATTTCCTTTTTTCTAGATGGCAAAGGGAGTCATGGAAGCATTTCCTGAATTGCCTAATCTGGAATTTGGGACCTCTAAAAAGGCCATGGTCCGAGAACGCAGGGCTTTGGCACTGAAAATACTTGAAGCATCAGGTAGCAGGTTTTTTCATATACAGCTGGTACTCAACCAGAATAATACTTAAAATTGGGGTGTGTATTTGCTGCCTTTTACCACTAAGAGGCGCTACAATCCCAGACTTTGAAAAGTGTCAGTTTATTCTCTCAATTGCAATCTGCCGCGGCTCGTTGAGAACTGGTAGTAGATAAATTCAAGTGAAACATTTTAGGTAAACGAATTCTTAATCACAACACTGAAATTAAAGTACAAATTTAGAACTGAAACAAATGTAGGCTTTTATTATTGCATCAAGTTTAACATTGTGTGCCCAGTTTTTCTATAGGCTAATCTCAGGTTATGCGTCTATATAATAGGTAGGCTATTATACTTTGTAAGATGTTAAGCGTTTAGATGATAGCTGTGTGGTCAACGCTTCAAAAGTTTTTATTTTCGAAAAATAATGAAATCTGTTTATAGAGCCAAGTTTCGAACTCGCAACACATGTTGAAGTGTGCATTTATTAATTCGAAACATATTTCAGAGCATTGTCATTCATTGTCTGTCATTTTTATTAATAGGCATTTAGATGATAACAGGGTTCTCAAGTTTTATCAAAAGCTTGGAGTGAGATCACATGCGGTTATGGGAGGAGCCCCGCCCATCCCCGCCCCCCAATTTTACCCATTGTTCATAATAAACCAGCACAAATTGAAATTATAACAATTGGTAAATCTGATAAATGACAGAGCAATTCATCACATCAAATATACTCTTTAATGTTATATTTCAAAATTACACAAATATAACAAATTGCTCCAAACAGTTTGAAAAAAAAACATTTTTTTTTGCATTTTTCCCTGACATCTTTGAAAAATACAAAGGCAATGATAAATGTATGTTTTGACAGGATATAAAATATTACCCAGAGCACTAGAGCACTCTGCTTTAATACATGTAGGCTAGCCTTAATGTAACTAGAAAGACTAATAGACCTACAGTATAATATATCATTTAAAATAAAATTTAGAAATACATCTTCATTCCTTCCCATAGCCACTAACATTTCCCTTAGCCAAAGCTTCTGGCCTGGTTGCAAAGTAGTTGTAGAGTTTTTGACTGCATCAATAATAATGTATAGGCTACGATGGGCCATATATAAAATGTTCTAGCCTAAAAATGTTAGACGAGCTTTCTTCAAACTTACCTTCTCCATCACGACCTATGATCATGACGTGTGTTCGCGCGATATTGTTGTTACCTAGTGTAGGCTACGGTGGCCGAGAATTTGTGTGCGTGTGGCCGAGAATGTTCCGTCAACTTCCGTATGTTCGCGCATCTATGTTGCCTAGTAAGTTAACGAACGCAATCTGGCCGAGATACGGACGCGTTGGCAGCAGGAAACTTCACTTTGTGTGCCTGCGCCTCGTATACAACGTTATATTAAGCTTGCAGGACAACTTGGTTGGCATTGCCTTTTCAGCGTGTGAAATACATGGTGTGGCGTTTGAGCGTGTGAACTGGTTGAATTGCGTGTGTCTCACGGCCAATGCGTGAGACTTGAGAACCCTGATGATAACACTGAAGCCTACATGCTGTTAACCGATCTTGGCCGACAGCGTTAATATTTTACCGTTCTTGATGCTTAAATAGGCAACAGTGTATTAACGTCAAGCGTTTTGTTTAATTATCTAATGGAACATTACAACATCAATTTGCTAGATCCACGCAGAGCCTCTGTTTCGCTGCACAGACGACAAAACCCGAAGGTGCTGTTGAAGATGCATCCAACATGATCCAAAGCACCCAGCTACTCCACCTTCACCATGTCCCATGTTTTGCTCATAATTTAAATTTGATTGTGAAAAAGGCCCTAGATCAAACCCCAGTCATCAATGAAATACGCCAGAATGCCAGAAAGATAGTGGGGTTGTTCAGATCCAGCTGCAAAGCAAAGGACAAGCTTGTGGAGATGCAGGGCTTGATGGCCAGACCAACTCTGAAACTGATACAGGAGGTTGAGACGAGATGGAACAGCACATTCGACATGCTACAACGCTTGTATGAGTAACGTGAGCCAGTGGGTGCTGCACTTTCCAATTTAAACAGTGATACTGCTCCCCTGACAAGTCTTGAGTATGACATTATTCAACAATCATTGTCACTACTGCAACTGTCACAGGTCGGGAGGGTCGACTGGGTCTACCCCCTCCCTTTAGAATGTACCACTGAGGAGCAAACCAGAAACCCGGCGGACAAGGAAAGTAAAAATGTAACAGACTTTATTGATTAAAAGAATTTGTAGATCCTAATTAAAACTCCTCCTTCCTCCCCAGCATCCAGTGGCCGCCGGGACGTCGGCCGGACAACAGGCGAGGACTCGGTCCACTCAACCCCTCAGACTTTTCGGATGCCAAGGCTCTCGGCGATGGAGGGGACGTGGATTGGACAGCAGGTAAGTACTCTTCTCGATCTCTCAAGTGCAGAAAGTTTACAGCGGTGAAGAGGGGCGTCGACTGGACAGCAAGTAGGTACTCCAGGTACGGTTGGTTCTTCCCTAGACAGCGAGTGCAGAGAGCTTACAGCTGTGGAAAGGCGTCGACCAGACAACAGGTGAGTACTTCGAGTACGGTTGGTTCTTCCCAGTATAGTAGGTGCAGCAACTTACGGCTGTAGAACGGCGTCCACCAGCCAGCGGGTGAGTATTTCGAGTATGGTGGGTTCTTCCCTATACAGGGGATACAGGGAGCTTACAGCTGTAGGAAGGCGTCGACTAGACAGCAGGTGAGTGTTTCGAGTACGGTTGGCTCTTCCCTGTACAGTAGGTGCAGAGAGCTTACAGCTGTGGAAAGGCGTCGACTAGACAGCAGGTGGGTACTTCGAGTACGGTTGGTTCTTCCCTATACAGGGGATGCAGAGAGCTTACAGCTGTAGAAAGGCGTCGACTAGACAGCAGGTGAGTGTTTAGAGTAGGGCTGACTTCTAATAGTCGAGGATACGACGATTCGATTCGGAGAGGTCTGATTCGACTATGAACCTCATAGTCGAATAGTAGGCAAGTGTTATGAGGGGTGTGACGTTATATATAACCGTGAGACCGACGGTTATAGTTGAACACCGTCATTAGAACTCTATAACCGCCAAAACCGTGCTATTAAAATATTTTTTACAAACATTTTTTATCATAGAGAATGTTTAAATACTAATATCATCTTACGAGGGAAACGGAGGCGGAGTTAGCGGTGCGATCGGAGGCTGAGTGATGATTCGGGAGAGGTCTGTGCACCTTTACGGATCAGAGCGCGCGCTGACACGGAGTAAAGCCTTGTTTATACTCGACGCGTCCGCACGAGCGCGAAGGTGCGGACGGCAAAAAAATGACGCGTTGGGTGCGCAAGACCGGCAAGACCCCATTTTGCTTGGCTGTGTGCACAGCTTTTTTTGTAACAGCGCGCGCGACGCCGCATCCGAGGATGAACGACTTCAAGCCAAATCTGCCCGAGCATGTAGGCTACGTCTCACCACACCGGCACGCAGTTTGCGCGTCTAGATTGCTAAGTTCATTGCAAAGTTTTTTTGTTAAGGTTTTGTTTACTGTGTGTGATTTATTTAAAACAAACCACGTTCATTGCAACGTTTTTTGTGTTAAGGATTCATTTAATGGAAAGCACATTCACTTCTAGTTGTCTTTCTGTTCATTTTAAATAAACGTAGAGCGTGTTGTCCTATAACAGACGAACAGTTATTCAACCGAACGTCTAGCTGCTATCTAAAAAAAAAAAAAAGGTTCGACTATCAGTCGACTACGGCAAAATCTAACGAATCAGATTCGACTATGAAAATCCTTAGTCGAAAACAGCCCTAGTTTAGAGTACGGTTGGCTCTTCCCTGTACAGTAGGTGCAGAAAGCTTACGGCTGTGAAAGGGGCGTCGACTGGACAGCCAGTAGGTACTCCAAGTACAATTGGTTCCTCCCAGTATAGCGGATACAGAAGCTCACGACGGTGACAGACGTCGACCGGACAGCAAGTGGGCACTCCAAGTACAGTAGGTTCTTCCCCATACAACGGGTAACGGAAAGTTTTCGGAGGGCTGGCGGGAAGGCTGACTGGGTGGTCAGATCGGCAAGTCCGGACAATCGACCAGCTCCTGGAGTCAGCAGGCCTTAGGGGTAACACCCCGAACAGCAAACACTGGATTACCTTCGCTCTCCACTGCAGTGTCGATAACACAGAATTTAGATGGGGGACACTCAGAACAGCAGATAACTGGATTTCCTCCGTTCTCCAGGACAGCATCAATGATGAATCAGAACACAGCAGGCTTGGAATGTACAATACTCAGAACAAAAGATACCTGGGTTTCCTCTGCTCTCCACAACAGTGATGATGGAACAGTATGCAAGCGGCTTTAGATGGGGGACACCCAGAACAGCAGATAACTGGATTTCCTCCGTTCTCCAGAACAGCATCAATGATGAATCAGAACACAGCAGGCTTAGAATGTACAACACTCAGAACAACAGATACCTGGGTCTCCTCCGCTCTCCACAACAGTGATGATGGAACAGAATGCAAGTGGCTTTAGATGGGGGACACTCAGGACGGCAGATAACTGAATTTCCTCCGTTCTCCAGAACAGCATCAATGATGAATCAGAACACAACAGGCTTGGAATGTACAACACTCAGAACAACAGATACCTGTGTTTCCTCCGCTCCCCACAACAGTGATGATGGAACAGAATGCAAGTGGCTTTAGATGGGGGACACTCAGGACAGCAGATAACTGGATTTCCTCCGTTCTCCAGAACAGCATGCAGCAGCTTTAAATTCCACCGTCACTTAATCTCTTCCTCAGCAACTCCAAACTGCAACACAGGGCAAGGCCGATGGGCACGTGACAGAATTCGGTATAGTAAGCATGCCGTAACTTCACTTCAAACACACACGGTGGGGCACAGCATCAACACACGTCACTCTCAACCACTCTGTGAAATATAAGGCCACAGCCCACCTCCTTGTTCTGAACAGCGGGGACAGTAAGACGGAAGAATATATAGCGACCCCAATCATGCATCACAACAGCTGTCTTCTCATTACGGTGTCTAGACTCCTTTCCTAGATCGCTTCTCTTCATATACAGTGTCTTTGTGTATAAATCACATACCGTACGGCCAGTAAAAGGTTTGCACTTATCTCTACCCAAGAAGGGGACTTGATATCTCCCAGGCGACTTCTCCTCTGCTTCTCTGTTCCACACCACCCAATCCTTCGTAGCGGATTCCCTTCCGCGGGTCGATCTCACCAGCCGATTTGTCCCACAGAAACTCTCAGCCCACCTCGACGGAACAAAGTCAGGACACAGCACCCGAACACAGAACACTGCACTGAACTGAACTCAACTCCCTTGATCTCCCAAAGCTTGGTTTTTATCTGTTTCAAAGCGCTGTGTGTCCCAATCATCAAACAGCCCCTTGATGCGCCACACCTGCTGCCACTCTGTCATAAGCGGCTGCTGTTGCAATGGTAGCGATGCATACAAGGCTGGCTGGGTGTTCCGTTGAAAGCGCTCCGGGTGGAAACATTCCTCCGTGGAATATATAGTTCCGCTGCTGGTTCGTCACCTTGTGACACAACCATTCAAACTAGCAACAACAGAGATGTCAGAGGAACAGAGAGTGTCTGCTTCAAAGCTTATACCACTGTACAGGATGTTGCAGCACAAGCTTGCACAGAAAAAAAGGACATGCAACGCAGGAATCAACTGTGCACTTAGATAGGCCACAATGACCATACTACCCATGTAATTGGCCATAACTGTCACATTGTTGTCATTATTATAATTAATATGGTTTTCTCCTGTTTTGGCTCATAGGCACACATCTGCAAGAAGGTCTGCACTCCAGATGTGGAGGGTATGAGACTTTTAGAGCCTTGGCACTGGCTACACTGTTGGACCCAAGGTTAAAAAATGTGGCATTTGGAAATCCTGCCAAAGCCCAGGACGCTGAAAAGCACATGACACTGGAGTGTGCTTCACTGATGCGTTGAAACACAAATCCTGGTGATTCAGTCTATGTTATGTTATGTAGTCTGATTCATGTAATTTATACTTCATATATGCCGTCAGTTTAGGATTTGTTACTAATTGCGGTTTTCATTTTCATTCAGAGCCACAAATGTCAACATCAGGCCCATAAATCATCATCATCAACACCAGTAGAAACACAGGACAGTTTATGGGAACTTTTTGATAATCGTATACGTGAAACCCAGATGATACACAATGCTACAGCTAATGCCACAGTGGAAGTGAAAAAATACCCAGAACTTTTGTCCAGAACTCATGATCCTAGGGTTGCCAACCATTCCGTGTAATATGGAATCGTCCCGTATTTGACACATAAAAGTCTTGCTTCGTATTGAACTGATACGGAACGCACTTTGTTCCGTATTTTTTAGAATCAATTCAGTGCAAATCCATGACAGACACATAGCTTCTAATATATGTCAGACAGACTATGAATGAAGACATTTGTAGGCTATGATAAGAAAAAAAAACCGACGGTGCGGTAGATACTAATTTCTCCCCGTTTGTCTATGATCAGCTGCGTAGCGTTTTTAACATCAGCAGAGAATGCCCTTTTATTTGGTCGTCAGTCATTGTGAGTCACGTATCGTAGCAACAATGACGACAGGTGACAACAGCGGGAAATGTAAAAATGACTACCTCCGAGCAGCCGGCGAAAAAGAAAAGAGCACAAAAATATAGAGTTGAATGGGAAAATGACTACCCGTGGCTGGAATGCGCATGGGACAATGAATACAAGGCCAATTGTACCATATGCTGTCACGTTTTTTCTGTTTGTCACGGCGGAGTGTGTGATATTAACCCTCTGGGGACCAGAGTGTTTTTGGGGCCCTTGGGATGTTTTGACATGCACTGACATTTGTGCTTTTTTCAGTTATTTATAAACATGTTAATGGCAAAGGTGTAAATTCACTCTATATAGCACAAACTTGGCTACCATGAGATCTGAGCAACATGTATGTACATGTTTGTATTTTTAATAGAATAATGTTTATGCGTGGTTATTGAAAAAAATAAAAATGAAAGTTGCTGAAATAAGACCACAAAACACATATTGATTATTTCTTCACAAGACTTTTGAAAATTGTATCACATAGCCTAGAATATTTGCTCCAAAACTATGTGAGAATCATCCTGACTACTCATTCAGATAAGTCAATAAAGTCTTTTACATTTTTAATGACGTGTTTTGTTTGAGAAAGCTTTATGCAGGAGGCTTGATCTCTCATTAATATGTATGGCATTCCACACCTGAGAAAGACAAAGACCCTCCCATAATGGCCCTATTAGGTGCTATCAGGCCATATCATTACAGGAGCCTTGCACAAAGAATGAGGAGATTTAAAAAAGAATGGCTTTTAGATTGTTTGGATATTATAAGGAAAATACAGGGTGCATACGTCTGGACACTTCTATCACACACCCTTCACCATATAGACATGGTTTTATTTCAGTTCAAAGTTAGAGTTGGAAACATCTTGAAAAGAAAATTGTCTTTCTCCATAAATGTCTTAGTTTGATCATACATATTTCAAAGTTGAGGATTCATTATTTTGATATAGCTTGAACAAACACTATAACATCTTAGTTGATTAGTTTATTGACAAAACATACTATATATTTAACATATGAGCAGAAACTCCTAAAAAAGCTTATTTGATGTCTATTTTAGAGTAAAAACTTTATCCAAAACGAGTCAACGAAATGTTGTCTGTTATTTAGTCTGTAACAGTGCGTATCTGTGCGTTCATTCATTCATTCACACACACACACACAAACTGTGTGACACAAACATGATTCACATTTAACAGTATGCTATTTTTCCGTTTACAGACACTACGTTATTCTATATCGCGATTAGAACAAAGCACTTGCAAAAAACACTTACTTCTCAGCTGAATCTGTTCATCCTCGAAGTGAAAATAACCCAGTGGTAAATGTCCCAGGATTGTTCCACATATAGCCGCGCAAGACGACAGTAGATTAATCTGACTAAAAAATAATGTGTGTTTTCAGAGTTTATGGGCGTTAACGCGTCTCAATGTGTTGCTTCACATATTTGCGTTTGAATAGCGCGTGCTCTCCGTGGGCGTGTCACATTACCACAGATAATCAGCTGAGAGAACGATAATGAGATGGGCTGACACGTCTCTCTTTTTATATAGATGACATAAACGGAGAATAATAATTTTAGTTTTGAATCGGATCATTTAAAAGTACAAACTCAAATGATTTAAAAGATATATTGCTTATGGCTGGGTGAATAGTATTAGCTGAGTTGTGTTGAAGATTAGAGACGTGCTCCAGAAAAAAAGTTCACGGTGACCGAGAGGCAGAACGCACACCCTGTTTATTTTCTTTATTTTACAAAAGCACAATATTTTATTTCGATTGTATGTGGGCACATAAAAAAGTAGACATTTAACAGATTATTTTCTCATATTTCTTAACTCTATATGAACAGAAATGATGGTAGTACTTTAAGTCTATTTTTCTGCTATGTGAAAAAAAACGAGCAAAACGCGCCGGCGCGTTTCTGGTCCCCAGAGGGTTAAGCAGCACGCATCAGGAAATAATCACAAGAGGAGCGAGAGGCTGCGGGTGCATGAGGTTTATTTTTCTTCAAATGCAGTCTAAGCCGATGAGTTTTGAATGTTATATGTTGTGTTTGTTTAAGTTAAAAATAAAACGTATTATAAATTAAACAAATCCATGGTTCATTGTTGGCAAAATGATCATGATAGCCTTTATATATCTATGGGGTCTTGTATATTGATTAGGCCTACTTTGCTATTCTATAAATATATAGGCCTAATAAGTTGTATTATAACATGCTATAATGTATGATAGCGTACAATATTCACCTGAAGTCATCATTTCAGGGGGTTATTTTTCAAAATTTTCCCATTGAGACGGGTGTCGGATTATTTCGGAGCCGACACAATATGGCACATTTGCTTCAACTGTTTCATTGTTTCACGAAGCCTTGATCTGCCCACCACTAGTTTGCTCAAATCCCGCTCCCACATTAAATTCCTCTGTACTGTAGGCTAGTATACGTGTTGTATTCAAAAAAGAAATTGAAAGCACATCCAAGAAACTTTCAGCAGTTGCTCGATCAAATGAAGCATCAAACTCAAAATAAACACGAATCACCACACTGCCACTTCTGCTCCCAAGGATTTATTCAAATGAACAACAATTCGACCCAAAGGGTCTTCGTCAGGCAAGCAACAGTCATGGCAAGGTACAATTTATATCAGTGTGAACCATCACACCTGACCTCATCAGTGAACTAATTACCCAATCATCCAATGCAATAACGACCTAATCAAACACAAATGTAATCACTAAAGCGTCAAAAAGAAAAAGAAAAAACAAACTACAGAAAAATAACCAACATGATAAATATATATAATATTATATATATATATACACACACACACATACATACACACACAAAGAATGTTCACAAGAAAAGTTTCAAATCAAACTCCATATTCAAACCTTTTGGAGAAAGAGTATTAAGTGTTTGTATATAAAAGGCTTCCCTCTGTAGTAAGATCTTAATGATCTCACCACCCTTTCTGGGTACTCTTACTAGTTTCAACAAATTGTGTTTAAAAACTTTTAAACTGAAAAGGGATTACTTTGACGATCACAGGTCACGATCACGATGAGGTCAGGTGTGATGGTTCACACTGATATAAATTGTACCTTTCTATGATTGTCGCTTGCCTGACGAAGACCCTTTGGGTCGAAATGTTGTTCATTTGAATAAATCCTTTGGAGCAGAAGTGGTATTATACGTGTTGTAGTCATTAAAGAAAACGCATTTAGTTTCATATTTATGTTAAAATAATATAATTTGTTCGCAGTGTAATTCTCCTTTGGCTAAGCCACACCCTAGAATGTAGATTGACCAATCACAGCGCAGCCAAGAACTCCATTAACTTTAACACAGGCGTCTCATATTTTTGGTCTCGGCAGGCTATTACTAGGGATGCATCGATCCGATACTCCGATACTGACATTTTTGCCGGATCGGGTATCGGTCAGACGAGGCCGATCCAAATCCGATATTGTGCGTGTTATTGTTAAGCCCCACAAAAGGCACAAAACATAATAAAGCACCATAACGTTTTACGTTTTCGTGCACTATCTTATGTGTTCTGAAGCCATTATATAGTATAATGTGAGATATAAATTAATATTTAAGTCATTAAATTCAAGATCACGTAAACTTTTTCCCTCCACTGTGGCTGTCAGTCATTCTCCATTCAGCATCAAACAGCGCGTCGCGTTCGGTTACGACAGCAACACGATGAAACTCTCTCCAAGATGATTCAGTGTGACTATTATTATACTTGATCTGTAGATAAAGCTCTATGGTTTAGCATAAAACAACTTTATATTGCTGGACTTTATTGCTGTAACTAAATCATGTTACTTTCTACCGGGTGTCTAGATCACAACACTAGAGTAGAGTCAGAGCACTATAATTGTTCTTCACGCGCACAGTAACTGAAATTTAAAACTGTTAAAAGAAAAGGCTCAATAAACTATTGCATAGATAGATACTGTGTATAATACACTACGCATCGATATGTCTTTCCTTTGTGCTTTGAACTTTTCAATGCGGACTCGACGCGCTGTGACTCCGTGTGGCTTCAAGCACATCATTCTGCGCTCGGGATGCGCATAAGCGATGTGTGCCGCACTGTATTGGAGTCTTTCATAATCATTCATATCATACTACTTTTGCGCAATGAAAGATTATTAATAGCCTTTCTTGTTCTGTCCTATCTATCATATGTTGCTGCCTCATTAAACAGCTGTGCTATACATTTAAAACATGTCTCAATTTTTATAGTAGCCTATACAGGCTATATATAATAATTTATCTTTTTGATTTTTGTTATCTTGTTTTTCATGAATGTATTTCACAACAATACAAAGAGCAATGTGTAACGTTTGACCAGATTTAGTGTTACACTTATTGTCTCTTATTTGTTCCCCTACATTTTTTTCACTAAATGTTCAGATTTTATACAATTATTGTGCACTCGTGATTTTTCTAGACTAAATTTTACTGCTGAATTATCCACTAATCTAGTTTATAATAGCATTTTTGTCACAGATTATGATCATATATTTTTTGGATTTGTTGTTTTTCTTTAAAATGAAGTTATCTGTATTAAGTAGATTGTGTTTAACACACAAAAGAGTGATTATCAGTTCAACACAGAGATATAGAAATTCTACTTGATTTAAAAAAAAAAAACTGCACTGGTATCGGATCGGTATCGGCCGATACTCAGAATTTTGGTATCGGATCGGATCGGTTTTGAAAAAGCGGTATCGTTGCATCCCTAGCTATTACCGTCGTAGTTTTATAAAAAATATGGTTAAACGTTGTGCCTGGGGCATTTGTAACACAGATACACGTTTCCCAGAGAGGTTGGAGGGGGGTGTGCGTTTTTTTCCCTTCCGAAACCAGAAGTCAAATCCTGACAAGTGTCGTCTAGCACACCCTGCTAATAAATACAACGTATACTCACGTAGTCCGTTTGCTTTGTAATAACGATTATAGAAGTGAATAGAGACCTACCCACCTTTGCATGAACAGTGTTGCTCCTTGATATTGTTAGTCCCAGCCTCCGTCTCGATTAGTAGGATATGCGGTGGTTCATTTTTTGACTGTGACCGGTATGCTTTTGCCTCTATTTGGATGCCTTGTTGTTCCTTGCGTTTCACCTGTATGTCGTAAATATAGCCTTCGAACGTATATTGCAGCCCCTTTTGGCTACTTCTATCGGACACTTTATTTGCTGCTTTATAAAAGTTTGATAAAATTTCAGCAGGAAGAGATGTCACAGCATAAGCCATGTTGATACCAGAGCCCAGATGAAGTTTGTTTGTCGGACGTAGCAACAGTAACTAAGGGGGGCGGGGCTTAGCCAAAGGCGAATTCACATATGTTGATTATATGAAAAGTGAACAGCATGAGTTAGGGTCATAAGATGCACAATATATCGGGAGATATTGAGTGGGTGAGACATGATTTTGACCACTTCATTAAGTTTTGTTTTGTAGAAAGCCTTTCTTTAAAGTGAATTTCATTTTGTATAAATTGTATCTTCATTTTAACCCTCTGGGGTCGGCGGTCTCGCCGGCGATACCAGCTCACTTTTTTCTTTATCAGTGCAAAAGAGACTCAAATTACTCTGTTGATTTTGATCTTACATATAAGTGTTGTACATCATTCGATCCTGTTAAGTTTGTATTTTTTTTTGTGGAACCTCACAATAAAAACAAAGTGTTGTGCTTTTCGCCTAATAAAGAAAAATAAACATGATGCGCGTTCTGCGTTCTGTCTGTCAGTGAAGTCTATTCTGAAACGCGTCCGAAAAATGAACTGTAACTCTGCAAATACTCAGTCAAACAGGTATACAGGCACTTGTCTTCTTTTAAATGAAGTAATTTATATAAAAAACAAATTTTCTCATTTTATGTAATCTGTACGAAAAGAGAGAGATGATAGTCGTTCTCGTCTCAGCTCATTAAAGTTAATTTGACCACGCCCACGGAGCGCGCGCTCTATTCAAACACAAATGCTCTGAGGCGATCCACGCCCACATCAGCTGGATAACCCACCGAAAGAGACTCATATTTACGACGCTGTGAGGAATAATACTATCTTAATAATAATCCTGGAAAAAAAATACCTCAGAAGTACAGGTAGTTTCATTTGCAGGAGCAACGGATCCAGCTGAGGAATAGGTACATTCTTTATTTTCAAGTGCTTTGTTCTAATCGCGATATGAAATAGTGTCTGTAAACAAAAAGACTGTTTGAATATGAATCGCATTTTTGTGTGTGAATGAATGAACAGCTTTTACCTAACTATATTCCAATAATGAGATGAGTAAAAATCGACTGAAATATGTTGAAATAAAATATTTTTGTATAAGCAACGTATTAAACTGCAAATTAACATTTATATGTCCTAATCATAAAAACGATATGTTACATATGAAAGACAAGATGTCGTTTTTACTGTAAAATACTGCCACATCAAATAAGCTTGTTTGCTAAGATGTTATTATAGTGTTTGTTCGATTGTAGGCTATATTCAAACTAATTAATCCGCAACTGTGAAATATGTATGATAAAATGTATACTTTAGTATATACAAAGAAAGATTAGATTTGAAATATAGTAAAATTTTAATTGTTGTTGTAATTGTAACCTTTTTATTAAAATAGCAAAAATATATGTAGGCTACATATAAATAAATCTTAGGTAAATCTTAAAAGCTCAATATAAGCCTCCTCTTTAAATTATTTGTATTGTGTTTTATTAGTGACACATTTGGGATATTCCCAAACTTTCTGTAAAAACAGTATGAGAATTAACTGCACAATTACTAGAAATGTTTACATTTGATATTATACAATTTGCAAGCACAATGTGAAAAATAAATAAATAATTGGAACTGTGAACCAATTTTGTATTATATAGGCATATATATATATATATATATATATATATATATATATATATATATATATATTGTCATTGCATTCTTGTGGCTCAGTGACACACCTGAATGAAAGGGTCATTAGTATGCAGCCCCATTATGCACTCATTATGCGGGCCCATTGTCTTCTCAGGTGTGAATCACAGCAGGTCACACCCCTGCGCATATTGCCTTTCCAAACAAAAAGTGTCATTTTTAAATTTAAACCAATCTATTGTTTTATGTGAACCATTAGGCAGGATGATTTTCAGATCATTTTGAAGAAAAAACTCTAGGCGACAACATCCATTAGTCAAAAGTCTTGTGGACACATATTTAGTATGTGTTTTGTGGCCTTATTTCAGAAACTTTAAGTTTTTGTTTTTTTCAATAACCACGCATAAACAATATTTTCTCAAAAATACAAACATGTACATACATGTTGATAACATATTATGGTAGCCCTGTGTGTGCTAAATAGAGTGTAATTACACCTTTGCCAGTAATTTGTTTATAAGCAACTGAAAAAAGCACAAATGTCAGAGTATGTCAAGACATCTCAAGGACCCCAAAAACACCTTGGACCCCAGAGGGTTAATCAATATTTCATCAACCAATCGCCTGGATTTAATAAGAAGCAAATATAACAGACAATATAATCAGGACGTGGTGGCACGGGCACGATCACTTGCATTGCTCATTAACTGGAGCTCGTCTCATAAATGA
This sequence comes from Rhinichthys klamathensis goyatoka, assembly GCF_029890125.1. NCBI lineage: Eukaryota > Metazoa > Chordata > Actinopteri > Cypriniformes > Leuciscidae > Rhinichthys > Rhinichthys klamathensis. The sequence goes on along the minus strand of NW_026606564.1, from coordinate 11,583,040 downwards.
ACCGAAACTCAGCGTATAGGCTACTTGCCTCAGTCACATACATGATAAATATATATATAGAAAGCTTGAAATGTCTCACTACTGCGAAGATCGCGAGTCGGCATCATCAACTTTATCTGTGCAGCCGACACTGACAGAAAATACTATTAAAATGTAAAATGTCTCCTTGCTATATTTGACATATTCATAATCATTACTTTTGATGGTTCTTTGTGACAGCTTTTAGGTGCGTTATTGACTCTGTGCACACGATGGTGTCTATCAACTTCCGGTATATGAGAGTGTGCGTCGGTACTTCCGTTTTAAGCTTTCCCGCACTGCTTATAAGAGTTTTGACATCGAAACTAAGATCTAACTAGTAAGTAATAATGAGTGGATTCAGGATTAAAGAAAGGCGAATGGTTCTTCCAACGGGTGAAAAAGTCGGCATTACATTGTTGTGTACCCCTTTGTAGTAATTCGTCACGCTATAACTCGGAGATAAGTTTTCACTCATTTCCCGTAGATACTGCGGTACGGGCTCAGTGGCTAATCAAGATCCGTAGGGACCGCTTCAGCCCTACGAAAACCACTCGTGTGTGTAGCAGGCATTTTCAGTCAGGAGACTTCGTAGTGACTGCTGGGGGGTTAAGGAGAATACAAAAAGGAGCTACACCGGTTCTCTTTTCTTGGAATGAGTACACTCTACCCACACCAAGACCTAATGTTTGGGAGTGTAAGCCGAGGGCAGAGAGCCTTACCCCGCTCTTGACTGCAAACGCTCTTGAGTTCGAGATAGAAACAGCAGCCCCTGATCATGATTACTGTGACTCCAGTGATGGCAAATGAGATGGCCAACGAGAATGAAGCCTTGCATCGGAAGATTAGGTATCTCCAACACCAACTGGAAGAGTGTTACAGCTGCGAACCCGTTTCGGCATACAACGCTCCGCAGGGTCGGATGAGAACATTAGTTTTTACACTAGGTTGGTTTATAAGGCTTTTGGAATAGCATTACACCAACTTGTTAATCAATGTGTAATGTGGGTCAAAGACGTATAAAGTTTTCAAAGTAGCAAAAAATAAAACCGCAATTATAATCCCCTAAAAGGCTTTTTTATGTTCACTGAAGTGTCACATATGCCCTTATATTAGTTATATTCAAGAATAAAGTCAATAATTATTTGATAGTAAAAAAGAGAAAAAAAATTTTGACAGAGAAATACCAATGTCTGTTTGTGGAAGCATTGAGGAGTTATTCAATTTGCTTCCTGGTCAACTACCAGTACGGACCACTGGACCACTTCTACCTCGTTGTCGGACCATGCAAAGAAAATCTCTGGTATCGTTCTTCGTCTGTTGTATACTTTCTTCTTTCGCCAAATCTTCTGTAACAGCGGAACAGACATCTGCATGCCCAATGTACTTGAATGGCCACTTGATGTTAGTTTTCTACCGTTTTAATATAGACCAAGATCAAATCTGATAAGGAGCTAAAACACTGGTGTGGATGGAAATCGATTTTTTTACGTAGTTGTGTGGATGTGGCTCGAGAATAAAGGTGACCAGGATTTTGCAGTCAGGCCCCTCCGGTCTGGAACTACATGCCTGATCATCTGAGGCTTGCACAATCAGTGACATCTTTTTAAATCACTTCACAAAACCTATCTTTAAAGGGGTCATATAATGGTACATGCACTTTTACAAGTTGATTGTATTGAAATGTGTGTTGGCAGTGCCTGTACACAACCATCATAATGATTAAAATCCATCCAGTGTTTTTGTTTTAATCTCCTTATATGTTTTCCCCTGCCTCAAATTGAGCCGTTCGTTTTTGTGACGTCAATAAAACGGACGCCCCTCCCACGATTGTTGATTGACAGCAGCGTTTCCACACAGACCCGCCCTGAGCGAGCTGTCATCATAGTCCGCTATTGTTGATACGCTGGAGCAGAATGGCGTCTAAGCGATTGTGGTGTTCTGTTCTTGGGTGTAATAACGAACACAGTCATTTTGATGTTCCTTAATCTGAACCGCTGAAGACGCAGTGGCTGAGTTTTGTTTTCGACAGGAATATTCCCCACGAGCAACGTCAATGCGTTCATGTTTGCGCGAATCATTTCTCACCAGACTGCTTTATAAACGAGGGTCAGTATAAAGCTGGTTTTGCTAAGAAGCTGCTCCTGAAAAAAGAATCGGTGGCAACTATTTATGTTCCCTCTGCACCTCCAGAAGAAGTAAGTGTAAAGTTTTATTAATCTTTATATTAATCTTTGCAAATCACGAAAAAAACTTTTTCATGACCATTAGTTGTAACATCAATCTGTCAATGAACAGTAAACGCATAGCGTTCGTATCTCACTTCTCTACCGTTACCCTGCCAGTGCAAAGTGCATACAAAAGTAGATCAAAGTGACATTACGTTAACCAACCATTCAGAAACGTCCTGTTCGAGCCTTAATTGTCGAACTTCTTCGGGGCCGTCATCTTGTTCCGGTTCCGACTCCGGTTCAAATTGATACAGTTGCACAGATGTGTCCTGTGCGGAGTGAGCGAAGCTCATTATCATTTAAAGGCATCTGCACTGAAACGGCGTGCTGAAAACAGAGCTGTTTTTGACTAGGTAAAATTAGTGTATTCTTAAAATACTAATGACAATTTTTAATAAAAGTATATTACAAAGTTTTCATTTAGACCCTAAACATTCATATTAACTTGTACACAAATGGCATCATATGACTCCTTTAAGAAAAAAAAGCATTTTTATTAATGCTAGGATACTTTTTTATTTCCAACATGTCTATTTTATTATCATTGTTTTATTTCCAGCATGTCTATTTTATTATCATTGTTTTTATTCATTTTTTTTATTATTATTTAGCAAAAGGAGATCTGATGATGCCTTAATGAGGCAATAGTGGCATACAGGTTAGAGAAGCAGGTTTGTCACTGAAAATGTGCCAGTTTAATCCCTAGGTGGGGAAAGTGAAAGAGTACAACCTGCCTTGAGCGAGATACTTAATCCTCAGTAGCCAGCAGATCTGACTAGTTTATCTAGGAGCTTCTAGGTGTAAACAGTGAAGAAGAGACCATTGCTCTCAGTGAAACCTGATGCATAACAAAATCAGTGTGTTGACACCACAACTATGGCAGCTGTAGTCCTATCACTGTCTACACGCTGTCGTGTTTTGGGGTCTAGACTCTGCTATTATAGTGTGGAAGCCTGCTGTTTATTTTAATCAACTAATGCAAAACTCGAAAAATGCTCTAGCCACTAAAGCATGTCACTACAGAGGATCGTAAGGATCATACTGGTGTTTTTATGTTTTAGCCCATTGATGATGCATTAATATTACCGCTGACCATTTTCCAAAGCATCAATTTTAGAAAATTTATTTTAACCGTATAAGTACCCATAAGGTTGAGAATATTTGTATAAAAATCAACAATTTGATGCACAGTTTTCAAAGCAGGTACCATGTTCTAAACACACCCTGGTGCAGTCAAGAACTCTGACAACCAATAATTATTAACAGACTCTGATAAACTTTGTGTTGAGGAAATGAAATCCTGAAGAGTAAAACAACATGGATGTTGTCACAGGATGATGTACATTTGTCTCTGTCTGGAGATTTTCATTAATTGGCTAAAACATTTTAAACCATCAGTTTGGTTCTTGAAACGATATTCAGGCTTTATTCATTATTTATCGTAATGTTCAATTAAAAGACCAAAACCAACAATGTGTTAGTCCATCTCTCAATTCATTCTGACTTCTGTGTCTCTGCTCCATTTCCACAATATTTTGCACAAAAATCTGTGATATGTTAATTCACATGAACCTTTATTTAACTGACAAAAATATTTTCAATAGTTTTACTGACCAGTGTAATTATATATTGTAAATATAAAGAAATTTAGGAAGGAGATGATATCCTGAGAGACCTGCAGAAATCCACCATGGGCGTATATGTCATCAACAAGGAGGGTGGAGAAATTGGAGCTCATGATGACATTGGCATTTATGTTGAAGGAGAAATCATTCTCGACAACATTGGATCTGTAGCCCAAGCATGTGCAATGATACTGGCAGTCATCTATGTACTGAACATGGCTTACCCCAAAGAGCTGAAATACTCCTATGAATTCATTCAAAAAGTGCTCTTAAAATGATTGGAGAAAGGCTTTCCCCCAATTGGACTAAAGAACAAAATCATTGCCGGACTGTAGGATTTCTTCAGCCGCTCTTGTGAACGCCGCTAAGCTGCATTTTTATATCTGGCTTGGGAGGCGATAGAAAACATTTAGTATGATGTAAAATGCAGCCCTAGAAGATGTTTCAAACTGAAAACAAAGTGAGTGGTGGACTGTAATACAAAGCCACTGGTGTGAACATTTAAAGCTGTCATTGGATTTTGTGGAATATTCACCTGAAATAAAAATTGCAATCCTGGAAATAAGCCAGGTTTCCATCCACTACCACCATATGAATATTAGAAGTTAAGCGCTTTGAGATAAACAGTTGGTGACGTCTGCGCCATTAAACCATTGCATAAGAAGAGGACACAATGAGATGACGTCATTAAAAGAGCTATTGTGAACCTATTGTTATTGGGTGTTTAGGGAGTGATAAAGTACATTTAATATGATGTGAAATGCAGTTGTTGAAGATGTTGCAAAGGGAGTGGTGGACTGTAGTAATGTGTGTGGATACATGTATACAGCCACTGTTGTGAACATTTAAAGCTGTACTAGGGATGTTTTGGAATATTTACTCAATGAATACCTGGAGTCCTGGAAATAGGTGCTTGTTTTGTGAAAAAATGGGTATTAACTCAATGTAAGTGTTTGCAGTTTAATGTGAGGACACAAGTCCTCAGTGTTTGCTGTCTTCCAGCTATTCTGGTTCACTTATAAAATATAAGTACAACCAATTTACAAAATATAAGTACACTCAACTTATAAATTGACTATATAGAATTGACTCTCTCTCCTCTTTGTTTGCTGGGTGTCTCTCGCCTCATGGCGAGATCGCTCACCACCTCTCCTCTACGTACTGGAGCAATCTAGTATTTGATTAAATTTTGACTTCAGTTTTGTTTTTGTCTTTTTAAATAACGGGTTGTGGATTTACTTTTCTTAGTTCACATTTTGTTATTTGGTTAGATCAGCAAAGTAAGCAGTTGCACGCACGACTCACCTATTTTATCCTTTCCAGGAGCTAGATAAGATCTCTCCATCCGGGAAGTCACCTGTGGGAGAAAAAAAAATAAAAATCCATGGCAACGGTTTTGCAATCCGTCGCTCAGTTTACAAACCGTACTCACGAATTCTCAAACTGTTCCCTCGGTTTAACAAATCGTGCCCACGGATTAATTAACCGTACCCACTAGTTTTTAATCCGCGCTCTCAGCAGCCGTTCATTTTTTTTTTTTTTTTTTTTTACGGGTTAAAAAAGGAAAAACAAATGGACGCACAAGTACACAAACCCAAGACTATCAAACTTTTTCTACAAATACATTATTTGAAATATTTAATAATATAAGGTCCGTGAAATCCGTGTATCATTCGTTGAGTCGTTTTTTTATTTAATATTGAAAGTAGAAAAATGAGAAAACAGTTCCTTTTTTTCATTTTTTCCATGAAACGAAAAACAAGAATTCAGCTTGATTTTTCGTTTTTCGTTCTGAGGTAGAAAAATGAATAAACAGCTTGAATATTCGATTTCTACACGTGGGCGGGAATGAAACGCCCCTTTCCTCTGATTTGTCAGCCGAAGATCAAACTGTGTCGTCATCAGTTCTTCCTCAGTTTGCACAGCAGAATAAGAGTCCTCCGCTGCTGCAGTTGTGCGGATTCTAATCTCGTTTATTGCAACTATATTTTATCTTTTTCTCATCAAACAACCAGACAAAACGAATGGCTCGACACAACCCGTACCGGGGAAGAGCCTAGACGGGGGTATCTTTGCTGTCCAGTACCATGGGTGCTGAGGAAGTAGATGATGGGTTGAAAATGTCCATGGAGATGTGGTTCAAAATGGTTTTGCCAAAAAGAGTAATAGCCCGTGGAGTTCACCATGCATTTTAGTCCCTAAAGCTGACGGTTCATTACGTTTTTGTACTGATTTCCGCAAGGTGAATTCTGTTACTGTGCAGGATAGGGTTGTGCCGATAGACGATATCATCGTCCATCGTGATGGCTGACAGACATCACGATGTTAAGCTGATTGATTACCATGTCATCAACTATCTTCTATTCCGATTTTCAAATACGTGTAAGTGAGTTTGTTTTGTTGTTTAAAAAACCTTTATAAATGATTTTGATCTGTAACGCGAGATGGGCGCCGTAATGTTTGTTCAGACCGCAGTTCAGAGATTCATGTCTGTTGGATTTATTACAGCACGTGAATTCATCAGTTTCTCCCGAAATACATGGCCGGTGAACTGGGAGAAGAATATAGTTAACTTTATAGTTACTTACACTGTGTGTCTGATATGAATGAAATCCGTCGGCAAATATATTTGAATGGGTTGTAATTGCTGCTTCCATAGACACCATTGTGTATTTTACAAACTATAAATGTATTGTTTTGCTATAAATTATATGCATTTAAATGTCTGAAACCTAAAATAAACATTATGTGGTTAAAAACACTGAATAGTTGTGATATATATGACAAGCGCTGAGCGCGTCCGTCTCTGGCTCAGCGCAGCCACTGCGCGAAAGCACAGTTTGAATCTGGCAGTTCTGTCACGTCACTGTACATTCGCTCCTCAGTGCTCAGCTGCTGCAGAGCGTGCCGACATCAAAATTGCTGATGAGATGAAGAGGAAAATATCTTCGGGTTGTGCCTACGCCTCTTAGCTGTTCTAAATCCACTGTAAAACACGGCTTTGCGGGGCTTATTGCTTAAGTGAAAAATTAGAATGTTAGCCCCGCCCCTCCTCCCGATATCATCGTCCATCGCGATATTTCACTGTACACATCGTCTGATGCCAAATTGGTAGACATCGCACAACCCTAGTGCCTTTCCGTTGCCTCGAGTAGAGGATTGTATTGACAATTTTGGCACTGCCCGGTACATTACGAAATTAGATCTTTTAAAAGGCTATAGTCAGGTGCCATTAACTGAACGTGCTTCTGATGTCTCCGCATTTGTGACTCCCGATTCTTTCTTTCAATATACGCGTATGGCGTTCGGTCTTCGAAACGCGCCTGCTACCTTTCAAAGGTTAATGTCTGCAGTTTTAGGTGATGTTCCGAACTGTAATATTTATCTTGATGTCGTTATTTTTTCTTCTACGTGGACAGATCACATCTCATTTTGCACAATGTTTTTAGCCGGTTAGCCGCCGCCTCTTTAAAGGGATAGTTCGGCCAAAAATGATATTTAACACATGCATTACTCACCCTCAAGCCGTTCGAGATGCATATGTCAATCTTGTTTCAGACGAACACATTTTCAGTTATTTTAGAAAATGTCTTAGACCCTTCAGTGGATATAATGTGAAGCAATGGGGTCCACCTCCTTCAAGTCCCAAAATGTGCATACATCCTTCACAAAAGTAATCCATCCGGCTCCAGGGGGATAAACGAAGGCCTTCTGAGGGTAATCCGTGCGGTTTTGTCGTAAAAATATACATATTTAAAACTTTATAAATGAAAATATCTGACTTCCGGCAACGATCGACGCGCGTTCACGGGTGATGGAAGTCGGCGTACGAGGTAGGACGTAGCGTAGGAACCGTCGTGACGAACCGTCGTGACGCTCCTTTAACGAAGATGTGTAGCTCTAAGGTTGTTTTCAATTGGACTGATGAATGTCAAAGTGCATTTCTGTGTGCAAAGTCTCTCCTTTGCAGTGTTCCGGTGTTGTCTGCTCCTGACCTGGCTCGTCCGTTCAAGCTTGAGGTAGACGCCAGCGCGACCGGAGTTGGAGCTGTCCTGCTTCAGAGTGGTGCTGATGGCATATCCCATCCAGTATCCTATTTCTCAGCTAAATTTAATCGTCACCAATTTAATTATTCTACTATTGAAAAAGAGACTCTAGCTATGTTG